>NC_092711.1:14302461-14902461 GCF_047496885.1 Scyliorhinus torazame
GGGGGGAAGGACAGACCCAGCTGATCGGCAATGGGGGGAAGGACAGACCCAGCTGATCGGCAATGGGGGGAAGCACACACCCAGCTGATCGGCAATGCGGGGAAGAACACACCCAGCTGATCGGCAATGGGGGGAAGGACAGACCCAGCTGATCGGCAATGCGGGGAAGGACACACCCAGCTGATCGGCAATGGGGGGAAGCACACACCCAGCTGATCGGCAATGCGGGGAAGAACACACCCAGCTGATCGGCAATGGGGGGAAGGACAGACCCAGCTGATCGGCAATGGGGGGAAGCACACACCCAGCTGATCGGCAATGCGGGGAAGCACACACCCAGCTGATCGGCAATGCGGGGAAGCACACTCCCAGCTGATCGGCAATGGGGGGAAGCACACACCCAGCTGATCGGCAATGGGGGGGAAGAACACACCCAGCTGATCGGCAATGCGGGGAAGCACACACCTAGCTGATCGGCAATGGGGGGAAGCACACACCCAGCTGATCGGCAATGGGGGGGAAGAACACACCCAGCTGATCGGCAATGGGGGGAAGCACACTCCCAGCTGATCGGCAATGCGGGGAAGCACACATCCAGCTGATCGGCAATGGGAGGAAGCACACTCCCAGCTGATCGGCAATGCGGGGAAGCACACACCCAGCTGATCGGCAATGGGGGGAAGGACACACCCAGCTGATCGGCAATGCGGGGAAGCACACACCTAGCTGATCGGCAATGGGGGAAGCACACACCCAGCTGATCGGCAATGGGGGGAAGCACACACCCAGCTGATCGGCAATGCGGGGAAGGACACTCACAGCTGATCGGCAATGGGGGGGAAGGACACACCCAGCTGATCGGCAATGGGGGGAAGCACACACCCAGCTGATCGGCAATGCGGGGAAGCACACACCCAGCTGATCGGCAATGGGGGGAAGCACACACCCAGCTGATCGGCAATGGGGGGAAGGACAGACCCAACTGATCGGCAATGGGGGGAAGCACACACCCAGCTGATCGGCAATGCGGGGAAGCACACACCCAGCTGATCGGCAATGGGGGGAAGGACACACCCAGCTGATCGGCAATGCGGGGAAGGACACACCCAGCTGATCGGCAATGGGGGGAGCCACACACCCAGCTGATCGGCAATGGGGGGAAGGACACACCCAGCTGATCGGCAATGGGGGGAAGGACAGACCCAGCTGATCGGCAATGCGGGGACGCACACACCCAGCTGATCGGCAATGCGGGGAAGGACACACCCAGCTGATCGGCAAGGGGGGGAAGGACACACCCAGCTGATCGGCAATGGGGGGAAGGACACACCCAGCTGATCGGCAATGGGGGGAAGCACACACCCAGCTGATCGGCAATGGGGGGAAGGACAGACCCAGCTGATCGGCAATGCGGGGACGCACACACCCAGCTGATCGGCAATGGGGGGAAGGACAGACCCAGCTGATCGGCAATGCGGGGAAGCACACTCCCAGCTGATCGGCAATGGGGGGAGCCACACTCCCAGCTGATCGGCAAAGGGGGGAAGCACACACCCAGCTGATCGGCAATGCGGGGAAGCACACACCCAGCTGATCGGCAATGCGGGGAAGCACACACCCAGCTGATCGGCAATGGGGGGAAGGACACACCCAGCTGATCGGCAATGGGGGGAAGCACACACCCAGCTGATCGGCAATGGGGGGAAGCACACACCCAGCTGATCGGCAATGCGGGGAAGGACACACCCAGCTGATCGGCAATGGGGGGAAGCACACACCCAGCTGATCGGCAATGCGGGGAAGCACACACCCAGCTGATCGGCAATGGGGGAAGCACAATCCCAGCTGATCGGCAATGCGGGGAAGGACAGACCCAGCTGATCGGCAATGGGGGGAAGCACACACCCAGCTGATCGGCAATGCGGGGAAGCACACACCCAGCTGATCGGCAATGGGGGGAAGCACACACCCAGCTGATCGGCAATGGGGGGAAGGACAGACCCAGCTGATCGGCAATGCGGGGAAGCACACACCCAGTTGATCGGCAATGGGGGGAAGCACACACCCAGCTGATCGGCAATGCGGGGAAGGACAGACCCAGCTGATCGGCAATGGGGGGAAGCACACACCCAGCTGATCGGCAATGCGGGGAAGGACAGACCCAGCTGATCGGCAATGGGGGGAAGGAAACACCCAGCTGATCGGCAATGGGGGGAAGGACAGACCCAGCTGATCGGCAATGGGGGGAAGCACACACCCAGCTGATCGGCAATGCGGGGAAGGACAGACCCAGCTGATCGGCAATGGGGGGAAGGACACACCCAGCTGATCGGCAATGGGGGGAAGGACAGATCCAGCTGATCGGCAATGGGGGGAAGGACAGACCCAGCTGATCGGCAATGGGGGGAAGCACACACCCAGCTGATCGGCAATGGGGGGCAGCACATACCCAGCTGATCGGCAATGGGGGGAAGCACACACCCAGCTGATCGGCAATGGGGGGAAGGAAACACCCAGCTGATCGGCAATGGGGGGAGCCACACACCCAGCTGATCGGCAATGGGGGGGAAGGACACACACAGCTGATCGGCAATGGGGGGAAGCACACACCCAGCTGATCGGCAATGCGGGGAAGGACAGACCCAGCTGATCGGCAATGGGGAGAAGCACACACCCAGCTGATCGGCAATGGGGGGGAAGCACACACCCAGCTGATCGGCAATGCGGGGAAGGACACACCCAGCTGATCGGCAATGGGGGGAAGGACAGACCCAGCTGATCGGCAATGGGGGGAAGGACAGAACCAGCTGATCGGCAATGGGGGGAAGGAAACACCCAGCTGATCGGCAATGGGGGGAAGGACAGACCCAACTAATCGGCAATGCGGGGAAGGACACTCCCAGCTGATCGGCAATGGGGGGAAGGACACTCCCAGCTGATCGGCAATGCGGGGAAGGACACTCCCAGCTGATCGGCAATGGGGGGAAGGACACTCCCAGCTGATCGGCAATGCGGGGAAGCACATTCCCAGCTGATCGGCAATGGGGGGAAGCACACACCCAGCTGATCGGCATGGGGGGGAAGCACACACCCAGCTGATCGGCAATGCGGGGAAGCACACACCCAGCTGATCGGCAATGGGGGGAAGCACACTCCCAGCTGATCGGCAATGCGGGGAAGCACACACCCAGCTGATCGGCAATGGGGGGAAGCACACACCCAGCTGATCGGCAATGGGGGGACGCACACTCCCAGCTGATCGGCAATGCGGGGAAGCACACACCCAGCTGATCGGCAATGGGGGGAAGCACACACCCAGCTGATCGGCAATGGGGGGAAGCACACGCCCAGCTGATCGGCAATGGGGGGAAGCACACGCCCAGCTGATCGGCAATGGGGGGGAAGCACACACCCAGCTGATCGGCAATGGGGGAAAGCACACACCCAGCTGATCGGCAATGGGGGGAAGCACACAGCCAGCTGATCGGCAATGGGGGGAAGGACACACCCAGCTGATCGGCAATGGGGGGAAGCACACACCCAGCTGATCGGCAATGGGGGGAAGGGCAGACCCAGCTGATCGGCAATGGCGGGAAGGACACACCCAGCTGATCGGCAATGGGGGGTAGCACACACCCAGCTGATCGGCAATGGGGGGAAGCACACACCCAGCTGATCGGCAATGGGGGGAAGGACACACCCAGCTGATCGGCAATGGCGGGAAGGACACACCCAGCTGATCGGCAATGGGGGGTAGCACACACCCAGCTGATCGGCAATGGGGGGAAGGACACAACCAGCTGATCGGCAATGGGGGGAAGCACACACCCAGCTGATCGGCAATGGGGGGAAGGACAGACCCAGCTGATCGGCAATGGGGGGAAGCACACACCCAGCTGATCGGCAATGGGGGGAAGGACAGACCCAGCTGATCGGCAATGGGGGGAAGGACAGACCCAGCTGATCGGCAATGGGGGGAAGCACACACCCAGCTGATCGGCAATGGGGGGAAGCACACTCCCAGCTGATCAGCAATGGGGGGAAGCACACACCCAGCTGATCGGCAATGGGGGGAAGCACACACCCAGCTGATCGGCAATGGGGGGAAGGACAGACCCAGCTGATCGGCAATGGGGGGAAGCACACACCCAGCTGATCGGCAATGCGGGGAAGCACACACACAGCTGATCGGCAATGGGGGGAAGGGCAGACCCAGCTGATCGGCAATGGGGGGAAGGACAGACCCAGCTGATCGGCAATGGGGGGAAGGGCAGACCCAGCTGATCGGCAATGGGGGGAAGGACAGACCCAGCTGATCGGCAATGGGGGGAAGGACACTCCCAGCTGATCGGCAATGCGGGGAAGCACACACCCAGCTGATCGGCAATGGGGGGAAGCACACACCCAGCTGATCGGCAATGGGGGGAAGCACACACCCAGCTGATCGGCAATGGGGGGAAGCACACACCCAGCTGATCGGCAATGGGGGGAAGCACACGCCCAGCTGATCGGCAATGGGGGGGAAGGACACACCCAACTGATCGGCAATGCGGGGAAGGACACACCCAGCTGATCGGCAATGGGGGGAAGCACACACCCAGCTGATCGGCAATGGGGGGAAGGACAGACCCAGCTGATCGGCAATGGGGGGAAGGACAGACCCAGCTGATCGGCAATGGGGGGAAGCACACACCCAGCTGATCGGCAATGGGGGGAAGGACAGACCCAGCTGATCGGCAATGGGGGGAAGGACAGACCCAGCTGATCGGCAATGGGGGGAAGCACACACCCAGCTGATCGGCAATGCGGGGAAGAACACACCCAGCTGATCGGCAATGGGGGGAAGGACAGACCCAGCTGATCGGCAATGCGGGGAAGGACACACCCAGCTGATCGACAATGGGGGGAAGCACACACCCAGCTGATCGGCAATGCGGGGAAGAACACACCCAGCTGATCGGCAATGGGGGGAAGGACAGACCCAGCTGATCGGCAATGGGGGGAAGCACACACCCAGCTGATCGGCAATGCGGGGAAGCACACACCCAGCTGATCGGCAATGCGGGGAAGCACACTCCCAGCTGATCGGCAATGGGGGGAAGCACACACCCAGCTGATCGGCAATGGGGGGGAAGAACACACCCAGCTGATCGGCAATGCGGGGAAGCACACACCTAGCTGATCGGCAATGGGGGGAAGCACACACCCAGCTGATCGGCAATGGGGGGGAAGAACACACCCAGCTGATCGGCAATGGGGGGAAGCACACTCCCAGCTGATCGGCAATGCGGGGAAGCACACATCCAGCTGATCGGCAATGGGGGGAAGCACACTCCCAGCTGATCGGCAATGCGGGGAAGCACACACCCAGCTGATCGGCAATGGGGGGAAGGACACACCCAGCTGATCGGCAATGCGGGGCAGCACACACCTAGCTGATCGGCAATGGGGGGAAGCACACACCCAGCTGATCGGCAATGGGGGGAAGCACACACCCAGCTGATCGGCAATGCGGGGAAGGACACTCACAGCTGATCGGCAATGGGGGGGAAGGACACACCCAACTGATCGGCAATGGGGGGAAGCACACACCCAGCTGATCGGCAATGCGGGGAAGCACACACACAGCTGATCGGCAATGCGGGGAAGGACAGACCCAGCTGATCGGCAATGGGGGGAAGGAAACACCCAGCTGATCGGCAATGCGGGGAAGCACACGCCCAGCTGATCGGCAATGGGGGGGGAAGCACACACCCAGCTGATCGGCAATGGGGGGAAGCACACTCCCAGCTGATCGGCAATGCGGGGAAGCACACACCCAGCTGATCGGCAATGGGGGGAAGGACACACCCAGCTGATCGGCAATGCGGGGAAGCACACACCTAGCTGATCGGCAATGGGGGGAAGCACACACCCAGCTGATCGGCAATGGGGGGAAGCACACACCCAGCTGATCGGCAATGCGGGGAAGGACACTCACAGCTGATCGGCAATGGGGGGGAAGGACACACCCAGCTGATCGGCAATGGGGGGAAGCACACACCCAGCTGATCGGCAATGCGGGGAAGCACACACACAGCTGATCGGCAATGCGGGGAAGGACAGACCCAGCTGATCGGCAATGGGGGGAAGGAAACACCCAGCTGATCGGCAATGCGGGGAAGCACACGCCCAGCTGTTCGGCAATGGGGGGGGAAGCACACACCCAGCTCATCGGCAATGGGGGGAAGCACACACCCAGCTGATCGGCAATGCGGGGAAGGACACTCCCAGCTGATCGGCAATGGGGGGGGAAGCACACACCCAGCTGATCGGCAATGCGGGGAAGGACAGACCCAGCTGATCGGCAATGGGGGGAAGGACACTCCCAGCTGATCGGCAATGGGGGGAAGCACACACCCAGCTGATCGGCAATGCGGGGAAGGACACTCCCAGCTGATCGGCAATGCGGGGAAGCACACGCCCAGCTGATCGGCAATGGGGGGAAGGGCAGACCCAGCTGATCGGCAATGGCGGGAAGGACACACCCAGCTGATCGGCAATGGGGGGTAGCACACACCCAGCTGATCGGCAATGGGGGGAAGCACACACCCAGCTGATCGGCAATGGGGGGAAGGACACACCCAGCTGATCGGCAATGGCGGGAAGGACACACCCAGCTGATCGGCAATGGGGGGTAGCACACACCCAGCTGATCGGCAATGGGGGGAAGGACACAACCAGCTGATCGGCAATGGGGGGAAGCACACACCCAGCTGATCGGCAATGGGGGGAAGGACAGACCCAGCTGATCGGCAATGGGGGGAAGCACACACCCAGCTGATCGGCAATGGGGGGAAGGACAGACCCAGCTGATCGGCAATGGGGGGAAGGACAGACCCAGCTGATCGGCAATGGGGGGAAGCACACACCCAGCTGATCGGCAATGGGGGGAAGCACACTCCCAGCTGATCAGCAATGGGGGGAAGCACACACCCAGCTGATCGGCAATGGGGGGAAGCACACACCCAGCTGATCGGCAATGGGGGGAAGGACAGACCCAGCTGATCGGCAATGGGGGGAAGCACACACCCAGCTGATCGGCAATGCGGGGAAGCACACACACAGCTGATCGGCAATGGGGGGAAGGGCAGACCCAGCTGATCGGCAATGGGGGGAAGGACAGACCCAGCTGATCGGCAATGGGGGGAAGGGCAGACCCAGCTGATCGGCAATGGGGGGAAGGACAGACCCAGCTGATCGGCAATGGGGGGAAGGACACTCCCAGCTGATCGGCAATGCGGGGAAGCACACACCCAGCTGATCGGCAATGGGGGGAAGCACACACCCAGCTGATCGGCAATGGGGGGAAGCACACACCCAGCTGATCGGCAATGGGGGGAAGCACACACCCAGCTGATCGGCAATGGGGGGAAGCACACGCCCAGCTGATCGGCAATGGGGGGGAAGGACACACCCAACTGATCGGCAATGCGGGGAAGGACACACCCAGCTGATCGGCAATGGGGGGAAGCACACACCCAGCTGATCGGCAATGGGGGGAAGGACAGACCCAGCTGATCGGCAATGGGGGGAAGGACAGACCCAGCTGATCGGCAATGGGGGGAAGCACACACCCAGCTGATCGGCAATGGGGGGAAGGACAGACCCAGCTGATCGGCAATGGGGGGAAGGACAGACCCAGCTGATCGGCAATGGGGGGAAGCACACACCCAGCTGATCGGCAATGCGGGGAAGAACACACCCAGCTGATCGGCAATGGGGGGAAGGACAGACCCAGCTGATCGGCAATGCGGGGAAGGACACACCCAGCTGATCGACAATGGGGGGAAGCACACACCCAGCTGATCGGCAATGCGGGGAAGAACACACCCAGCTGATCGGCAATGGGGGGAAGGACAGACCCAGCTGATCGGCAATGGGGGGAAGCACACACCCAGCTGATCGGCAATGCGGGGAAGCACACACCCAGCTGATCGGCAATGCGGGGAAGCACACTCCCAGCTGATCGGCAATGGGGGGAAGCACACACCCAGCTGATCGGCAATGGGGGGGAAGAACACACCCAGCTGATCGGCAATGCGGGGAAGCACACACCTAGCTGATCGGCAATGGGGGGAAGCACACACCCAGCTGATCGGCAATGGGGGGGAAGAACACACCCAGCTGATCGGCAATGGGGGGAAGCACACTCCCAGCTGATCGGCAATGCGGGGAAGCACACATCCAGCTGATCGGCAATGGGGGGAAGCACACTCCCAGCTGATCGGCAATGCGGGGAAGCACACACCCAGCTGATCGGCAATGGGGGGAAGGACACACCCAGCTGATCGGCAATGCGGGGCAGCACACACCTAGCTGATCGGCAATGGGGGGAAGCACACACCCAGCTGATCGGCAATGGGGGGAAGCACACACCCAGCTGATCGGCAATGCGGGGAAGGACACTCACAGCTGATCGGCAATGGGGGGGAAGGACACACCCAACTGATCGGCAATGGGGGGAAGCACACACCCAGCTGATCGGCAATGCGGGGAAGCACACACACAGCTGATCGGCAATGCGGGGAAGGACAGACCCAGCTGATCGGCAATGGGGGGAAGGAAACACCCAGCTGATCGGCAATGCGGGGAAGCACACGCCCAGCTGATCGGCAATGGGGGGGGAAGCACACACCCAGCTGATCGGCAATGGGGGGAAGCACACTCCCAGCTGATCGGCAATGCGGGGAAGCACACACCCAGCTGATCGGCAATGGGGGGAAGGACACACCCAGCTGATCGGCAATGCGGGGAAGCACACACCTAGCTGATCGGCAATGGGGGGAAGCACACACCCAGCTGATCGGCAATGGGGGGAAGCACACACCCAGCTGATCGGCAATGCGGGGAAGGACACTCACAGCTGATCGGCAATGGGGGGGAAGGACACACCCAGCTGATCGGCAATGGGGGGAAGCACACACCCAGCTGATCGGCAATGCGGGGAAGCACACACACAGCTGATCGGCAATGCGGGGAAGGACAGACCCAGCTGATCGGCAATGGGGGGAAGGAAACACCCAGCTGATCGGCAATGCGGGGAAGCACACGCCCAGCTGTTCGGCAATGGGGGGGGAAGCACACACCCAGCTCATCGGCAATGGGGGGAAGCACACACCCAGCTGATCGGCAATGCGGGGAAGGACACTCCCAGCTGATCGGCAATGGGGGGGGAAGCACACACCCAGCTGATCGGCAATGCGGGGAAGGACAGACCCAGCTGATCGGCAATGGGGGGAAGGACACTCCCAGCTGATCGGCAATGGGGGGAAGCACACACCCAGCTGATCGGCAATGCGGGGAAGGACACTCCCAGCTGATCGGCAATGCGGGGAAGCACACGCCCAGCTGATCGGCAATGGGGGGAAGGACAGACCCAGCTGATCGGCAATGCGGGGAAGCACACGCCCAGCTGATCGGCAATGGGGGGAAGCACACACCCAGCTGATCGGCAATGCGGGGAAGCACACGCCCAGCTGATCGGCAATGGGGGGAAGGACAGACCCAGCTGATCGGCAATGGGGGGAAGCACACACCCAGCTGATCGGCAATGCGGGGAAGGACACTCCCAGCTGATCGGCAATGGGGGGAAGGACAGACCCAGCTGATCGGCAATGGGGGGAAGGACAGACCCA
This sequence comes from Scyliorhinus torazame, assembly GCF_047496885.1. Classification (NCBI taxonomy): domain Eukaryota; kingdom Metazoa; phylum Chordata; class Chondrichthyes; order Carcharhiniformes; family Scyliorhinidae; genus Scyliorhinus; species Scyliorhinus torazame. Next base: position 14,312,139 of record NC_092711.1, read on the forward strand.
GCTGATCGGCAATGGGGGGAAGCACACACCCAGCTGATCGGCAATGGGGGGAAGCACATACCCAGCTGATCGGCAATGGGGGGAAGCACACACCCAGCTGATCGGCAATGGGGGGAAGGAAACACCCAGCTGATCGGCAATGGGGGGAAGGACACTCCCAGCTGATCGGCAATGGGGGGAAGGACAGACCCAGCTGATCGGCAATGGGGGGAAGGACACTCCCAGCTGATCGGCAATGCGGGGAAGGACAGACCCAGCTGATCGGCAATGGGGGGAAGCACACACCCAGCTGATCGGCAATGGGGGGGAAGCACACACCCAGCTGATCGGCAATGGGGGGAAGCACACACCCAGCTGATCGGCAATGGGGGGAAGGACAGACCCAGCTGATCGGCAATGGGGGGAAGGACAGACCCAGCTGATCGGCAATGGGGGGAAGGACAGACCCAGCTGATCGGCAATGGGGGGAAGGACAGACCCAGCTGATCGGCAATGCGGGGAAGGAAACACCCAGCTGATCGGCAATGGGGGGAAGGACAGACCCAGCTGATCGGCAATGCGGGGAAGCACACACCCAGCTGATCGGCAATGCGGGGAAGGACACTCCCAGCTGATCGGCAATGGGGGCAAGGACACTCCCAGCTGATCGGCAATGGGGGAAGCACACACCCAGCTGATCGGCAATGGGGGGAAGCACACTCCCAGCTGATCGGCAATGCGGGGAAGCACACACCCAGCTGATCGGCAATGGGGGGACGCACACTCCCAGCTGATCGGCATTGGGGGGAAGCACACACCCAGCTGATCGGCAATGGGGGGAAGCACACGCCCAGCTGATCGGCAATGGGGGAAAGCACACACCCAGCTGATCGGCAATGGGGGGAAGCACACACCCAGCTGATCGGCAATGGGGGGAAGGACACACCCAGCTGATCGGCAATGGGGGGAAGCACACACCCAGCTGATCGGCAATGGGGGGAAGGACAGACCCAGCTGATCGGCAATGGGGGGAAGGACAGACCCAGCTGATCGGCAATGGGGGGAAGGGCAGACCCAGCTGATCGGCAATGGGGGGAAGCACACACCCAGCTGATCGGCAATGGGGGGAAGGACAGACCCAGCTGATCGGCAATGGGGGGAAGCACACACCCAGCTGATCGGCAATGGGGGGAAGGACAGACCCAGCTGATCGGCAGTGGGGGGAAGCACACACCCAGCTGATCGGCAATGCGGGGAAGGACAGACCCAGCTGATCGGCAATGGGGGGAAGCACACACCCAGCTGATCGGCAATGCGGGGAAAGCACACACCCAGTTGATCGGCAATGGGGGGAAGGACAGACCCAGCTGATCGGCAATGGGGGGAAGCACACACCCAGCTGATCGGCAATGCGGGGAAGCACACACCCAGCTGATCGGCAATGGGGGGAAGGGCAGACCCAGCTGATCGGCAATGGGGGGAAGGACAGACCCAGCTGATCGGCAATGGGGGGAAGCACACACCCAGCTGATTGGCAATGGGGGGAAGCACACACCCAGCTGATCGGCAATGGGGGGGAAGCACACACCCAGCTGATCGGCAATGGGGGGAAGCACAAACCCAGCTGATCGGCAATGGGGGGAAGCACACGCCCAGCTGATCGGCAATGGGGGGGAAGGACACACCCAGCTGATCGGCAATGCGGGGGAGGACACACCCAGCTGATCGGCAATGGGGGGAAGCACACACCCAGCTGATCGGCAATGCGGGGAAGCACACATCCAGCTGATCGGCAATGCGGGGAAGCACACTCCCAGCTGATCGGCAATGGGGGGAAGCACACACCCAGCTGATCGGCAATGGGGGGGGAAGAACACACCCAGCTGATCGGCAATGGGGGGAAGCACACTCCCAGCTGATCGGCAATGCGGGGAAGCACACATCCAGCTGATCGGCAATGGGGGGAAGCACACTCCCAGCTGATCGGCAATGCGGGGAAGCACACACCCAGCTGATCGGCAATGGGGGGAAGGACACACCCAGCTGATCGGCAATGGGGGGAAGCACAGACCCAGCTGTTCGGCAAAGGGGGGGAAGAACACACCCAGCTGATCGGCAATGCGGGGAAGCACACACCCAGCTGATCGGCAATGGGGGGAAGCACACACCTAGCTGATCGGCAATGGGGGGAAGCACACGCCCAGCTGATCGGCAATGGGGGGAAGCACACACCTAGCTGATCGGCAATGGGGGGAAGCACACACCTAGCTGATTGGCAATGGGGGAGGCACACAACCAGCTGATCGGCAATGGGGGGAAGGACAGACCCAGCTGATCGGCAATGCGGGGAGGCACACACCCAGCTGATCGGCAATGGGGGGAAGCACACTCCCAGCTGATCGGCAATGTGGGGAAGCACACACCCAGCTGATCGGCAATGCGGGGAAGGACAGACCCAGCTGTTCGGCAAAGGGGGGAAGCACACTCCCAGCTGATCGGCAATGGGGGGAAGCACACACCCAGCTGATCGGCAATGGGGGGAAGGACACACCCAGCTGTTCGGCAAAGGGGGGAAGCACACTCCCAGCTGATCGGCAATGGGGGGAAGCACACACCCAGCTGATCGGCAATGGGGGGAAGGACACACCCAGCTGATCGGCAATGGGGGGAAGGACACACCCAGCTGATCGGCAATGGGGGGAGTCACACACCCAGCTGATCGGCAATGCGGGGAAGCACACACCCAGCTGATCGGCAATGGGGGGAAGGACACACCCAGCTGATCGGCAATGGGGGGAAGGACAGACCCAGCTGATCGGCAATGGGGGGAGTCACACACCCAGCTGATCGGCAATGCGGGGAAGCACACTCCCAGCTGATCGGCAATGCGGGGAAGCACACACCCAGCTGATCGGCAATGGGGGGAAGGACACACCCAGCTGATCGGCAATGCGGGGAAGCACACTCCCAGCTGATCGGCAATGCGGGGAAGCACACACCCAGCTGATCGGCAATGGGGGGAAGGACAGACAAAGCTGATCGGCAATGGGGGGACGCACACTCCCAGCTGATCGGCAATGGGGGGAAGGACAGACCCAGCTGATCGGCAATGGGGGGAAGCACACACCCAGCTGATCGGAAATGGGGGGAAGCACATACCCAGCTGATCGGCAATGCGGGGCAGGACACTCCCAGCTGATCGGCAATGGGGGGAAGCACACACCCAGCTGATCGGCAATGGGGGGAATCACACACCCAGCTGATCGGCAATGGGGGGAAGCACACACCCAGCTGATCGGCAATGGGGGGAAGCACACGCCCAGCTGATCGGCAATGGGGGGGAAGCACACACCCAGCTGATCGGCAATGGGGGGAAGGACAGACCCAGCTGATCGGCAATGGGGTGAAGCACACACCCAGCTGATCGGCAATGGGGGGAAGCACACACCCAGCTGATCGGCAATGCGGGGAAGCACACACCCAGCTGATCGGCAATGGGGGGAAGCACACACCCAGCTGATCGGCAATGGGGGGAAGCACACACCCAGCTGATCGGCAATGCGGGGAAGCACGCTCCCAGCTGATCGGCAATGGGGGGAAGCACACACCCAGCTGATCGGCAATGGGGGGAAGGACACTCCCAGCTGATCGGCAATGGGGGGAAGCACACACCCAGCTGATCGGCAATGCGGGGAAGCACGCTCCCAGCTGATCGGCAATGGGGGGAAGCACACACCCAGCTGATCGGCAATGGGGGGAAGGACAGACCCAGCTGATCGGCAATGGGGGGAAGGACACACCCAGCTGATCGGCAATGGGGGGAAGCACACACCCAGCTGATCGGCAATGGGGGGAAGGACAGACCCAGCTGCCCGGCAATGCGGGGAAGGACACACCCAGCTGATCGGCAATGGGGGGAAGCACACACCCAGCTGATCGGCAATGGGGGAAGCACACGCCCAGCTGATCGGCAATGGGGGGAAGGACAGACCCAGCTGATCGGCAATGGGGGGTAGCACACTCCCAGCTGATCGGCAATGGGGGGAAGCACACACCCAGCTGATCGGCAATGCGGGGAAGCACACACCCAGCTGATCGGCAATGGGGGGAAGGACAGACCCAGCTGATCGGCAATGGGGGGAAGCACACTCACAGCTGATCGGCAATGGGGGGAAGGACAGACCCAGCTGATCGGCAATGGGGGGAAGGACACTCCCAGCTGATCGGCAATGCGGGGAAGCACACACCCAGCTGATCGGCAATGGGGGGAAGCACACACCCAGCTGATCGGCAATGGGGGGAAGCACACACCCAGCTGATCGGCAATGGGGGGAAGGACACTCCCAACAGATCGGCAATGCGGGGCAGCACACACCCAGCTGATCGGCAATGGGGGGAAGGACACTCCCAGCTGATCGGCAATGGGGGGAAGCACACACCCAGCTGATCGGCAATGGGGGGAAGGACACTCCCAACAGATCGGCAATGGGGGGAAGGACAGACCCAGCTGATCGGCTATGGGGGGAAGGACACACCCAGCTGATCGGCAATGGGGGGAAGCACACACCCAGCTGATCGGCAATGGGGGGAAGGACACACCCAGCTGATCGGCAATGGGGGGAAGGACAGACCCAGCTGATCGGCAATGCGGGGAAGCACACGCCCAGCTGATCGGCAATGGGGGGAAGCACACACCCAGCTGATCGGCAATGCGGGGAAGCACACGCCCAGCTGATCGGCAATGGGGGGAAGGACAGACCCAGCTGATCGGCAATGGGGGGAAGCACACACCCAGCTGATCGGCAATGCGGGGAAGGACACTCCCAGCTGATCGGCAATGGGGGGAAGGACAGACCCAGCTGATCGGCAATGGGGGGAAGGACAGACCCAGCTGATCGGCAATGGGGGGAAGCACACACCCAGCTGATCGGCAATGGGGGGAAGCACATACCCAGCTGATCGGCAATGGGGGGAAGCACACACCCAGCTGATCGGCAATGGGGGGAAGGAAACACCCAGCTGATCGGCAATGGGGGGAAGGACACTCCCAGCTGATCGGCAATGGGGGGAAGGACAGACCCAGCTGATCGGCAATGGGGGGAAGGACACTCCCAGCTGATCGGCAATGCGGGGAAGGACAGACCCAGCTGATCGGCAATGGGGGGAAGCACACACCCAGCTGATCGGCAATGGGGGGGAAGCACACACCCAGCTGATCGGCAATGGGGGGAAGCACACACCCAGCTGATCGGCAATAGGGGGAAGGACAGACCCAGCTGATCGGCAATGGGGGGAAGGACAGACCCAGCTGATCGGCAATGGGGGGAAGGACAGACCCAGCTGATCGGCAATGGGGGGAAGGACAGACCCAGCTGATCGGCAATGCGGGGAAGGAAACACCCAGCTGATCGGCAATGGGGGGAAGGACAGACCCAGCTGATCGGCAATGCGGGGAAGCACACACCCAGCTGATCGGCAATGCGGGGAAGGACACTCCCAGCTGATCGGCAATGGGGGCAAGGACACTCCCAGCTGATCGGCAATGGGGGAAGCACACACCCAGCTGATCGGCAATGGGGGGAAGCACACTCCCAGCTGATCGGCAATGCGGGGAAGCACACACCCAGCTGATCGGCAATGGGGGGACGCACACTCCCAGCTGATCGGCATTGGGGGGAAGCACACGCCCAGCTGATCGGCAATGGGGGGAAGCACACGCCCAGCTGATCGGCAATGGGGGAAAGCACACACCCAGCTGATCGGCAATGGGGGGAAGCACACACCCAGCTGATCGGCAATGGGGGGAAGGACACACCCAGCTGATCGGCAATGGGGGGAAGCACACACCCAGCTGATCGGCAATGGGGGGAAGGACAGACCCAGCTGATCGGCAATGGGGGGAAGGACAGACCCAGCTGATCGGCAATGGGGGGAAGGGCAGACCCAGCTGATCGGCAATGGGGGGAAGCACACACCCAGCTGATCGGCAATGGGGGGAAGGACAGACCCAGCTGATCGGCAATGGGGGGAAGCACACACCCAGCTGATCGGCAATGGGGGGAAGGACAGACCCAGCTGATCGGCAGTGGGGGGAAGCACACACCCAGCTGATCGGCAATGCGGGGAAGGACAGACCCAGCTGATCGGCAATGGGGGGAAGCACACACCCAGCTGATCGGCAATGCGGGGAAAGCACACACCCAGCTGATCGGCAATGGGGGGAAGGACAGACCCAGCTGATCGGCAATGGGGGGAAGCACACACCCAGCTGATCGTCAATGCGGGGAAGCACACACCCAGCTGATCGGCAATGGGGGGAAGGGCAGACCCAGCTGATCGGCAATGGGGGGAAGGACAGACCCAGCTGATCGGCAATGGGGGGAAGCACACACCCAGCTGATCGGCAATGGGGGGAAGCACACACCCAGCTGATCGGCAATGGGGGGGAAGCACACACCCAGCTGATCGGCAATGGGGGGAAGCACAAACCCAGCTGATCGGCAATGGGGGGAAGCACACGCCCAGCTGATCGGCAATGGGGGGGAAGGACACACCCAGCTGATCGGCAATGCGGGGAAGGACACACCCAGCTGATCGGCAATGGGGGGAAGCACACACCCAGCTGATCGGCAATGCGGGGAAGCACACATCCAGCTGATCGGCAATGCGGGGAAGCACACTCCCAGCTGATCGGCAATGGGGGGAAGCACACACCCAGCTGATCGGCAATGGGGGGGGAAGAACACACCCAGCTGATCGGCAATGGGGGGAAGCACACTCCCAGCTGATCGGCAATGCGGGGAAGCACACATCCAGCTGATCGGCAATGGGGGGAAGCACACTCCCAGCTGATCGGCAATGCGGGGAAGCACACACCCAGCTGATCGGCAATGGGGGGAAGGACACACCCAGCTGATCGGCAATGGGGGGAAGCACAGACCCAGCTGTTCGGCAAAGGGGGGGAAGAACACACCCAGCTGATCGGCAATGCGGGGAAGCACACACCCAGCTGATCGGCAATGGGGGGAAGCACACACCTAGCTGATCGGCAATGGGGGGAAGCACACGCCCAGCTGATCGGCAATGGGGGGAAGCACACACCTAGCTGATCGGCAATGGGGGGAAGCACACACCTAGCTGATTGGCAATGGGGGAGGCACACACCCAGCTGATCGGCAATGGGGGGAAGGACAGACCCAGCTGATCGGCAATGCGGGGAGGCACACACCCAGCTGATCGGCAATGGGGGGAAGCACACTCCCAGCTGATCGGCAATGTGGGGAAGCACACACCCAGCTGATCGGCAATGCGGGGAAGGACAGACCCAGCTGTTCGGCAAAGGGGGGAAGCACACTCCCAGCTGATCGGCAATGGGGGGAAGCACACACCCAGCTGATCGGCAATGGGGGGAAGGACACACCCAGCTGTTCGGCAAAGGGGGGAAGCACACTCCCAGCTGATCGGCAATGGGGGGAAGCACACACCCAGCTGATCGGCAATGGGGGGAAGGACACACCCAGCTGATCGGCAATGGGGGGAAGGACACACCCAGCTGATCGGCAATGGGGGGAGTCACACACCCAGCTGATCGGCAATGCGGGGAAGCACACACCCAGCTGATCGGCAATGGGGGGAAGGACACACCCAGCTGATCGGCAATGGGGGGAAGGACAGACCCAGCTGATCGGCAATGGGGGGAGTCACACACCCAGCTGATCGGCAATGCGGGGAAGCACACTCCCAGCTGATCGGCAATGCGGGGAAGCACACACCCAGCTGATCGGCAATGGGGGGAAGGACACACCCAGCTGATCGGCAATGCGGGGAAGCACACTCCCAGCTGATCGGCAATGCGGGGAAGCACACACCCAGCTGATCGGCAATGGGGGGAAGGACAGACCCAGCTGATCGGCAATGGGGGGACGCACACTCCCAGCTGATCGGCAATGGGGGGAAGGACAGACCCAGCTGATCGGCAATGGGGGGAAGCACACACCCAGCTGATCGGCAATGGGGGGAAGCACATACCCAGCTGATCGGCAATGCGGGGCAGGACACTCCCAGCTGATCGGCAATGGGGGGAAGCACACACCCAGCTGATCGGCAATGGGGGGAATCACACACCCAGCTGATCGGCAATGGGGGGAAGCACACACCCAGCTGATCGGCAATGGGGGGAAGCACACGCCCAGCTGATCGGCAATGGGGGGGAAGCACACACCCAGCTGATCGGCAATGGGGGGAAGGACAGACCCAGCTGATCGGCAATGGGGTGAAGCACACACCCAGCTGATCGGCAATGGGGGGAAGCACACACCCAGCTGATCGGCAATGCGGGGAAGCACACACCCAGCTGATCGGCAATGGGGGGAAGCACACACCCAGCTGATCGGCAATGGGGGGAAGCACACACCCAGCTGATCGGCAATGCGGGGAAGCACGCTCCCAGCTGATCGGCAATGGGGGGAAGCACACACCCAGCTGATCGGCAATGGGGGGAAGGACACTCCCAGCTGATCGGCAATGGGGGGAAGCACACACCCAGCTGATCGGCAATGCGGGGAAGCACGCTCCCAGCTGATCGGCAATGGGGGGAAGCACACACCCAGCTGATCGGCAATGGGGGGAAGGACAGACCCAGCTGATCGGCAATGGGGAGAAGGACACACCCAGCTGATCGGCAATGGGGGGAAGCACACACCCAGCTGATCGGCAATGGGGGGAAGGACAGACCCAGCTGCCCGGCAATGCGGGGAAGGACACACCCAGCTGATCGGCAATGGGGGGAAGCACACACCCAGCTGATCGGCAATGGGGGAAGCACACGCCCAGCTGATCGGCAATGGGGGGAAGGACAGACCCAGCTGATCGGCAATGGGGGGTAGCACACTCCCAGCTGATCGGCAATGGGGGGAAGCACACACCCAGCTGATCGGCAATGCGGGGAAGCACACACCCAGCTGATCGGCAATGGGGGGAAGGACAGACCCAGCTGATCGGCAATGGGGGGAAGCACACTCACAGCTGATCGGCAATGGGGGGAAGGACAGACCCAGCTGATCGGCAATGGGGGGAAGGACACTCCCAGCTGATCGGCAATGCGGGGAAGCACACACCCAGCTGATCGGCAATGGGGGGAAGCACACACCCAGCTGATCGGCAATGGGGGGAAGCACACACCCAGCTGATCGGCAATGGGGGGAAGGACACTCCCAACAGATCGGCAATGCGGGGCAGCACACACCCAGCTGATCGGCAATGGGGGGAAGGACACTCCCAGCTGATCGGCAATGGGGGGAAGCACACACCCAGCTGATCGGCAATGGGGGGAAGGACACTCCCAACAGATCGGCAATGGGGGGAAGGACAGACCCAGCTGATCGGCTATGGGGGGAAGGACACACCCAGCTGATCGGCAATGGGGGGAAGCACACACCCAGCTGATCGGCAATGGGGGGAAGGACACACCCAGCTGATCGGCAATGGGGGGAAGCACACACCCAGCTGATCGGCAATGGGGGGAAGGACACACCCAGCTGATCGGCAATGGGGGGAAGCACACACCTAGCTGATCGGCAATGGGGGGAAGGACACACCCAGCTGATCGGCAATGGGGGGAAGCACACACCCAACTGATCGGCAATGCGGGGAAGCACACTCCCAGCTGATCGGCAAAGGGGGGAAGCACACACCCAGCTGATCGGCAATGCGGGGAAGGACACACCCAGCTGATCGGCAATGCGGGGAAGCACACACACAGCTGATCGGCAATGCGGGGAAGCACACACCGAGCTGATCGGCAATGGGGGGAAGCACACACCCAGCTGATCGGCAATGCGGGGAAGCACACACCCAGCTGATCGGCAATGGGGGGAAGGACACACCCAGCTGATCGGCAATGGGGGGAAGCACACACCCAGCTGATCGGCAATGCGGGGAAGCACACACCCAGCTGATCGGCAATGGGGGGAAGGACAGACCCAACTGATCGGCAATGCGGGGAAGCACACACCCAGCTGATCGGCAATGGGGGGAAGCACACACCCATCTGATCGGCAATGGCGGGAAGGACAGACCCAACTGATCGGCAATGCGGGGAAGCACACACCCAGCTGATCGGCAATGGGGGGAAGGACACTCCCAGCTGATCGGCAATGGGGGGAAGGACACACCCAGCTGATCGGCAATGCGGGGAAGCACACACCCAGCTGATCGGCAATGGGGGGAAGCACACACCCAGCTGATCGGCAATGGGGGGAAGCACAATCCCAGCTGATCGGCAATGGGGGGAAGCACACACCCAGCTGATCGGCAATGCGGGGAAGGACAGACCCAGCTGATCGGCAATGGGGGGAAGGACAGACCCAGCTGATCGGCAATGGGGGGAAGCACACACCCAGCTGATCGGCAATGCGGGGAAGGACAGACCCAGCTGATCGGCAATGGGGGGAAGGACACTCCCAGCTGATCGGCAATGGGGGGAAGCACACACCCAGCTGATCGGCAATGCGGGGAAGGACAGACCCAGCTGATCGGCAATGCGGGGAAGCACACACCCATCTGATCGGCAATGCGGGGAAGGACAGACCCAGCTGTTCGGCAAAGGGGGGAAGCACACTCCCAGCTGATCGGCAATGGGGGGAAGCACACACCCAGCTGATCGGCAATGGGGGGAAGGACACACCCAGCTGTTCGGCAAAGGGGGGAAGCACACTCCCAGCTGATCGGCAATGGGGGGAAGCACACACCCAGCTGATCGGCAATGGGGGGAAGGACACACCCAGCTGATCGGCAATGGGGGGAAGGACACACCCAGCTGATCGGCAATGGGGGGAGTCACACACCCAGCTGATCGGCAATGCGGGGAAGCACACACCCAGCTGATCGGCAATGGGGGGAAGGACACACCCAGCTGATCGGCAATGGGGGGAAGGACAGACCCAGCTGATCGGCAATGGGGGGAGTCACACACCCAGCTGATCGGCAATGCGGGGAAGCACACTCCCAGCTGATCGGCAATGCGGGGAAGCACACACCCAGCTGATCGGCAATGGGGGGAAGGACACACCCAGCTGATCGGCAATGCGGGGAAGCACACTTCCAGCTGATCGGCAATGCGGGGAAGCACACACCCAGCTGATCGGCAATGGGGGGAAGGACAGACCCAGCTGATCGGCAATGGGGGGACGCACACTCCCAGCTGATCGGCAATGGTGGGAAGGACAGACCCAGCTGATCGGCAATGGGGGGAAGCACACACCCAGCTGATCGGCAATGGGGGGAAGCACATACCCAGCTGATCGGCAATGCGGGGCAGGACACTCCCAGCTGATCGGCAATGGGGGGAAGCACACACCCAGCTGATCGGCAATGGGGGGAAGCACACACCCAGCTGATCGGCAATGGGGGGAAGCACACACCCAGCTGATCGGCAATGGGGGGAAGCACACGCCCAGCTGATCGGCAATGGGGGGGAAGCACACACCCAGCTGATCGGCAATGGGGGGAAGGACAGACCCAGCTGATCGGCAATGGGGTGAAGCACACACCCAGCTGATCGGCAATGGGGGGAAGCACACACCCAGCTGATCGGCAATGCGGGGAAGCACACACCCAGCTGATCGGCAATGGGGGGAAGCACACACCCAGCTGATCGGCAATGGGGGGAAGCACACACCCAGCTGATCGGCAATGCGGGGAAGCACGCTCCCAGCTGATCGGCAATGGGGGGAAGCACACACCCAGCTGATCGGCAATGGGGGGAAGGACACTCCCAGCTGATCGGCAATGGGGGGAAGCACACACCCAGCTGATCGGCAATGCGGGGAAGCACGCTCCCAGCTGATCGGCAATGGGGGGAAGCACACACCCAGCTGATCGGCAATGGGGGGAAGGACAGACCCAGCTGATCGGCAATGGGGGGAAGGACACACCCAGCTGATCGGCAATGGGGGGAAGCACACACCCAGCTGATCGGCAATGGGGGGAAGGACAGACCCAGCTGCCCGGCAATGCGGGGAAGGACACACCCAGCTGATCGGCAATGGGGGGAAGCACACACCCAGCTGATCGGCAATGGGGGAAGCACACGCCCAGCTGATCGGCAATGGGGGGAAGGACAGACCCAGCTGATCGGCAATGGGGGGAAGCACACTCCCAGCTGATCGGCAATGGGGGGAAGCACACACCCAGCTGATCGGCAATGCGGGGAAGCACACACCCAGCTGATCGGCAATGGGGGGAAGGACAGACCCAGCTGATCGGCAATGGGGGGAAGCACACTCACAGCTGATCGGCAATGGGGGGAAGGACAGACCCAGCTGATCGGCAATGGGGGGAAGGACACTCCCAGCTGATCGGCAATGCGGGGAAGCACACACCCAGCTGATCGGCAATGGGGGGATGCACACACCCAGCTGATCGGCAATGGGGGGAAGCACACACCCAGCTGATCGGCAATGGGGGGAAGGACACTCCCAACAGATCGGCAATGCGGGGCAGCACACACCCAGCTGATCGGCAATGGGGGGAAGGACACTCCCAGCTGATCGGCAATGGGGGGAAGCACACACCCAGCTGATCGGCAATGGGGGGAAGGACACTCCCAACAGATCGGCAATGGGGGGAAGGACAGACCCAGCTGATCAGCTATGGGGGGAAGGACACACCCAGCTGATCGGCAATGGGGGGAAGCACACACCCAGCTGATCGGCAATGGGGGGAAGGACACACCCAGCTGATCGGCAATGGGGGGAAGCACACACCCAGCTGATCGGCAATGGGGGGAAGGACACACCCAGCTGATCGGCAATGGGGGGAAGCACACACCTAGCTGATCGGCAATGGGGGGAAGGACACTCCCAGCTGATCGGCAATGGGGGGAAGCACACACCCAACTGATCGGCAATGCGGGGAAGCACACTCCCAGCTGATCGGCAAAGGGGGGAAGCACACACCCAGCTGATCGGCAATGCGGGGAAGGACACACCCAGCTGATCGGCAATGCGGGGAAGCACACACACAGCTGATCGGCAATGCGGGGAAGCACACACCGAGCTGATCGGCAATGGGGGGAAGCACACACCCAGCTGATCGGCAATGCGGGGAAGCACACACCCAGCTGATCGGCAATGGGGGGAAGGACACACCCAGCTGATCGGCAATGGGGGGAAGCACACACCCAGCTGATCGGCAATGCGGGGAAGCACACACCCAGCTGATCGGCAATGGGGGGAAGGACAGACCCAACTGATCGGCAATGCGGGAAGCACACACCCAGCTGATCGGCAATGGGGGGAAGCACACACCCATCTGATCGGCAATGGCGGGAAGGACAGACCCAACTGATCGGCAATGCGGGGAAGCACACACCCAGCTGATCGGCAATGGGGGGAAGGACACTCCCAGCTGATCGGCAATGGGGGGAAGGACACACCCAGCTGATCGGCAATGCGGGGAAGCACACACCCAGCTGATCGGCAATGGGGGGAAGCACACACCCAGCTGATCGACAATGGGGGGAAGCACAATCCCAGCTGATCGGCAATGGGGGGAAGCACACACCCAGCTGATCGGCAATGCGGGGAAGGACAGACCCAGCTGATCGGCAATGGGGGGAAGGACAGACCCAGCTGATCGGCAATGGGGGGAAGCACACACCCAGCTGATCGGCAATGCGGGGAAGGACAGACCCAGCTGATCGGCAATGGGGGGAAGGACACTCCCAGCTGATCGGCAATGGGGGGAAGCACACACCCAGCTGATCGGCAATGCGGGGAAGGACAGACCCAGCTGATCGGCAATGCGGGGAAGCACACACCCAGCTGATCGGCAATGGGGGGAAGCACACACCCAGCTGATCGGCAATGCGGGGAAGCACACACCCAGCTGATCGGCAATGGGGGGAAGCACATACCCAGCTGATCGGCAATGCGGGGAAGGACACTCCCAGCTGATCGGCAATGGGGGGAAGCACACACCCAGCTGATCGGCAATGCGGGGAAGCACACACCCAGCTGATCGGCAATGGGGGGAAGCACACACCCAGCTGATCGGCAATGCGGGGAAGGACAGACCCAGCTGATCGGCAATGGGGGGAAGGAAACACCCAGCTGATCGGCAATGGGGGGAAGCACACACCCAGCTGATCGGCAATGCGGGGAAGGACACTCCCAGCTGATCGGCAATGGGGGGAAGCACACACCCAGCTGATCGGCAATGCGGGGAAGGACAGACCCAGCTGATCGGCAATGGGGGGAAGCACACACCCAGCTGATCGGCAATGCGGGGAAGGACACTCCCAGCTGATCGGCAATGCGGGGAAGGACAGACCCAGCTGATCGGCAATGGGGGGAAGCACACACCCAGCTGATCGGCAATGGGGGGAAGCACACGCCCAGCTGATCGGCAATGGGGGGGAAGGACAGACCCAGCTGATCGGCAATGGGGGGAAGGACAGACCCAGCTGATCAGCAATGGGGGGAAGCACACACCCAGCTGATCGGCAATGGGGGGAAGCACATACCCAGCTGATCGGCAATGGGGGGAAGCACACACCCAGCTGATCGGCAATGGGGGGAAGCACACACCCAGCTGATCGGCAATGGGGGGAAGGACAGACCCAGCTGATCGGCAATGGGGGGAAGGACAGACCCAGCTGATCGGCAATGGGGGGGAAGGACAGACGCAGCTGATCGGCAATGCGGGGAAGCACACACCCAGCTGATCGGCAATGGGGGGAAGGACAGACCCAGCTGATCGGCAATGGGGGGAAGGACACACCCAGCTGATCGGCAATGGGGGGAAGCACACTCCCAGCTGATCGGCAATGGGGGGAAGCACACTCCCAGCTGATCGGCAATGGGGGGAAGGACAGACCCAGCTGATCGGCAATGGGGGGAAGGAAACACCCAGCTGATCGGCAATGGGGGGAAGGACAGACCCAGCTGATCGGCAATGCGGGGAAGCACACTCCCAGCTGATCGGCAATGGGGGGAAGGACAGACCCAGCTGATCGGCAATGCGGGGAAGCACACACCCAGCTGATCGGCAATGGGGGGAAGCACACACCCAGCTGATCGGCAATGGGGGGAAGCACACACCCAGCTGATCGGCAATGCGGGGAAGCACACACCCAGCTGATCGGCAATGGGGGGAAGCACACTCCCAGCTGATCGGCAATGCGGGGAAGCACACACCCAGCTGATCGGCAATGCGGGGAAGCACACACCCAGCTGATCGGCAATGGGGGGACGCACACTCCCAGCTGATCGGCAATGGGGGGACGCACACTCCCAGCTGATCGGCAATGGGGGGAAGCACACGCCCAGCTGATCGGCAATGGGGGGAAGCACACGCCCAGCTGATCGGCAATGGGGGGGGGAAGCACACACCCAGCTGATCGGCAATGGGGGAAAGCACACACCCAGCTGATCGGCAATGGGGGGAAGCACACACCCAGCTGATCGGCAATGGGGGGAAGGACACACCCAGCTGATCGGCAATGGGGGGAAGGACACACCCAGCTGATCGGCAATGCGGGGAAGCACACACCCAGCTGCCCGGCAATGCGGGGAAGCACACTCCCAGCTGATCGGCAATGCGGGGAAGCACACTCCCAGCTGATCGGCAATGGGGGGAGTCACACCCACCCACCGATAGTCCTGGTCATGCAGAATGGTAAATCAGGGTGAGGCTGGCTGGGGAGGGTCAGTTTCACCGGCAGTGCGAGGAGAGAGATGCCGAGTGGGTGGGGTTTCCTCTCAGGATTTAATGAATTGAAGAATTGAACGAAAGGGAACTTTCAGCACATTTTTCAACTGCTGCCTGAACTGAGTCTGTGTCACGGCGTAAATCGCAGTGTTTGTGCAGCAGCTCAGGAGCTGCAACATGAAGCCCAATTCCTGAACATAATCATCTAACCATACAGACTTATACCCCAGCCACCGCATCCGGTTCCATATAGAATAAACCATTACCGTTGACCATAACAGGATGAAGTTGGCGGAGATAACGAAGAGTAAGATGATGGATTTGCTGCGACTCTCCATCTCCGGGTCTCTGGCACTGTGCCCACTGCTGTGAGCCCGGAGTCTCCTGCGGGCCCTGCTGCTCAGGACAATGTGTCTGACGGTGAGAACATTGAGCAGCAGAATCAGGGCGAATGGAACACACGGGGTTAGAATGTGGTGGAGGAACTCGATTGGTCCCCAGACCGGAGAGGACATAACACCCATTGTGACATCACAAAACCAGGGGTCGTTCCCCAGCCGATACCCACCGGACAGCATCACCCCCCAGGAAATGTCCTTCAGACAGCTCAGCACAGCCACTGTTCCCAGAACCACAGCCGCCGCTTTCTCGCTGCAATATTTACTTTTCAGCCTCGGGCAACAAATGGCCACAAATCGATCAAAGGTGAAAGTGACGGTGAACCAGACAGAACAGTCAGTGGCTGCATAAAGCAGGGCGGCGTGGATATTACACACGGGGATGGACCACAGGAAATAAAACTGTTCCCTAAAAACAATGGGAATGTGTCTGAATATCAGGTCGAGAATCACGACCAGGAGATCCCCCACTGCCATGGCCAACAGGTAACAACTCACACATTTGGACAGCCCGCAGTTTCTTCTCTTCAGGACCACAATTGTGATGAGGTTCACTGTGAGGAAGGGAAATACACAATGAAATTATACATCAGCCTGGGAAAGACATCACAAGTATGGTCGGCGTGGTGTGGAGGGAGTGAAATAAATATATACTAATACACACACTCACAGAGACAGTAACACACTCACACACAGACACAGAAACAGTAACACACTCACACACAGACAGTAATGCACTCACACACACACTCATATACTCACACTCACACACTGACACTGACACACACACATACACTAACACACACACACACACACTCACAGACCACTCACACAGACACTAACACACTCACACGCACATACAGAGACAGTAATATACTCACACTTACACAGACACTAACACACACTGACACACACA
Source organism: Scyliorhinus torazame (assembly GCF_047496885.1). Lineage (NCBI taxonomy): Eukaryota > Metazoa > Chordata > Chondrichthyes > Carcharhiniformes > Scyliorhinidae > Scyliorhinus > Scyliorhinus torazame. The sequence goes on from NC_092711.1 coordinate 14,329,143, forward strand.
TACAGAGACAGTAATACCCTCACACTCACACAGACAGTAACAGACACACCGACACACATACAGTAATACACACACACACACACGGACAGAGACAGTTATGCATTCACACTCACACAGACACTGAACCACACACATGCATACAGTAACACACTCGCATACACACACAGACAGAGACAGTAATACACTCACATACTCTGACACACACTCACACACATCCAGAGGCAGTAATACACTCACACACACACAGACACTAACACACACATACAGAGACAGTAATACACTCACGAACACATACAGAGACAGTAATACACTCACACTCACACATACAGAGACAGCAATACACTCGCATATCCACACAGACACTAACACACTCACACACACATACAGTAATACACTCACACACACACAAGCAGATACAGCAATACACTCACACTCACACAGATACTAACACACACACAGTAATGCACACACACGCACAGACAGAGACTGTAATGCACTCACACAGAGACTAACACACTCACACACTCATACAGAGACAGTAATACACACACACTCACACACACACATGCAGAGACAGTAATACACTCACACTCACACAGACACGAACACACTCACACACACATGCAGAGACAGCAATACACTCACACTCACACAGACACTAACACACTCACACACACACATACAAAGACAATAATACACTCACACTCACACAGACACTAACACACTCACACAGAGACAGTAATATACTCAGGCACAAAGGCACTAATACACACTCACAGAGACACTAATGCACACACTCACGCAAACAGACACAAAGACGCACACTCACTGACACTGATACACTAATACAAACACTCACAGAAACAGAGACACTAATACACACGCTCAATGACACACAGAGAAACTAATACACACACTCACGCAAACAGACACAAAGACGCACACTCACTGACACGCAGATACACTAATACAAACTCACAGACACACACAGACACTAATACACACACACACAGACAATAATTCACACACACAGACACATAGAGAAAGAAATATACACACTCACAGACACACACTGACACTAATACACACACACACTGACACTGATAAACACACTCACAGGCACAGAGACAATAATACACATACTCACACACAGACTCTAATAAACACTCACAGACAGACTGCGACACTAATACACACACTCACACACAGATACACTAATACACACAATCACTGACTCACGCAGACATTAATACATCCACACACAGACAGAGACACGAATATACACACACACAGAAACTGATAGACACACTCACAGCCGCACACAAAGACTCTAATACACACATTCACACACACACAAATACACACACTCTCAGACACACAGATAGAACATAGAACACAGAACATTACAGTGCAGTACAGGCCCTTCAGCCCTCGATGTTGCGCCGACCTGTAGATAGACTAATACACACACGCACTGACACGCAGATTCACTAATACATACTCACAGGCACACACACATGCACAGTAATACACACAAGCACTAATGCACACACACACAGACAGTAATACACACACTCACAGACACACACAGGGACACAAATACACACTCACACAGAGACAGTAATACACACACACACACACACAGTCACACACGCAAACACAAATACACACACTCACAGACACACAGATAGACCCTAATACACACACTCACTCACACACACAATGACACCAATGGGCACAATCTCACACACAGATGCACTAATACACATCCACTCACAGACTAAACAGAGACTCTAATACACACACACAGACACTAATACACACACACAGATACACTAATGCACACACTCACAGACAAACACACAGACAGCAATACGCACACTCACACACAGACACACTAATACACACACTCACACAAAACAGACACACAGGGACACTAATTCACACTCACAGACACAGAGACACAAATACACACACACTCACACAGAGACAATAATACACACACTCACAGACACAAACACAGACATTAATACACCCCCTCACACACATAGACACTAATACAGACACACAAAGACACAGGCAGAGGCACGAATACACAAACTCATAAACACACACAGCCACACACAGACACTAATACACACACTCAACGACACACAGAGACACTAATACACACACTCACTGACAAGCAGATACACTAATACATACTCAGACACACACACACAAAGACACACACAAACAGACACACACACATGCACACTAATACACACACTCTCACACACAAGCACTAATGCACACACTCACAGGCACACATAGACACTAATCCACATGCACACACAGACGCTATTACACACACTCACTGATACATAGAGACAGTAATATACACACTCAGAGACACAGACACAATAATACACATACTCACCCACAGGCACTAATACACACTCACAGACTCACAGATACACTAATACACACACTCACAGACACACACAGACATGAATACACACACACACAGGCGCACTAATACATACACTCACAGTCACACACAGACACTAATACACACACTCACAGACACCCAGAGACACTAATTCACACACTCACTGACACACAGAGACACTAATGTACACACTTACAGACCCAGAGACACAAAACTCACACACACAGAAATACACAGATACATTGATAGATAAATTGAAACACACAGGGACACTAATACACACAATCACACACACACACTAATGCACACACTCACAGACAAACAGAGGCACCAATACACACACTCACAGACACACTAATACATACACTCACAGACTCAAACAGACAGTAGCACACACACTCACAGACACACAGAAACACTAATACACACACTCACAAACACACAGAGGCACTAATACGCACACTAACAGACACACAAATACACACACTTACATACACACAGAGACACTAACGCACTCTCAGACACAGAGACACTAACGCACTCTCAGACACAGAGACACTAATACACACACTCACAGACACACATAGAGACACTAATACACACACACACACTTATGCACATTCTCACAGACACACAGAGACATACATCCACACACCCACAGGCACATGGAGACTCTAATGCACACACTCTCACACACACACACACAGACACTGTCATGTGCGAGTACCTGTAAGAAATGGATGTTTATAAATGGGTGTGTATATAAATATCTATAGTGAAGTACCTTACAGAAATGGGTGTTTATTACTGCAGTGATGTCAGAGAGTGGGTGGAGATGGGCTGTCTGTCCGCTTTTTCTTTCATTTTGGCTGTTTGCTCCAGGGTGTGTTTTAGATTTGTTTTCAGTGTTGGAGCTGAAGCCAGACAGAGCAGGTGTACTGTTGATCTCTCTGCCATGAGAAACTATCCCTTGATCATTTGGTGAATTCAGAATTATAAATGTTCTCAGTAGTGAATGTAAACCTAACGTCCCTCTGGTAAAATGTGTCTGAAGTCTTCTGGATGTCAAAAGGACAGCTTACGGAATATTCTTTGGGGGTTGAATTTGAATTAATGGTTCCTAAGTTGTTCACTGTATGTTTTAAAAAGGTTAACTTGAATTTATAGAATAAACATTGTTTTGCTTCGAAAAATACGTTTCCATTTCTGCTGTACCCCACTGTAGTGTGGGCCATGTGCTCCCCATAACACAATCTATTAAAATTTGTGGGTCAGGGGAACTCCAAGATACACTTTGTGGTTCTCTAAACCCTGGCCCATAACACAAATACACACACTCACAGACACACAGAGACACTAATACACACACTCACATACACACAGAGACACTAATACACACACTCACAGACACACAGAGACACTAATACACACACTCACAGACACACAGAGACACTAATACACACACTCACATACACACAGAGACACTAATACACACACACACAGACACACAGAGACACTAATACACACACTCACAGACACACAGAGACACTAATACACACACTCACATACACACAGAGACACTAATACACACACTCACAGATACACCGAGACACTAATACACTCACTCGCAGACACACAGAGACACTAACACACACTCACAGATACACCGAGACACTAATACACACACTCACAGACACACAGAGACACTAATACACACACTCACAGACACACAGAGACACTAATACACACACTCGCAGACACACTAATACACACACTCACAGACACAGAGACACTAATACACACACTCACATACACACAGAGACACTAATACACACACTCACAGACACACAGAGACACTAATACACACACTCACAGATACACTAATACACACACTCACAGACACAGAGACACTAATACACACACTCACATACACACAGAGACACTAATACACACACTCACAGACACACAGAGACACTAATACACACACTCACATCCACACAGAGACACTAACACACACTCACAGATACACCGAGACACTAATACACACACTCACAGACACACAGAGACACTAATACACACACTCACAGACACACAGAGACACTAATACACACACTCACACACTCACAGAGACACTAACACACACACTCACAGATACACCGAGACACTAATACACACACTCACAGACACACAGAGACACTAATACACACACACACACTCACAGAGACACTAACACACACACTCACAGATACACCGAGACACTAATACACACACTCACAGATACACCGAGACACTAACACACACTCACAGACACACAGAGACACAAATACACACACTCACAGACACACAGAGACACTAACACACACTCACATACACACAGAGACACTAATACACACACTCACATACACACAGAGACACTAATACACACACTCACAGACACACAGAGACACTAATACACACACTCACAGACACACAGAGACACTAATACACACACTCACAGACACACAGAGACACTAATACACACACTCAGACACACAGAGACACTAATACACACACTCACAGACACACAGAGACACTAATACACACACTCACATACACACAGAGACACTAATACACACACTCACAGATACACCGAGACACTAATACACACACTCACAGATACACCGAGACACTAATACACACACTCACATACACACAGAGACACTAATACACACACTCACAGACACACAGAGACACTAATACACACACTCACATACACACAGAGACACTAATACACACACTCACAGATACACCGAGACACTAATACACACACTCGCAGACACACAGAGACACTAATACACACACTCACATACACACAGAGACACTAACACACATTCACAGACACACAGAGACACTAATACACACACTCGCAGACACACAATTACACACACTCACATACACACAAAGACACACACTCACAGTCACACAGAGACACTAATACACACTCGCAAACACAGAGACACTGACACACACACTCACAGTCACGCAGAGACACGAATATTCACACACTCTCCCAGACACTAAGACAGACACTCACTGACACACAGAGACGCTAATATACCCAGTCTCAGATACACACAGAGACACTAATCAACTCACTCACACAACTCAGACACTAATGCACACACTCACATACACTAATACATACACACAGACACACACATGCACTAATGCACAAACTCAAAGATACACACAGAGACACTAATACACACACACAGAGAAACTAATACAACCACTCACACACAGACACTAATACACACACACACTGACATGCAGGTAAACTAATACACACACTCACACAAACACAGACACTAACACACACACACAGACACACACATATACTAATGCACAAACTCAAATACACACACAGAGACACTAATACACACACACAGACACACAGAGTCACGCATACACCACTCACACACAGACACTAATACACTCACTCACTGGCACGCAGATGCATTAAAATACACACTCGCACAACACACAGAGACACTAATACACACACACGCACATATAGTAATACACACACTCAAAGACACAGACACTAACACACAAACTCACAAACACACACAGCCACACACATACACTAATGCACAAACCCAAAGACGCACACAGAGACACAGACACACACACACAGACACTAAAACACACACACACAGACACACTAATACACTCACTCACCGACACATAGATACACTAATACACACTTACAGACACACATACAGTCACTAATACACACACTCACACACATAGACACTAATACACGGATTGGAAATTAGCAAACGTGACACCACTGTTTAAAAAAGGAGGTAGGCAGAAAGCGGGTAATTATAGGCCAGTCAGCTTAACTTCGGTAGGAGGGAAGATGCTGGAATCTATCATCAAGGAAGAAATAGCGAGGCATCTGGATGGAAATTGTCCCATTGGGCAGATGCAGCATGGGTTCATAAAGGGCAGGTCGTGCCTAACTAATTTAGTGGAATTTTTGAGGACATGACCAGTGCGGTAGATAACGGGGAGCCAATGGATGTGGTATATCTGGATTTCCAGAATACCATTGACAAGGTGCCACACAAAAGGTTACTGCATAAGATAAAGATGCATGGCATTAAGGGGAAAGTAGTAGCATGGATAGAGGATTGGTTACTTGATGGAAAGCAAAGAGTGGGGATTAATGGGTGTTTCTCTGGTTGGCAATCAGTAGCTAGTGGTGTCCCTCAGGGATCAGTGTTGGGCCCACAATTGTTCACAATTTACATAGATGATTTGGAGTTGGGGACAAAGGGCAATGTGTCCAAGTTTGCAGACGACACTAAGATGAGTGGTAAAGCAAAAAGTGCAGAGGATACTGGAAGTCTGCAGAGGGATTTGGATAGGCGAAGTGAATGGGCTAGGGTCTGGCAGATGGAATACAATGTTGACAAATGTGAGGTTATCCATTTTGGTAGGAATAATAGCAAAAGGGATTATTATTTAAATGATAAAATATTAAAACATGCTGCTGTGCTGAGAGACCTGGGTGTGCTAGTGCATGAGTTGCAAATAGTTGGTTTACAGGTGCAACAGGTGATTAAGAAGGCAAATGGAATTTTGTCCTTCATTGCTAGAGGGATGGAGTTCAAGACTAGGGAGGTTATGCTGCAATTGTATAAGGTGTTAGTGAGGCCACACCTGGAGTATTGTGTTCAGTTTTGGTCTCCTTACTTGAGAAAGGACGTACTGGCACTGGAGGGTGTGCAGAGGAGATTCACTAGGTTAATCCCAGAGCTGAAGGGGTTGGATTACGAGGAGAGGTTGAGGAGACTGGGACTGTACTCGTTGGAATTTAGAAGGATGAGGGGGGGATCTGACAGAAACATATAAGATTATGAAGGGAATAGATAGGATAGATGCGGGCAGGTTGTTTCCACTGGCGGGTTAAAGCAGAACTAGGGGGCATAGCCTCAAAATAAGGGGAAGTAGATTTAGGACTGAGTTTAGGAGGAACGTCTTCACCCAAAGGGTTGTGAATCTATGGAATTCCTTGCCCAGTGAAGCAGTTGAGGCTCCTTCACTAAATGTTTTTAAGATAAAGATAGATAGTTTTTTGAAGAATAAAGGGATTAAGGGTTATGGTGTTCGGGCCGGAAAGTGGAGCTGAGTCCACAATAGATCAGCCATGATCTCATTGAATGGTGGAGCAGGCTCGAGGGGCCAGATGGCCTACTCCTGCTCCTAGTTCTTATGTTCTCACAGACACACGCTGGCACTAATACACACTCACAGGCTCAAAGAAACACTAATACACACTCGCAGACACACAGAGACACTAATACACACTCACAGAAACACATACAGACACTAATACACACACACAGACCCTAATACACCCACTCACAGACACAAACTGGCACCAATACACACAGACATTAACACACACACACCAGATACTAATACACACTCTAACGATGCACAGAGACAGTAATATACACACTCACAGACACAGGTAGACTCGAATGCATACACTCACACACAGCGACACTAATACACACAGTCACACACACATGCACTAATACACGCACTAACACACACACACACACACATAAACTAATACACACACTCACTGATACACAGAGACAACAATACACACACTCACAGACACAAGCAGACACTAATACACACACCACACATACACTAATACACAGACACTAATACACAGACTCACAGTCACACGCAGACACTAATACACACACTAACACACAGAGACACTAATACACATTCACAGACACACAGATACACTAATACACCAACTCACACACAGAGAGGCACCAGTACACAGCTCACAGACTGACAGAGACACTAGTACACAGCTCACAGACTGACAGAGATACTAATACACAAACACACACACATTAATAGAGACACTCACACTCATAGCCACTAACGCACTCACACAAACAGACACTAATGCACACATTCTCACACACACTCAGACACACACATACACTAACACACACTCACACACACAGAGACACTAGTACACACACTCACTGACACATAGATACACTAATACACACTCACAGACACACATACAGACACTAATACACACACTCACATACACAGACAACAATACACGCACTAACAGACAGACAGACACTGGCACCAATACACACATACACACTCACGCACATAGACACTAATACACACACTCACAAACTCACACTGGCACTAATACACACACACATACACTAACGCACAGACACAGATAGTAATACACACACAGTGATACACAGAGACAATAATATACACACTCACAGACACAGGGAGACTCTAATGCATACACTCACACACACACACAGCGACACTAATACACACACAGAGACACGAAGACACATTCACAGACACACAGATACACTAATACAGACACTCACACACAGAGAGACACTAGTACACAGCTCACGGACCGACAGAGACATTAATACACAAACACACACACACCAATAGAGACACTCACACACATAGACACTAATACACTCTCACACACAGTCTAATGCCCACATTCTCACACACACACCGACACTCACAGATACACTAATATACACAGAAATACAGACACACACAGACTCTAATACACACACTCAAACGTCCCTCCACACACACACTACCCTCCACACACACACTAACCCCCTCAAGCACAGACATACTAACCCCCACAGACACTAACCCACCCACACACACACTAACCCCCCACACACACACTCCCCCACCCCAGACATACTAACCCTCCCACACACACACTAATCCCCACACACACACACTAACCCCCCCACACACACACTAACCCCCCCCACACACACTAACCCTCCCTCACATACACTAACCCCCCCACACGCACTAATCCCTCCACACACTGACCCCACACCACACACACTGACCCCCTTCCACACACACACTAACCCCCCCACACACACTAACACCCCCACTCATACTAACACCCACACACACTGTTCCCCCTCCCACCCACACACACTAAACCACACCCACACACCCTGACACACACTAATCCCCCACATACACACTAACCCCCCACACACACTCCCCCACCCCACACACACTAACCCCCCACACACACACTCCCCCACCCCACACACACTAAACCACCCCCACACACCCCACACACACTAACCCCTCACACACACACTAACCCCCACCACACACACACTAACCCCCCCCACACACACTCCCCCACCCCACACACACTAACCCTCCCACACACATTCCCCCATCCCACACACACTAACCCCCCAAACACACTCCCCCACCGCAGACACACTAACCTCCCACACACACACTCCCCCACCCCACACACACTAACACCCCACACACACACTAACCCACCCCACACACACTAACCCCCCACACACACTAACCCCCACCACACACACACTAACCCCCACCACACACACACTAACCATCCCACACACACACTAACCCCCACCACACACATACTAACCCCCCCCAGACACACTAACCCTCCCACACACACACTAACCCCCACCACACACACACTAACCCCCCCCAGACATACTAACCCTCCCACACACACACTAACCCCCACCACACACACACTAACCCTCCCACACACACACTAACCCCCCCTCACACACACTAACCCCCACCACACACACTAACCCCCCCACACACACTAACCCTCCCTCACACACACTAACCCCCCATACACACACTAACCCCCACCACACACACACTAACCCCCCCCAGACACACACTAACCCCCACCACACACACACTAACCCCCACCACACACACACTAACCCCCCCCAGACACACTAACCCCCACCACACGCACACTAACCCTCCCACACACACACTAACCCCCACCACACGCACACTAACCCCCACCACACACACACTAACCCCCCCCAGACACACTAACCCCCACCACACGCACACTAACCCTCCCACACACACACTAACCCCCACCACACACACACTAACCCCCACCACACACACACACTAACCCCCACCACACACACTAACCCCCACCACACACACACTAACCCCCCCAGACACACTAACCCCCACCACACGCACACTAACCCTCCCACACACACACTAACCCCCACCACACGCACACTAACCCTCCCACACACACACTAACCCCCACCACACACACACTAACCCCCACCACACACACACTAACCCCCACCACACACACACTAACCCCCACCACACACACACTAACCCCCACCACACACACTAGCCCTCCCACACACACACGAACCCCCCCCAGACACACTAACCCTCCCACACACACACTAACCCCCACCACACACACACTAACCCCCCCCAGACACACTAACCCCCACCACACGCACACTAACCCTCCCACACACACACTAACCCCCACCACACACACACTAACCCCCACCACACACACACTAACCCCCACCACACACACACTAACCCCCACCACACACACACTAACCCCCACCACACACACTAACCCTCCCACACACACACGAACCCCCCCCCAGACACACTAACCCTCCCACACACACACTAACCCCCACCACACACACACTAACCCCCCCAGACATACTAACCCCCACCACACACACACTAACCCCCACCACACACACACTAACCCCCCCCACACACACTAACCCCCCCCACACACACTAACCCCCCCCAGACATACTAACCCCCACCACACACACACTAACCCCCACCACACACACACTAACCCCCCCCCACACACACTAACCCTCCCTCACACACACTAACCCCCCACACACACTCACTAACCCCCCCCACACACACTAACCCCCCCACACACACTAACCCCCCACACACACACTAACCCTCCCACACACACACTAACCCTCCCTCACACACACTAACCCCCCCCCCACACACTCACACTAACCCCCCCACACACACTAACCCTCCCACACACACACTAACCCCCCTCACACACACTAACCCCCACCACACACACTAACCCCCCCACACACACTAACCCTCCCCCACACACACTAACCCCCCACACACACACTAACCCCCCCCACACACACTAACCCTCCCTCACACACACTAACCCCCCACACACACTCACTAACCCCCCCCACACACACTAACCCCCCCACACACACTAACCCCCCACACACACACTAACCCTCCCACACACACACTAACCCTCCCTCACACACACTAACCCCCCCCCCACACACACACACTAACCCTCCCACACACACACTAACCCCCACCACACACACACTAACCCTCCCACACACACACTAACCCCCCCCCCACACACACTAACCCCCCACACACACACTAACCCCCACCACACACACACTAACCCTCCCACACACACACTAACCCTCCCACACACACACTAACCCTCCCACACACACACTAACCCTCCCTCACACACACTAACCCCCCCACACACACTAACCCCCCCCACACACACTAACCCCCACACACACACTAACCCCCCCACACACACTAACCCTCCCTCACACACACTAATCGCCCTCACACACACACTAGCTACCCCACCCACACAAACACACATACTAACCCCCCACACACATTAATCCCCACCCCTCACACACACTAGCCCCTTCACACACACTAAACCCCCCACACACTAAACCCCCCAAATAAACACACACACAAACACCCCCACACACACTATCCCCCACACACACAATAACCACCCCAACACACACTAACCCGCCACACACACACTAACACCCCCACACACACTAACACCCCCACACACACTAACCACACCCAAAACACACTAACCCCCACCACACACACACTAACACCCCCACACACACTAACACACCCAACACACAATAACCACCCCAACACACACTAACCCCCACCGCACACACACTAACCCCCCCACACACACTAACACACCCAACACACACTAACCACACCCAACACACAATAACCACCCCAACACACACTAACCCCCACCACACACACACTAACCCCCCCACACTCACTAACACACCCAACACACACTAACCACAACCAACACACACAAACCACACCCAACACACACTAACCCCCACCACACACACTAACACCCCCACACACACTAACCCCCCCCCCACACACTAACCCCCACCACACACTAAACCCCCCACACACACTAACACCCCCAACACACACTAACCACACCCAACAAACACTAACCCCACCACACACACACTAGCCCCCCCCCACACACACAATAAACTCCTCCCCAACACACACTGACCACACCCAACACACAATAACCACCCCAACACACACTAACCCCCACCACACACACACTAACCCCCCCACACACACACTAACACACCCAACACACACTAACCACAACCAACACACACTAATAACACCCAACACACACTAACCCCCACCACACACACTAACACCCCCACACACACTAACCCCCCCCACACACTAACCCCCACCACACACTAAACCCCCCACACACTAAACCCCCCACACACACTAACACCCCCAACACACACTAACCACACCCAACAAAAACTAACCCCCACCACACACACACTAGCCCCCCCCCCCACACACACAATAAACTCCTCCCCCACACACACTAACTCACCGCCCGCACACACTAACCCACTCCACACACACTATCCGTCCCACACACACACACACACACACACACACACTAACCCCCCCACACACAAACACCACCTCACACACTAACATCCCCACTACACACACACTAACCCCACACACACTAACCTCCGCAACAAATACACCCAATGAAAAAGCTGTTTCAGATACTCTGTGCTGCATATAGTTAACCATTTACTGCTCAATAATCCCTGGGAGCAGGGAGCAGGCAGTGTGGTCCGTACGCCCCCAATTAAAAGGCTGTTTCAGAGACCTCTGTGCTGTACGTATTTAACCATTTACTGCTCAATAATCCCTGGGAGCAGTGGTCACGCAGTGTGGCCTCGAGAACCCCAATTAAAAAGCTGATTCAGAGACCTCTGTGCTGTATATGGTTAACCATTTAATTATCAATAATCCCTGGGATCAGGGAACAGGCAGTGTGGTCTCGGGAGCCCCCAATTAAAAAGGTGTTTTAGATACTCTGTGCTGTATATAGTTAACCATTTACTGCTCAATAATCACTGGGAGCAGGGGACAGGCAGTGTGGCCTCAGGAGCCCCCAGTTAAAAAGGTGTTTCAGATACTCTGTGCTGTATATAGTTAACCATTTACTGCTCAATAATCCCTGGGAGCAGGGGACAGGCAGTGTGGCCTCAGGAGCCCCCAGTTAAAAAGGTGTTTCAGATACTCTGTGCTGTATATAGTTAACCATTTACTGCTCAATAATCCCTGGGAACAGGGGACAGGCAGCGTGGCCTCGGGAGCCGCCAATTAAAAAGGTGTTTCAGAGACCTCTGTGCTGTATGTATTTAACCATTTACTGCTCAATAATCCCTGGGAGCAGGGGTCAGGCAGTGTGGTCCGGGAGACCCCAATTAAAAAGCTGTTTCAGAGACCTGTGTGCTGTATATAGCTAACCATTTACAGCTCAATAATCCCTGGGAGCAGGGCTCAGGCAGTGTGGTCCGGGAGACCCCAATTAAAATGCTGTGTCAGATACCTCTGTGCTGTATATAGTTAACCATTTACTGCTAAATAATCCCTGGGGGCAGGGGACAGGCAGTGTGGCCTCGGGAGCCGCCAATTAAAAAGCTGTTTCAGAGACCTCTGTGCTGTATATAGTAAACCATTTACTGCTCAATAATCCCTGGGAGCGGGGGACAGGCAGTGTGGCCTCCGGAGCCCCCAATTAAAAGGCTGTTTCAGAGAACTCTGTGCTGTACTTATTTAACCATTTACTGCTCAATAATCCCTGGGAGCAGGGGTCACGCAGTGTGGCCTCGAGAACCCCAATTAAAAAGCTGATTCAGAGACCTCTGTGCTGTATATGGTTAACCATTTAATTATCAATAATCCCTGGGAGCAGGGAACAGGCAGTGTGGTCCGTGAGCCACAATTAAAAAGCTGTTCAGAGACGTCTTTGCTGTATATGGTTAACGATTTACTGCTCAATAATCCCTGGGAGCATGGGTCAGGCAGTGTGGCCTCGGGAGCCGCCAATTAAAAAGGTGTTTCAGAGAACTCTGTGCTGTATATAGTTAACCATTTACTGCTCAATAATCCCTGGGAGCAGGGTAGAGGCAGTGTGGCATCGGGAGCCCCCAATTAAAAGGCTGTTTCAGAGATCTCTGTGCTGTATGTATTTAACCATTTACTGCTCAATAATCCCTGGGAGCAGGGGTCAGGCAGTGTGGTCCGGGAGACCCCAATTAAAATGCTTTGTCAGAGACCTCTGTGCTGTATATAGTTAACCATTTACTTCTCAATAATCCCTGGGAGCAGGGCACAGGCAGTGTGGCTTCGGGAGCCGCCAATTAAAAAGCTGTTTCAGAGACCCCTGTGCTGTATATAGTTAACCACTTACTGCTCAATAATCACTGGGAGCAGGGGACAGGCAGTGTGGCCTCGGGAGCCCCCAATTAAAAGGCTGTTTCAGAGACCTCTGTGCTGTACGTATTTAACCATTTACTGCTCAATAATCCCTGGGAGCAGGGGTCACGCAGTGTGGCCTCGAGAACCCCAATTAAAAAGCTGATTCAGAGACCTCTGTGCTGTATATGGTTAACCATTTAATTATCAATAATCCTTGGGAGCAGGGAACAGGCAGTGTGGTCCGTGAGCCACAATTAAAAAGCTGTTCAGAGATGTCTTTGCTGTATATGGTTAACGATTTACTGCTCAATAATCCCTGGGAGCAGGGGTCAGGCAGTGTGGCCTCGGGAACCCCCAATTGAAAAGCTGTTTCAGAGACCTCTGTGCTGTGTATATTTAACCATTTACTGCTCAATAATCCCTGGGAGCAGGGGACAGGCAGTGTGGTCAGGGGCCCACTAGTTAAAATGCAGTGTCAGAGACCACAGCACCTGTATATAGTTAACCATTTACTGCTCAATAATCCCTGGGAGCAGGGGACAGGCAGCGTGGCCTCAGGAGCCCCCAATGAAAAAGCTGTTTGGGAGACCTTTGTGCTGTACAGGGTTAAACATTTACTGCTCAATAATCCCTGGGAGCAGGGGACAGGCAGTGTGGCCTCGGGAGCCCCCAATTAAAAAGCTGAATCAGTGACCTCTGTGCAGTATATAGTTAACCATTTACTTCTCAATAATCCCTGGGAGCAGGGGTCAGGCAGTGTGGCCTCGGGAACCCCCAATTGAAAAGCTGTTTCAGAGACCTCTGTGCTGTATATATTTAACCATTTACTGCTCAATAATCCCTGGGAGCAGGGGACAGGCAGTGTGGTCAGGGGCCCACCAGTTAAAATGCCGTGTCATAGACCACTGCACCTGTATATATAGTTAACCATTTACTGCTCAATAATCCCAGGGAGCAGGGGACAGGCATTGTGGCCTCGGGAGCCCCCAATGAAAAAGCTGTTTGGGAGACCTTTGTGCTGTACAGGGTTAAACATTTACTGCTCAATAATCCCTGGGAAGAGGGGACAGGCAGTGTGGCCTCGGGAGCCCCCAATTAAAAAGCTTAATCAGTGACCTCTGTGCAGTATATAGTTAACCATTTACTTCTCAATAATCCCTGGGAGCAGGGGACAGGCAGTGTGGCCTCGGGAGCCCCCAATTAAAAAGCTGTTTCAGATACTCTGTGCTGTATATAGTTAACCATTTACTGCTCAATAATCCCTGGGAGCAGGGGACAGGCAGTGTGGACCGGGAGCCCCCAATTAAAAAGCTGTTTCAGAGACCTCTGTGCTGTATATAGTTAACCATTTACTGCTCAATAATCCCTGGGAGCAGGGTTGAGGCAGTGAGGCCTCGGGAGCCCCCAATTAAAAGGCTGTTTCAGAGACCTCTGTGCTATACGTATTTAACCATTTACTGCTCAATAATCCCTGGGAGCAGGGGTCACGCAGTGTGGCCTCGAGAACCCCAATTAAAAAGCTGATTCAGAGACCTCTGTGCTGTATATGGTTAACCATTTAATTATCAATAATCCCTGGGAGCAGGGAACAGGCAGTGTAGTCCGTGAGCCACAATTAAAAAGCTGTTCAAAGACGTCTTTGCTGTATATGGTTAACGATTTACTGCTCAATAATCCCTGGGAGCAGGGGTCAGGCAGTGTGGCCTCGGGAATCCCCTATTGAAAAGCTGTTTCAGAGACCTCTGTGCTGTATATATTTAACCATTTACTGCTCAATAATCCCTGGGAGCAGGGGACAGGCAGTGTGGTCAGGGGCCCACCAGTTAAAATGCAGTGTCAGAGACCACTGCACCTGTATATAGTTAACCATTTACTGCTCAATAATCCCTGGGAGCAGGGGACAGGCAGCGTGGCCTCAGGAGCCCCCAATGAAAAAGCTGTTTGGGAGACCTTTGTGCTGTACAGGGTTAAACATTTACTACTCAATAGTAAATGAGTCAATAAATGGGGAGCCCCCAATTAAAAGACTGTTTCAGAGACTTCTGTGCTGTACGTATTTAACCATTTACTGCTCAATAATCCCTGGGAGCAGGGGTCACGCAGTGTGGCCTCCAGAACCCCAATTAAAAAGCTACTTCAGAGACCTCTGTGCTGTATATAGTTAACCATTTACTGCTCAATAATCCCTGGGAGCAGGGGACAGGCAGTGTGGCCTCGGGAGCCCCCAATTAAAAAGCTGTTTCAGAGACCTCTTTACTGTACGTATTTAACCATTTACTGCTCAATAATCCCTGGGAGCAGGGGACAGGTAGTGTGGCCTCGGGAGCCCACAGTTAAAAAGGTGTTTCAGATACTCTGTGCTGTATACAGTTAACCGTTTACTGCTCAATAATCCCTGGGAGCAGGGGACAGGCAGTGTGGCCTCGGGAGCCCCCAGTTAAAAAGGTGTTTCAGATACTCTGTGCTGTATAAAGTTAACCATTTACTGCTCAATAATCCCTCTGAGCAGGGGACAGGCAGTGTGGACCGGGAGCTCCCAATTAAAAAGCTGTTTCAGGGACCTCTGTGCTGTATATAGTTAATCATTTACTGCTGAATAATCCCTGGGAGCAGGGGACAGACAGTGTGGCTTCGGGAGTCCCCAATTAAAAAGCTGTTTCATAGACCTTTGTGCTGTATATAGTTAACCAATTACTGCTCAATAATCCCTGGAAGCAGGGGGAAGGCAGTTTGGATTCGGGAGCCCCCAATTAAAAAGCTGTTTCAGAGACCTCTGTGCTGTATATAATTAACCATTTACTTCTCAATAATCCCTGGGAGCAGGGGACAGGCAGTGTGGCCTTGGGAGCCCCCAATTAAAAAGCTGTTTCAGAGACCTCTGTGCTGTATATAATTAACCATTTACTTCTCAATAATCCCTGGGAGCAGGGGACAGGCAGTGTGGTCCGGGAGCCCTCAATTAAAAAGCTGTTTCAGAGTCCTCTGTGCTTTATATAGTTGACCATTTACTTCTCAATAAACCCTGGGAGAAGGGACAGGCAGGTTGGCCTCGGGAGCTCCCAATTAAAAAGCTGTTTCAGACATCTCTGTGCCTGTATAGAGTTAACCATTTACTGCTCAGCAATCCCTGGGAACAGGGGTCAGGCAGTGTGGCCTCGGGAGCCCCCAATTAAAAAGCTGTTTCAGAGACCTCTGTACCTGTATAGAGTTAACCATTTACTGCTCAATTATCCCTTGGAGCAGGGAACAGGCAGTGTGGCCTCGAAGCCCCAATTAAAAGGCTGTTTCAGAGACTTCTGTACTGTATATAGTTAACTATTTACTGCTCAATAATCCCTGGGAGCAGGGGACAGGCAGTGCGGCCTCGGGAGCCCACAATTAAAAAACTGTTTCAGAGACCTCTGTGCCTGTATATAGTTAACCATTTACTGCTCAATAATCCCTGAGAGCAAGGGTCAGGCAGTGTGGCCTCGGGAGCCCCCAATTAAAAAGCTGTTTCAGTGACCTCTGCGCCTGTATATAGTTAACCATTTACTGCTCAATAATCTCTGGGAGCAAGGGACAGGCAGTGTGGTCCGGGAGCACCAATTTAAAAAGCTGTTTCAGTGACCTCTGCGCCTGTATATAGTTAACCATTTACTGCTCAATAATCCTTCGGAGCAGGGTACAGGCAGTGTGGCCTCAGGCGCCCCCAATTAAAAAACTGTTTCAGAGAACTCTGTGCTGTATACAGTTAACCATTTACTGCTCAATAATCCCTGGGAGCAGGGGACAGGCGGTGTAGCCTTGGGAGCCCCCAATTAAAAAGCTGCTTCAGAGGCCTCTGTCCTGTATACAGTTAACCATTTACTGCTCAATAATCCCTGGGAGCAGGAGACAGGCAGTGTGGCTCCGGGAGCCCCAATTAAAAAGCTGTTTCAGATACTCTGTGCTGTATATAGTTAAACATTTACTGCTCAATAATCCCTGGTTGCAGGGGACAGGCAGTGTGGTCTCGAGAGCCCCCAATTAAAAAGCTGTTTCAGAGACCTTTGTGCTGTACATAGTTAACCATTTACTGCTCAATAATCCCTGGGAGCAGGGGACAGGCAGTGTGGCCTCGGGAGCCCCCAGTTAAAAAGGTGTTTTAGAGACCTCTGTGCTGTATATAGTTAACCATTTACTGCTCAATAATCCCTGGGAGCAGGGGACAGGCAGTGTGGCCTCGGGAGCCCCCAATTAAAAAGCTGTTTCAGAGGCCTCTGTGCTGTATATAGTTAACCATTTACTGCTCAATAATCCCTGGGAGAAGGGGTCAGGCAGTGTGGCCTCGGGAGCCCCCAGTTAAAAAGCTGTTTCAGTGACCTCTGTGCTGTACGTAGTTAACCATCTCCTGCTCAATAATCCCTGGGAGCAGGGGACAGGCAGTGTGGCCTAGGGAGCCACCAATTAAAAAGCTGAATCAGTGACCTCTGTGCTGTATATACTTAACCATTTATTGCTCAACAATCCCTGGGAGCAGGGGACAGGCAGTGTGGCCTTGGGAGCCCCCAATTAAAAAGCTGTTTCAGAGGCCTCTGTGCATTATATCGTTAACCATTTACTGCTCAATAATCCCTGGGAGCAGGGGACAGGCAGTTTGGCCTTGTGAGTCACCAATTAAAACGCTGTTTCAGAGACCTTTGTGCCTGTGTATAGTTAACCATTTACTGCTCAAAATCCCTGGGAGCAGGGGACAGGCAGTTTGGCCTCGGGGGCCCCCAATTAAAAAGCTGTTTCAGATACTCTGTGCTGTATATAGTTAACCATTTACTGCTCAATAATCCCTGCGAGCAGGGGACAGGCAGTGTGGCCTCGGGAGTCCCCAGTTAAAAAGGTGTTTCAGATACTCTGTGCTGTATATAGTCAACCATTTACTGCTCAAAATCCCTGGGAGCAACGGACAGGCAGTGTGGCCTCGGGAGCCCCCAGTTAAAAAGGTGTTTCAGATACTCTGTGCTGTATATAGTTAACCATTTACTGCTCAATAATCTCTCTGAGCAGGGGACAGGCAGTGTGGTCCGGGAGCTCCCAATTAAAAAGCTGTTTCAGAGACCTCTGTGCTGTATATAGTTAATCATTTACTGCTCAATAATCCCTGGGAGCAGGGGACAGGCAGTGTGGTCCGGGAGCTCCCAATTAAAAAGCTGTTTCAGAGACCTCTGTGCTGTATATAGTTAACCAATTACTGCTCAATAATCCCTGGGAGCAGGGGTAGGCTGTTTGGCCTTGGGAGTCCCCAATTAAAAAGCTGTTTCAGAGACCTTTGTGCCTGTATATAGTTAACCAATTACTGCTCAATAATCCCTGGAAGCAGGGGGAAGGGAGTTTGGCCTCGGGAGCCCCCAATTAAAAAGCTGTTTCAGAGACCTCTATGCTGTATAAAGTGAACGGTGTACTTCCCAATAATCCCTGGGAGCAGGGGACAGGCAGTGTGGCCTCGGGAGCTCCCAATTAAAAAGCTGTTTCAGAGACCTCTGTGCCTGTATATAGTTAACCATTTATTTCTCAATAACCTCTGGCAGCGGGGGACAGCCAGTGAGGCCTTGGGAGCCCCCAATTAAAAAGCTGTTTCAGAGACCTCTGTGCTGTATATAATTAACCATTTACTTCTCAATAATCCCTGGGAGCAGGGGACAGGCAGTGTGGTCCGGGAGCCCCCAATTAAAAAGCTGTTTCAGTGATCTCTGCGCCTGTATACAGTTAACCATTTACTGCTCAATAATCCCTGGGAGAAGGGACAGGCAGGTTGGCCTCGGGAGCCCCCAATTAAAAAGCTGTTTCAGACATCTCTGTGCCTGTATAGAGTTAACCATTTACTGCTCAGCAATCCCAGGGAACAGGGGTCAGGCAGTGTGGCCTCGGGAGCCCCCAATTAAAAAGCTGTTTCAGAGACCTCTGTGCCTGTATAGAGTTAACCATTTACTGCTCAATAATCCCTGGGAGCAGGGGACAGGCAGTGTGGCCTCGGGAGCCCCAATTAAAAGGCCGTTTCAGAGACTTCTGTGCTGTACATAGTTAACCATTTACTGCTCAATAATCCCTGGGGACAGGGGACAGGCAGTGTGGCCTCGGGAGCCCCCAATTAAAAGGTTGTTTCAGAGACCTCTGTGCTGTAGATAGTTAACCATTTACTGCTCAATAATCCCTGGGAGCAGGGGACAGGCAGTGTGGCCTCGGGAGCCCCAATTAAAAGGCCGTTTCAGAGACTTCTGTGCTGTACATAGTTAACCATTTACTGCTCAATACTCCCTGGGGACAGGGGACAGGCAGTGTGGCCTCGGGAGCCCCCAATTAAAAGGTTGTTTCAGAGACCTCTGTGCTGTATATAGTTAACCATTTACTGCTCAATAATCCCTGGGAGCAGGGGACAGGCAGTGTGGCCTCGGGAGCCCCCAATTAAAAAGCTGTTTCAGAGACCTCTGTGCTGTACGTAGTTAACCATTTACTGCTCAATAATCCCTGGGAGCAGGGGGGCAGGCAATGTGGCCTCGGGAGCCCCCAATTAAAAAGCTGTTTCAGAGACATCTGTGCCTGTATATAGTTAACCATTTACTGCTCAATAATCCCTGAGAGCAAGGGTCAGGCAGTGTGGCCTCGGGAGCTCCCAATTAATAAGCTGTTTCAGTGACCTCTGCGCCTGTATATAGTTAACCATTTACTGCTCAATAATGCCTGGGAGCAAGGGACAGGCAGTGTGGTCCGGGAGCACCCATTTAAAAAAACTGTTTCAGAGGCCTCTGTGCTGTATATAGTTAACCAAATACTGCTCACTAATCCCTGGGAGCAGGGGACAGGCAGTTTGGCCTCGGGAGCCCCGAATTAAAAAGCTGTTTCAGAGACCTCTATGCTGTATATGGTGAACCGTGTACTTCCCAATAATCCCTGGGAGCAGGGGACAGGCAGTGTGGCCTCGGGAACCCCCAATTGAAAAGCTGTTTCAGAGACCTCTGTGTTGTATATATTTAACCATTTACTGCTCAATAATCCCTGGGAGCAGGGGACAGGCAGTGTGGTCAGGGGCCCACCAGTTAAAATGAAGTGTCAGAGACCACTGCACCTGTATATAGTTAACCATTTACTGCTCAATAATCCCTGGGAGCAGGGGACAGGCAGTGTGGCCTCGGGAGCCCCCAATGAAAAAGCTGTTTGGGAGACCTTTGTGCTGTACAGGGTTAAACATTTACTGCTCAATAATCCCTGGGAGCAGGGGACAGGCAGTGTGGCCTCGGGAGCCCCCAATTAAAAAGCTGAATCAGTGACCTCTGTGCAGTATATAGTTAACCATTTACTTCTCAATAATCCCTGGGAGCAGGGTTCAGGCAGTGTGGCCTCGGGAACCCCCAATTAAAAAGCTGTTTCAGAGACCTCTGTGCTGTATATATTTAACCATTTACTGCTCAATAATCCCTGGGAGCAGGGGACAGGCAGTGTGATCAGGGGCCCACCAGTTAAAATGCCGTGTCAGAGACCACTGCACCTGTATATAGTTAACCATTTACTGCTCAATAATCCCTGGGAGCAGGGGACAGGCAGTGTGGCCTCGGGAGCCCCCAATGAAAAAGCTGTTTGGGACACCTTTGTGCTGTACAGGGTTAAACATTTACTGCTCAATAATCCCTGGGAGCAGGGGACAGGCAGTGTGGCCTCGGGAGCCCCCAATTAAAAAGCTGAATCAGTGACCTCTGTGCAGTATATAGTTAACCATTTACTTCTCAATAATCCCTGGGAGCAGGGGACAGGCAGTGTGGCCTCGGGAGCCCCCAATTAAAAAGCTGTTTCAGATACTCAGTGCTGTATATAGTTAACCATTTACTGCTAAATAATCCCTGGGAGCAGGGGACAGGCAGTGTGGTCCGGGAGCCCCCAATTAAAAAGCTGTTTCGGAGACCTCTGTGCTGTATATAGTTAACCATTTACTGCTCAATAATCCCTGGGAGCAGGGGACAGGCAGTGTGGTCCGGGAGCCCCCAATTAAAATGCTGTGTCAGAGGACACTGCGCTGTATACAGTTAACCATTTACTTCCCAATAATCCCTGGCAGCAGGGAAAAGGCAGTGTGGCCTCACGAGCCCCCAATCAAATGGCTGTTTCAGAGACCTCTGTGCTGTACGTATTTAACCATTTACTGCTCAATAATCCCTGGGAGCAGGGGTCAGGCAGTGTGGCCTCGGGAGCCCCCAGTTAAAAAGGTGTTTCAGATACTCTGTGCTGTATATAGTTAACCATTTACTGCTCAATAATCCCTGTGAGTAGGGGATAGGCAGTGTGGACTCGGGAGCCCCCAATTAAAAAGCTGTTTCAGAGACCTCTGTGCAGTATATAATTAACCATTTACTTCTCAATAATCCCTGGGAGCAGGGAGCAGGCAGTGTGGCCTCGGAAGCCCCCAATTAAAAAGCTGTTTCAGAGACCTCTGTGCTGTATATAGTTAACCATTTACTTCTCAATAGTCCCTTGGAGCAGGGGACAGGCAGTGTGGTCCGTGAGCCCCCAATTAAAAAGGTGTTTCAGAGACGTCTTTGCTGTATATGGTTAACCATTTACTGCTCAGTAATCCCTGGGAGCAGGGGGCAGGCAGGGTGGCCTCGGGAGCCCCCAATTAAAAAAGCTGTTTCAGAGACCTGTGTGCTGTATATAGTTAACCATTTACTGCTCAATAATCACTGGGAGCAGGGGTCAGGCAGTGGTCCGGGAGACCCCAATTAAAATGCTGTGTCAGAGATCTCTGTGCTGTATATAGTTAACCACTTACTGCTCAATAATCCCTGAGAGCAGGGAACAGGCAGTGTGGCCTCGGGAGCCCCCAATTAAAAAGCTGTTTCAGAGACCTCTGTGCTGTATATAGTTAACCATTTGCTTCTCAATAATCCCTGGGAGCAGGGGACACGCAGTGTGGTCCGTGAGCCCCAAATTAAAAAGCTGTTTCAGAGACGTCTTTGCTGTATATGGTTAACCATTTACTGCTCAGTAATCCCTGGGAGCAGGGGACAGGCCGTGTGGCCTCGGGAGCCCCCAATTAAAAAGCTGTTTCAGAGACCTCTGTGCTGTATATAGTTAACCATTTGCTTCTCAATAATCCCTGGGAGCAGGGGACAGGCAGTGTGGTCCGTGAGCCCCAAATTAAAAAGCTGTTTCAGAGACCTCTGTGCCTGTATATGGTTAACCATTTACTGCTCAATAATCCCTGGGAGCAGGGGACAGGCAGTGTGGTCCGTGAGCCCCAAATTAAAAAGCTGTTTCAGAGACGTCTTTGCTGTATATGGTTAACCATTTACTGCTCAATAATCCCTGGGAGCAGGGGTCAGGCAGTGTGGCCTCGGGAGCCCCCAGTTAAAAAGGTGTTTCAGATACTCTGTGCCTGTATGTAGTTAACCATTTACTGCTCAATAAACCCTGGGAGCAGGGGACAGGCAGTGTGGCCTCGGGAGCCCCCAATTAAAAAGCTGTTTCAGAGACCTCTGCGCCTGTATATAGTTAACCATTTGCTTCTCAATAATCCCTGGGAGCAGGGGACACGCAGTGTGGTCCGTGAGCCCCAAATTAAAAAGCTATTTCAGACACGTCTTTACTGTATATGGTTAACGATTTACTGCTCAATAATCCCTGGGAGCAGGGGGCAGGCAGGGTGGCCTCGGGAGCCCCCAATTAAAAAGCTGTTTCAGAGACCTATGTGCTGTATATAGCTAACCATTTACTGCTCAATAATCCCTGGGAGCAGGGGTCAGGCAGTGTGGTCCGGGAGACCCCAATTAAAATGCTGTGTCGGAGACCTCTGTGCTGTATATAGCTAACCATTTACTGCTCAATAATCCCTGGGAGCAGGGGGCAGGCAGGGTGGCCTCGGGAGCCCCCAATTAAAAAGCTGTTTCAGAGACCTGTGTGCTGTATATAGCTAACCATTTACTGCTCAATAATCCCTGGGAGCAGGGGTCAGGCAGTGTGGTCCGGGAGACCCCAATTAAAATGCTGTGTCAGAGACCTCTGTGCTGTATATAGTTAACCATTTACTGCTCAATAATCCCTGGGAGCAGGGAACAGGCAGTGTGGCCTCGGGAGCCCACAATTAAAAAGCTGTTTCAGAGAACTCTGTGCTGTATATAGCTAACCATTTACTGCTCAATAATCCCTGGGAGCAGGGGTCAGGCAGTGTGGTCCGGGAGACCCCAATTAAAATGTTGTGTCAGAGACCTCTTTGCTGTATATAGTTAACCATTCACTGCTCAATAATCCCTGGGAGCAGGGGACAGGCTATGTGGCCGCTGGAGCCGCCAATTAAAAAGCTGTTTCAGAGACCTCTGTGCTGTAAGTATTTAACCATTTACTGCTCAATAATCCCTGGGAGCAGGGGACAGTCAGTGTGGCCTCGAGAACCCCAATTAAAAAGCTGATTCAGAGACCTCTGTGCTGTATATGGTTAACCATTTAATTATCAATAATCCCTGGGAGCAGGGAACAGGCAGTGTGGCCTCAGGAGCGCCCAATTAAAAAGCTGTTTCAGAGACCTCTGTGCTGTATATAGTTAACCATTTACTGCTCAAAATCCCTGGGAGCAGGGGGCAGGCAGTGTGGCCTCGGGAGCCCCCCAATTAAAAAGCTGTTTCCGAGACCTCTGTGCTGTATATAGTTAACCATTTACTGCTCAATAATCCCTGGGAGCAGGGGACAGGCAGTGTGGCCTCGGGAGCCCCCAATTAAAAAGGTGTTCCAGATACTCTGTGCTGTATACAGTTAACCATTTACTGCTCAATAATCCCTGAGAGCAGGGGACAGGCAGTGTGGCCTCGGGAGCCCCCAGTTAAAAAGGTGTTTCAGATACTCTGTGCTGTATAAAGTTAACCATTTCCTGCTCAATAATCCCTCTGAGCAGGGGACAGGCAGTGTGGACCGGGAGCTCCCAATTAAAAAGCTGTTTCAGGGACCTCTGTGCTGTATATAGTTAATCATTTCCTGCTCAATAATCCCTGGGAGCAGGGGACAGACAGTGTGGTTTCGGGAGTCCCCAATTAAAAAGCTGTTTCAGAGACCTTTGTGCTGTATATAGTTCACAAATTACTGCTCAATAATCCCTGGAAGCAGGGGGAAGGCAGTTTGGATTCGGGAGCCCCCAATTAAAAAGCTGTTTCAGAGACCTCTATGCTGTATATAGTTAACCGTGTACTTCCCAATAATCCCTGGGAGCAGGGGACAGGCAGTGTGGCCTTGGGAGCCCCGAATTAAAAAGCTGTTTCAGAGATCTCTGTGCTGTATATAATTAACCATTTACTTCTCAATAAACCGTGGGAGAAGGGACAGGCAGGTTGGCCTCGGGAGCCACCAATTAAAAAGCTGTTTCAGACATCTCTGTGCCTGTATAGAGTTAACCATTTACTGCTCAGCAATCCCAGGGAACAGGGGTCAGGCAGTGTGGCCTCGGGAGCCCCCAATTAAAAAGCTGTTTCAGAGACCTCTGTGCCTGTATAGAGTTAACCATTTACTGCTCAATAATCCCTTGGAGCAGGGGACAGGCAGTGTGGCCTCGGGAGCCCCAATTAAAAGGCCGTTTCAGAGACTTCTGCGCTGTACATAGTTAACCATTTACTGCTCAATAATCCCTGGGAGCAGGGGACAGGCAGTGTGGCCTCGGGAGCCCCCAATTAAAAGGTTGTTTCAGAGACCTCTGTGCTGTATATAGTTAACCATTTACTGCTCAATAATCCCTGGGAGCAGGGGACAGGCAGTGTGGCCTCGGGAGCTCCCAATTAATAAGCTGTTTCAGTGACCTCTGCGCCTGTATATAGTTAACCATTTACTGCTCAATAATCCCTGGGAGCAAGGGACAGGCAGTGTGGTCCGGGAGCACCCATTTAAAGAAACTGTTTCAGAGGCCTCTGTGCTGTATATAGTTAACCAATTACTGCTCACTAATCCCTGGGAGCAGGGGACAGGCAGTTTGGCCTCGGGAGCCCCGAATTAAAAAGCTGTTTCAGAGACCTCTGTGCTGTATATGGTGAACCGTGTACTTCCCAATAATCCCTGGGAGCAGGGGACAGGCAGTGTGGCCTCGGGAACCCCCAATTGAAAAGCTGTTTCAGAGACCTCTGTGCTGTATATATTTAACCATTTACTGCTCAATAATCCCTGGGAGCAGGGGACAGGCAGTGTGGTCAGGGGCCCACCAGTTAAAATGCCGTGTCAGAGACCACTGCACCAGTATATAGTTAACCATTTACTGCTCAATAATCCCTGGGAGCAGGGGACAGGCAGTGTGGCCTCGGGAGCCCCCAATGAAAAAGCTGTTTGGGAGACCTCTGTGCTGTACAGGGTTAAACATTTACTGCTCAATAATCCCTGGGAGCAGGGGACAGGCAGTGTGGCCCGGGAGCCCCCAATTAAAAAGCTGAATCAGTGACCTCTGTGCAGTATATAGTTAACCATTTAGTTCTCAAAAATCCCTGGGAGCAGGGGACAGGCAGTGTGGTCCGGAAGACCCCAATTAAAATGCTGTGTCAGAGACCTCTGTGCTGTATATAGTTAACCATTTACTGCTCAATAATCCCTGAGAGCAGGGAATAGGCAGTGTGGCCTCGGGAGCCCGCAATTAAACAGCTGTTTCAGAGACCTCTGTGCTGTATATAGTTAACCATTTGCTTCTCAATAATCCCTGGGAGCAGGGGACACGCAGTGTGGTCCGTGAGCCCCAAATTAAAAAGCTGTTTCAGAGACGTCTTTGCTGTATATGGTTAATCATTTACTGCTCAATAATCCCTGGGAGCAGGGGTCAGGCAGTGTGGCCTCGGGAGTCCCCAATTAAAAAGCTGTTTCAGAGACCTCTGTGCCTGTATATAGTTAACCATTTACTGCTCAATAAACCCTGGGAGCAGGGGACAGGCAGTGTGGTCCGGGAGCCCACAATTAAAAAGCTGTTTCACAGACCTCTGTACAGTATATAATTAACCATTTACTTCTCAATAATCCCTGGGAGCTGGGAGCAGGCAGTGTGGCCTCGGAAGCCCCCAATTAAAAAGCTGTTTCAGAGACTTCTGTGCTGTATATAGTTAACCATTTACTTCTCAATAGTCCCTTGGAGCAGGGGACAGGCAGTGTGGTCCGTGAGCCCCCAATTAAAAAGCTGTTTCAGAGACGTCTTTGCTGTATATGGTTAACCATTTACTGCTCAATAATCCCTGGGAGCAGGGGGCATGCAGGGTGGCCTCGGGAGCCCCCAATTAAAAAGCTGTTTCAGAGACCTGTGTGCTGTATATAGCTAACCATTTACTGCTCAATAATCCCTGGGAGCAGGGGTCAGGCAGTGTGGTCCGGGAGACCCCAATTAAAATGCTGTGTCAGAGACCTCTGTGCTGTATATAGTTAAACATTTACTGCTCAATAATCCCTGGGAGCAGGGAACAGGCAGTGTGGCCTCGGGAGCCCCCAATTAAAAAGCTGTTTCAGAGACCTCTGTGCTGTATATAGTTAACCATTTGCTTCTCAATAATGCCTGGGAGCAGGGGACAGGCAGGGTGGCCTCGGGAGCCCCCAATTAAAAAGCTGTTTCAGAGACCTGTGTGCTGTATATAGCTAACCATTTACTGCTCAATAATCCCTGGGAGCCGGGGTCAGGCAGTGTGGTCCGTGAGCCCCAAATTAAAAAGCTGTTTCAGAGACTTCTTTGAACAAAGAACAAAGAACAAAGAAATGTACAGCACAGGAACAGGCCCTTCGGCCCTCCAAGCCCGTGCCGACCATACTGCCCGACTAAACTACAATCTTCTACACTTCCTGGGTCCGTATCCTTCTATTCCCATCCTATTCATATATTTGTCAAGATGCCCCTTAAATGTCCCTATCGTCCCTGCCTCCACTACCTCCTCCGGTAGTGAGTTCCAGGCACCCACTACCCTCTGCGTAAAAAACTTGCCTCGTACATCTACTCTAAACTTTGCCCCTCTCACCTTAAACCTATGCCCCCTAGTAATTGACCCCTCTACCCTGGGGAAAAGCCTCTGACTATCCACTCTGTCTATGCCCCTCATAATTTTGTATACCTCTATCAGGTCGCCCCTCAACCTCCTTCGTTCCAGTGAGAACAAACCGAGTTTATTCAATCGCTCCTCATAGCTTATGCCCTCCATACCAGGCAACATTCTGGTAAATCTCTTCTGCACCCTCTCTAAAGCCTCCACATCCTTCTGGTAGTGTGGCGACCAGAATTGAACACTATACTCCAAGTGTGGCCTAACTAAGGTTCTATACAGCTGCAACATGACTTGCCAATTCTTATACTCAATGCCCCGGCCAATGAAGGCAAGCATGCCGTATGCCTTCTTGACTACCTTCTCCACCTGTGTAGCCCCTTTCAGTGATCTGTGGACCTGTACTCCTAGATCTCTTTGACTTTCAATACTCTTGAGGGTTCTACCATTCACTGTATATTCCCTACCTGCATTAGCCCTTCCAAAATGCATTACCTCACATTTGTCCAGGTTAAACTCCATCTGCCATCTCTCCGCCCAAGTCTCCAGACAATCTAAATCCTGCTGTATCCTCAGACAGTCCTCATCGCTATCCGCAATTCCACCAACCTTTGTGTCGTCTTTGCTGTATATGGTTAACCATTTACTGCTCAATAATCCCTGGGAGCAGGGGGCAGGCAGGGTGGCCTCGGGAGGGCCCAATTAAAAAGCTGTTTCAGAGACCTGTGTGCTGTATATAGCTAACCATTTACTGCTCAATAATCCCTGGGAGCAGGGGTCAGGCAGTGTGGTCCGGGAGACCCCAATTAAAATGCTGTGTCAGAGACCTCTTTGCTGTATATAGTTAACCATTTACTGCTCAATAATCCCTGGGAGCAGGGGACAGGCTGTGTGGCCTCGGGAGCCGCCAATTAAAAAGCTGTTTCAGAGACCTCTGTGCCTGTATATAGTTAACCATTTACTGCTCAATAATCCCTGGGAGCAGGGGAC
This sequence comes from Scyliorhinus torazame, assembly GCF_047496885.1. Taxonomy (NCBI): domain Eukaryota; kingdom Metazoa; phylum Chordata; class Chondrichthyes; order Carcharhiniformes; family Scyliorhinidae; genus Scyliorhinus; species Scyliorhinus torazame. The sequence goes on from NC_092711.1 coordinate 14,359,104, forward strand.
AGGCAGTGTGGTCCGTGAGCCCCCAATTAAAAAGCTGTTTCAGAGACCTCTGTGCTGTACGTATTTAACCATTTACTGCTCAATAATCCCTGGGAGCAGTGGTCACGCAGTGTGGCCTCGAGAACCCCAATTAAAAAGCTGATTCAGAGACCTCTGTGCTGTATATGGTTAACCATTTAATTATCAATAATCCCTGGGAGCAGGGAACAGGCAGTGTGGCCTCAGGAGCCCCCAATTAAAAAGCTGTTTCAGAGACCTCTGTGCTGTATATAGTTAACCATTTACTGCTCAATAATCCCTGGGAGCAGGGGACAGGCAGTGTGGCCTCGGGAGCCCCCAATTAAAAAGGTGTTCCAGATACTCTGTGCTGTATACAGTTAACCATTTACTGCTCAATAATCCCTGGGAGCAGGGGACAGGCAGTGTGGCCTCGGGAACCCCCAATTGAAAAGCTGTTTCAGAGACCTCTGTGCTGTATATATTTAACCATTTACTGCTCAATAATCCCTGGGAGCAGGGGACAGGCAGTGTGGTCAGGGGCCCACCAGTTAAAATGCCGTGTCAGAGACCACTGCACCAGAATATAGTTAACCATTTACTGCTCAATAATCCCTGGGAGCAGGGGACAGGCAGTGTGGCCTCGGGAGCCCCCAATGAAAAAGCTGTTTGGGAGACCTTTGTGCTGTACAGGGTTAAACATTTACTGCTCAATAATCCCTGGGAGCAGGGGACAGGCAGTGTGGCCTCGGGAGCCCCCAATTAAAAAGCTGTTTCAGATACTCTGTGCTGTATATAGTTAACCATTTACTGCTCAATAATCCCTGGGAGCAGGGGACATGCAGTGTGGTCCGGGAGCCCCCAATTAAAATGCTGTGTCAGAGGACACTGCGCTGTATATAGTTAACCATTTACTGCTCAATAATCCCTTGGAGCAGGGGACAGGCAGTGTGGCCTCTCAGCACCCAATGAAAAAGTTGTTTGGGAGACGTCTGTGCTGTATACAGTTAACCATTTACTTCCCAATAATCCCTGGCAGCAGGGAAAAGGCATTGTGGCCTCAGGAGCCCCCAATTAAATGGCTGTTTCAGTGACCTCTGTGCTGTACGTATTTAACCATTGACTGCTCAATAATCCCTGGGAGCAGGGGTCAGGCAGTGTGGCCTCGGGAGCCCCCAGTTAAAAAGGTGTTTCAGATACTCTGTGCTGTATATAGTTAACCATTTACTGCTCAATAATCCCTGTGAGTAGGGGATAGGCAGTGTGGACTCGGGAGCCCCCAATTAAAAAGCTGTTTCAGAGACCTCTATGCCTGTATATAGTTAACCATTTACTGCTCAATAAACCCTGGGAGCAGGGGACAGGCTGTGTGGTCCGGGAGCCCACAATTAAAAAGCTGTTTCAGAGACCTCTGTGCAGTATATAATTAACCATTTACTTCTCAATAATCCCTGGGAGCAGGGAGCAGGCAGTGTGGCCTCGGAAGCCCCCAATTAAAAAGCTGTTTCAGAGACCTCTGTGCTGTATATAGTTAACCATTTACTTCTCAATAGTCCCTTGGAGCAGGGGACAGGCAGTGTGGTCCGTGAGCCCCCAATTAAAAAGCTGTTTCAGAGACGTCTTTGCTGTATATGGTTAACCATTTACTGCTCAGTAATCCCTGGGAGCAGGGGGCAGGCAGGGTGGCCTCGGGAGCCCCCAATTAAAAAGCTGTTTCAGAGACCTCTATGCCTGTATATAGTTAACCATTTACTGCTCAATAAACCCTGGGAGCAGGGGACAGGCAGTGTGGTCCGTGAGCCCCCAATTAAAAAGCTGTTTCAGAGACGTCTTTGCTGTATATGGTTAACCATTTACTGCTCAGTAATCCCTGGCAGCAGGGGGCAGGCAGTGTGGCCTCGGGAGCCCGCAATTAAAAAGCTGTTTCAGAGACCTCTGTGCTGTATATAGTTAACCATTTGCTTCTCAATAATCCCTGGGAGCAGGGGACACGCAGTGTGGTCCGTGAGCCCCAAATTAAAAAGCTGTTTCAGAGACGTCTTTGCTGTATATGGTTAACCATTTACTGCTCAATAATCCCTGGGAGCAGGGGTCAGGCAGTGTGGCCTCGGGAGCCCCCAATTAAAAAGCTGTTTCAGAGACCTCTGTGCCTGTATATAGTTAACCATTTACTGCTCAATAAACCCTGGGAGCAGGGGACAGGCAGTGTGGTCCGGGAGCCCACAATTAAAAAGCTGTTTCAGAGACCTCTGTGCAGTATATAATTAACCATTTACTTCTCAATAATCCCTGGGAGCTGGGAGCAGGCAGTGTGGCCTCGGAAGCCCCGAATTAAAAAGCTGTTTCAGAGACTTCTGTGCCGTATATAGTTAACCATTTACTTCTCAATAGTCCCTTGGAGCAGGGGACAGGCAGTGTGGTCCGTGAGCCCCCAATTAAAAAGCTGTTTCAGAGACGTCTTTGCTGTATATGGTTAACCATTTACTGCTCAATAATCCCTGGGAGCAGGGGGCAGGCAGGGTGGCCTCGGGAGCCCCCAATTAAAAAGCTGTTTCAGAGACCTGTGTGCTGTATATAGCTAACCATTTACTGCTCAATAATCCTGGGAGCAGGGGTCAGGCAGTGTGGTCCGGGAGACCCCAATTAAAATGCTGTGTCAGAGACCTCTGTGCTGTATATAGTTAAACATTTACTGCTCAATAATCCCTGGGAGCAGGGAACAGGCAATGTGGCCTCGGGAGCCCCCAATTAAAAAGCTGTTTCAGAGACCTCTGTGCTGTATATAGTTAACCATTTGCTTCTCAATAATCCCTGGGAGCAGGGGACACGCAGTGTGGTCCGTGAGCCCCAAATTAAAAAGCTGTTTCAGAGACTTCTTTGCTGTATATGGTTAACCATTTACTGCTCAATAATCCCTGGGAGCAGGGGGCAGGCAGGGTGGCCTCGGGAGGGCCCAATTAAAAAGCTGTTTCAGAGACCTGTGTGCTGTATATAGCTAACCATTTACTGCTCAATAATCCCTGGGAGCAGGGGTCAGGCAGTGTGGTCCGGGAGACCCCAATTAAAATGCTGTGTCAGAGACCTCTTTGCTGTATATAGTTAACCATTTACTGCTCAATAATCCCTGGGAGCAGGGGACAGGCTGTGTGGCCTCGGGAGCCGCCAATTAAAAAGCTGTTTCAGAGACCTCTGTGCCTGTATATAGTTAACCATTTACTGCTCAATAATCCCTGGGAGCAGGGGACAGGCAGTGTGGTCCGTGAGCCCCCAATTAAAAAGCTGTTTCAGAGACCTCTGTGCTGTACGTATTTAACCATTTACTGCTCAATAATCTCTGGGAGCAGTGGTCACGCAGTGTGGCCTCGAGAACCCCAATTAAAAAGCTGATTCAGAGACCTCTGTGCTGTATATGGTTAACCATTTAATTATCAATAATCCCTGGGAGCAGGGAACAGGCAGTGTGGCCTCAGGAGCCCCCAATTAAAAAGCTGTTTCAGAGACCTCTGTGCTGTATATAGTTAACCATTTACTGCTCAATAATCCCTGGGAGCAGTTGGCAGGCAGTGTGGCCTCGGGAGCCCCCAATTAAAAAGCTGTTTCAGATACTCTGTGCTGTATATAGTTAACCATTTACTGCTCAATAATCCCTGGGAGCAGGGGACAGGCAGTGTGGTCCGGGAGCCCCCAATTAAAATGCTGTGTCAGAGGACACTGCGCTGTATATAGTTAACCATTTACTGCTCAATAATCCCTTGGAGCAGGGGACAGGCAGTGTGGCCTCTCAGCACCCAATGAAAAAGTTGTTTGGGAGACGTCTGTGCTGTATACAGTTAACCATTTACTTCCCAATAATCCCTGGCAGCAGGGAAAAGGCAGTGTGGCCTCAGGAGCCCCCAATTAAATGGCTGTTTCAGAGACCTCTGTGCTGTACGTATTTAACCATTGACTGCTCAATAATCCCTGGGAGCAGGGGTCAGGCAGTGTGGCCTCGGGAGCCCCCAGTTAAAAAGGTGTTTCAGATACTCTGTGCTGTATATAGTTAACCATTTACTGCTCAATAATCCCTGTGAGTAGGGGATAGGCAGTGTGGACTCGGGAGCCCCCAATTAAAAAGCTGTTTCAGAGACCTCTATGCCTGTATATAGTTAACCATTTACTGCTCAATATACCCTGGGAGCAGGGGACAGGCAGTGTGGTCCGGGAGCCCACAATTAAAAAGCTGTTTCAGAGACCTCTGTGCAGTATATAATTAACCATTTACTTCTCAATAATCCCTGGGAGCATGGAGCAGGCAGTGTGGCCTCGGAAGCCCCCAATTAAAAAGCTGTTTCAGAGACCTCTGTGCTGTATATAGTTAACCATTTACTTCTCAATAGTCCCTTGGAGCAGGGGACAGGCAGTGTGGTCCGTGAGCCCCCAATTAAAAAGCTGTTTCAGAGACGTCTTTGCTGTATATGGTTAACCATTTACTGCTCAGTAATCCCTGGGAGCAGGGGGCAGGCAGGGTGGCCTCGGGAGCCCCCAATTAAAAAGCTGTTTCAGAGATCTGTGTGCTGCATATAGCTAACCATTTACTGCTCAATAATCCCTGGGAGCAGGGGTCAGGCAGTGTGGTCCGGGAGACCCCAATTAAAATGCTGTGTCAGAGACCTCTGTGCTGTATATAGTTAACCATTTACTGCTCAATAATCCCTGAGAGCAGGGAATAGGCAGTGTGGCCTCGGGAGCCCGCAATTAAAAAGCTGTTTCAGAGACCTCTGTGCTGTATATAGTCAACCATTTGCTTCTCAATAATCCCTGGGAGCAGGGAACAGGCAGTGTGGTCCGTGAGCCCCAAATTAAAAAGCTGTTTCAGAGACGTCTTTGCAGTATATGGTTAACCATTTACTGCTCAATAATCCCTGGGAGCAGGGGTCAGGCAGTGTGGCCTCGGGAGCCCCCAATTAAAAAGCTGTTTCAGAGACCTCTGTGCCTGTATATAGTTAACCATTTACTGCTCAATAAACCCTGGGAGCAGGGGACAGGCAGTGTGGTCCGGGAGCCCACAATTAAAAAGCTGTTTCAGAGACCTCTGTGCAGTATATAATTAACCATTTACTTCTCAATAATCCCTGGGAGCAGGGGACAGGCAGTGTGGTCCGTGAGCCCCAAATTAAAAAGCTGTTTCAGAGACTTCTTTGCTGTATATGGTTAACCATTTACTGCTCAATAATCCCTGGGAGCAGGGGGCAGGCAGGGTGGCCTCGGGAGGGCCCAATTAAAAAGCTGTTTCAGAGACCTGTGTGCTGTATATAGCTAACCATTTACTGCTCAATAATCCCTGGGAGCAGGGGTCAGGCAGTGTGGTCCGAGAGACCCCAATTAAAATGCTGTGTCAGAGACCTCTTTGCTGTATATAGTTAACCATTTACTGCTCAATAATCCCTGGGAGCAGGGGACAGGCTGTGTGGCCTCGGGAGCCGCCAATTAAAAAGCTGTTTCAGAGACCTCTGTGCCTGTATATAGTTAACCATTTACTGCTCAATAATCCCTGGGAGCAGGGGACAGGCAGTGTGGTCCGTGAGCCCCCAATTAAAAAGCTGTTTCAGAGACCTCTGTGCTGTACGTATTTAACCATTTACTGCTCAATAATCCCTGGGAGCAGTGGTCACGCAGTGTGGCCTCGAGAACCCCAATTAAAAAGCTGATTCAGAGACCTCTGTGCTGTATATGGTTAACCATTTAATTATCAATAATCCCTGGGAGCAGGGAACAGGCAGTGTGGCCTCAGGAGCCCCCAATTAAAAAGCTGTTTCAGAGACCTCTGTGCTGTATATAGTTAACCATTTACTGCTCAATAATCCCTGGGAGCAGGGGGCAGGCAGTGTGGCCTCGGGAGCCCCCAATTAAAAAGCTGTTTCAGAGACCTCTGTGCTGTATATAGTTAACCATTTACTGCTCAATAATCCCTGGGAGCAGGGGACAGGCAGTGTGGCCTCGGGAGCCCCCAATTAAAAAGGTGTTCCAGATACTCTGTGCTGTATACAGTTAACCATTCACTGCTCAATAAACCCTGGGAGCAGGGGACAGGCAGTGTGGCCTCGGGAGCCCCAAGTTAAAAAGGTGTTTCAGATACTCTGTGCTGTATAAAGTTAACCATTTCCTGCTCAATAATCCCTCTGAGCAGGGGACAGGCAGTGTGGACCGGGAGCTCCCAATTAAAAAGCTGTTTCAGGGACCTCTGTGCTGTATATAGTTAATCATGTACTGCTCAATAATCCCTGGGAGCAGGGGACAGACAGTGTGGCTTCGGGAGCCCCAAGTTAAAAAGATGTTTCAGATACTCTGTGCTGTATAAAGTTAACCATTTCCTGCTCAATAATCCCTCTGAGCAGGGGACAGGCAGTGTGGACCGGGAGCTCCCAATTAAAAAGCTGTTTCAGAGACCTCTATGCTGTATATAGTTAACCGTGTACTTCCCAATAATCCCTGGGAGCAGGGGACAGGCAGTGTGGCCTTGGGAGCCCCCAATTAAAAAGCTGTTTCAGAGACCTCTGTGCTGTATATAATTAACCATTTACTTCTCAATAATCCCTGGGAGCAGGGGACAGGCAATGTGGTCCGGGAGCCCTCAATTAAAAAGCTGTTTCAGAGTCCTCTGTGCTTTATGTAGTTGACCATTTACTTCTCAATAAACCCTGGGAGAAAAGAAAGGCAGGTTGGCCTCGGGAGCCACCAATTAAAAAGCTGTTTCAGACATCTCTGTGCCTGTATAGAGTTAACCATTTACTGCTCAGCAATCCCTGGGAACAGGGGTCAGGCAGTGTGGCCTCGGGAGCCCCCAATTAAAAAGCTGTTTCAGAGACCTCTGTGCCTGTATAGAGTTAACCATTTACTGCTCAATAATCCCTTGGAGCAGGGAACAGGCAGTGTGGCCTCGGAGCCCCAATGAAAAGGCTGTTTCAGAGACTTCTGTGCTGTATATAGTTAACTATTTACTGCTCAATAATCCCTGGGAGCAGGGGACAGGCAGTGTGGGCTCGGGAGCCCCCAATTAAAAAGCTGTTTCAGAGACCTCTGTGCCTGTATATAGTTAACCATTTACTGCTCAATAATCCCTGAGAGCAAGGGTCAGGCAGTGTGGCCTCGGGAGCCCCCAATTAAAAAGCTGATTCAGTGACCTCTGCGCCTGTATAAAGTTAACCATTTACTGCTCAATAATCTCTGGGAGCAAGGGACAGGCAGTGTGGTCCGGGAGCACCCATTTAAAAAGCTGTTTCAGTGACCTCTGCGCCTGTATATAGTTAACCATTTACTGCTCAATAATCCTTCGGAGCAGTTTACAGGCAGTGTGGCCTCAGGCGCCCCCAATTAAAAAACTGTTTCAGAGACCTCTGTGCTGTATACAGTTAACCATTTACTGCTCAATAATCCCTGGGAGCAGGAGTCAGGCGGTGTAGCCTTGGGAGCCCCCAATTAAAAAGCTGCTTCAGAGGCCTCTGTCCTGCATATACTTAACCATTTACTGCTCAATAATGCCTCTGAGCAGGGGACAGGCAGTGTGGTCCGGGAGCTCCCAATTAAAAAGCTGTTTCAGAGACCTCTGTGCTGTATATAGTTAATCATTTACTGCTCAATAATCCTTGGGAGCAGGGGACAGATAGTGTGGCTTCGGGAGCCACCATTTAAAAAAACTGTTTCAGAGGCCTCTGTGCTGTATATAGTTAACCAATTACTGCTCAATAATCCCTGGGAGCAGGGGACAGGCGGTGTAGCCTTGGGAGCCCCCAATTAAAAAGCTGCTTCAGAGGCCTCTGTCCTGCATATACTTAACCATTTACTGCTCAACAATCCCTGGGAGCAGGGGACAGGCAGTTTGGCCTCGGGGGCCCCCAATTAAAAAGCTGTTTCAGATGCTCTCTGCTGTATATAGTTAACCATTTACCGCTCAATAATCCCTGCGAGCAGGGGACAGGCAGTGTGGCCTCGGGAGTCCCCAGTTAAAAAGGTGTTTCAGATAATCTGTGCTGTATATAGTTAACCATTTACTGCTCAATAATCCCTGGGAGCAACGGACAGGCAGTGTGGCCTCGGGAGCCCCCAGTTAAAAAGGTGTTTCAGATAAGCTGTGCTGTATATAGTTAACCATTTACTGCTCAATAATGCCTCTGAGCAGGGGACAGGCAGTGTGGTCCGGCAGCTCCCAATTAAAAAGCTGTTTCAGAGACCTCTGTGCTGTATATAGTTAATCATTTACTGCTCAATAATCCCTGGGAGCAGGGGACAGACAGTGTGGCTTCGGGAGCCCCCAATTAAAAAACCTGTTTCAGAGGCCTCTGTGCTGTATATAGTTAACCAATTACTGCTCAATAATCCCTGGGAGCAGGGGTAGGCTGTTTGGCCTTGGGAGTCCCCAATTAAAAAGCTGTTTCAGAGACCTTTGTGCCTGTATATAGTTAACCAATTACTGCTCAATAATCCCTGGAAGCAGGGGGAAAGCAGTTTGGCCTCGGGAGCCCCCAATTAAAAAGCTGTTTCAGAGACCTCTATGCTGTATAAAGTGAACCGTGTACTTCCCAATAATCCCTGGGAGCAGGGGACAGGCAGTGTGGCCTCGGGAGCTCCCAATTAAAAAGCTGTTTCAGAGACCTCTGTGCCTGTATATAGTTAACCATTTACTTCTCAATAACCCCTGGCAGCGGGGGACAGCCAGTGAGGCCTTGGGAGACCCCAATTAAAAAGCTGTTTCAGAGACCTCTGTGCTGTATATAATTAACCATTTACTGCTCAATAATCCCTGGGAGAAGGGACAGGCAGGTTGGCCTCGGGAGCCCCCAATTAAAAAGCAGTTTCAGACATCTCTGTGCCTGTATAGAGTTAACCATTTACTGCTCAGCAATCCCTGGGAACAGGGGTCAGGCAGTGTGGCCTCGGGAGCCCCCAATTAAAAAGCTGTTTCAGAGACCTCTGTGCCTGTATAGAGTTAACCATTTACTGCTCAATAATCCCTTGGAGCAGGGGACAGGCAGTGTGGCCTCGGGAGCCCCAATTAAAAGGCCGTTTCAGAGACTTCTGTGCTGTACATAGTTAACCATTTACTGCTCAATAATCCCTGGGAGCAGGGGACAGGCAGTGTGGCCTCGGGAGCCCCCAATTAAAAGGTTGTTTCAGAGACCTCTGTGCTGTATATAGTTAACCATTTACTGCTCAATAATCCCTGGGAGCAGGGGACAGGCAGTGTGGCCTTGGGAGCCCCCAATTAAAAAGCTGTTTCAGAGACATCTGTGCCTGTATATAGTTAACCATTTACTGCTCAATAATCCCTGGGAGCAGGGGACAGGCAGTGTGGCCTCGGGAGCCCCCAATTAAAAAGCTGTTTCAGAGACATCTGTGCCTGTATATAGTTAACCATTTACTGCTCAATAATCCCTGAGAGCAAGGGTCAGGCAGTGTGGCCTCGGGAGCTCCCAATTAATAAGCTGTTTCAGTGACCTCTGCGCCTGTATATAGTTAACCATTTACTGCTCAATAATCCCTGGGAGCAAGGGACAGGCAGTGTGGTCCGTGAGCACCCATTTAAAAAAACTGTTTCAGAGGCCTCTGTGCTGTATATAGTTAACCAATTACTGCTCAATAATCCCTGGGAGCAGGGGACAGGCAGTTTGGCGTCGGGAGCCCCGAATTAAAAAGCTGTTTCAGACACCTCTATGCTGTATATAGTGAACCTTGTACTTCCCAATAATCCCTGGGAGCAGGGGACAGGCAGTGTGGCCTCGGGAGCTCCCAATTAAAAAGCTGTTTCAGAGACCTCTGTGCCTGTATATAGTTAACCATTTACTGCTCAATAATCCCTGGGAGCAGGGGACAGGCAGTGTGGCCTCGGGAGCCCCCAGTTAAAAAGGTGTTTCAGAGACCTCTGTGCTGTATATAGTTAACCATTTACTGCTCAATAATCCCTCTGAGCAGGGGACAGGCAGTGTGGCCTCGGGAGCCCCCAATTAAAAAGCTGTTTCAGACATCTCTGTGCCTGTATAGAGTTAACCATTTACTGCTCAGCAATCCCTGGGAACAGGGGTCAGGCAGTGTGGCCTCGGGAGCCCCCAATTAAAAAGCTGTTTTCGAGACCTCTGTGCCTGTATAGAGTTAACCATTTACTGCTCAATTATCCCTTGGAGTAGGGGACAGGCAGTGTGGCCTCGGGAGCCCCAATTATAAGGCCGTTTCAGAGACTTCTGTGCTGTACATAGTTAACCATTTACTGCTCAATAATCCCTGGGAGCAGCGGACAGGCTGTGTGGCTCCGGGAGCCCCCAATTAAAAAGCTGTTTCAGATACTCTGTGCTGTATATAGTTCACCATTTACTGCTCAATAATCCCTGGTTGCAGGGGACAGGCAGTGTGGTCTCGAGAGCCTCCAATTAAAAAGATGTTTCAGAGACATATATGCAGTATATAGTTAACCATTTACTGCTCAATAATCCCTGGGAGCAGGGGACAGGCAGTGTGGCCTCGGGACCCCCAGTTAAAAAGGTGTTTCAGAGACCTCTGTGCTGTATATAGTTAACCATTTACTGCTCAATAATCCCTGGGAGCAGGGGACAGGCAGTCTGGCTTCGGGAGCCCCCAATTAAAAAAAACTGTTTCAGAGGCCTCTGTGCTGTATATAGTTAACCAATTATTGCTCAATAATTCGTGGGAGCAGGGGACAGGCAGTGTGACTCCGGGAGTCCCCAATTAAAAAGCTGTTTCAGAGACCTCTGTGCTGTATATAGTTAACCGTGTACTTCCCAATAATCCCTGGGAGCAGGGGACAGGCAGTGTGGCCTCGGGAGCTCCCAATTAAAAAGCTGTTTCAGAGACCTCTGTGCCTGTATATAGTTAACCATTTACTTCTCAATAACCCCTGGCAGCGGGGGACAGCCAGTGAGGCCTTGGGAGACCCCAATTAAAAAGCTGTTTCAGAGACCTCTGTGCTGTATATAATTAACCATTTACTTCTCAATAATTCCTGGGAGCAGGGGACAGGCAGTGTGGTCTGGGAGCCCCAATTAAAAAGCTGTTTCAGTGATCTCTGCGCCTCTATACAGTTAACCATTTACTGCTCAATAATCCCTGGGAGAAGGGACAGGCAGGTTGGCCTCGGGAGCCCCCAATTAAAAAGCTGTTTCAGACATCTCTGTGCCTGTATAGAGTTAACCATTTACTGCTCAGCAATCCCTGGGAACAGGGGTCAGGCAGTGTGGCCACGGGAGCCCCCAATTAAAAAGCTGTTTCGGAGACCTCTGTGCCTGTATAGAGTTAACCATTTACTGCTCAATAATCCCTTGGAGCAGGGGACAGGCAGTGTGGCCAAGGGAGCCCCCAATTAAAAGGCTGTTTCAGAGACCTCTGTGCTGTATATAGTTAACCATTTACTGCTCAATAATCCCTGGGAGCAGGGGACAGGCAGTGTGGCCTCGGGAGCCCCCAATTAAAAAGCTGTTTCAGAGACATCTGTGCCTGTATATAGTTAACCATTTACTGCTCAATAATCCCTGAGAGCAAGGGTCAGGCAGTGTGGCCTCGGGAGCTCCCAATTAAAAAGCTGTTTCAGTGACCTCTGCGCCTGTATATAGTTAACCATTTACTGCTCAATAATCCCTGGGAGAAAGGGACAGGCAGTGTGGTCCGGGAGCACCCATTTAAAAAGCTGTTTCAGAGACTTCTGCGCCTGTATATAGTTAACCATTTACTGCTCAATAATCCTTCGGAGCAGGAGACAGGCAGTGTAGCCTCGGGTGCCCCCAATTAAAAAACTGTTTCCGAGACCTCTGTGCTGTACAGAGTTAACCATTTACTGCTCAATAATCCCTGGGAGCAGGGGTCAGGCAGTGTGGCCTCGGGAGCCCCCAGTTAAAAAGCTGTTTCAGTGACCTCTGTGCTGTATATAGCTAACCATTTACTGCTCAATAATCCCTGGGAGCAGGGGTCAGGCAGCGTGGCCTCGGGAGCCCCCAATTAAAAAGCTGAATCAGTGACCTCTGTGCAGTATATAGTTAACCATTTACTGCTCAATAATCCCTGGGAGCAGGGGTCAGGCAGTGTGGCCTGGGGAGCCTCCAATTAAAAAGCTGTTTCAGAGGCCACTGTGCATTGTATAGTTAACCATTTACTGCTCAATAGTCCCTGGGAGCAGGGGACAGGCAGTTTGGCCTTATGAGTCACCAATTAAAAAGCTGTTTCAGAGACCTTTTTGCCTGTATATAGTTAACCATTTACTGCTCAATAATCCCTGGGAGCAGGGGACAGGCAGTTTGGCCTCAGGGGCCCCCAATTAAGAAGCTGTTTCAGATACTCTGTGCTGTATATAGTTAACCATTTACTGCTCAATAATCCCTGGGAGCAGGGGACAGGCAGTGTGGCCTCGGGAGCCCCCAATTAAAAAGCTGTTTCAGATACTCTGTGCTGTATATAGTTAACCATTTACTGCTCAATAATCCCTGGGAGCAGGGGACAGGCAGTGTGGCCTCGGGAGCCCCCAGTTAAAAAGGTGTTTCAGAGACCTCTGTGCTGTATATAGTTAACCATTTACTGCTCAATAATCCCTGGGAGCAGGGGACAGGCAGTGAGGCCTCGGGAGCCCCCAATTAAAAAGCTGTTTCAGAGACATCTGTGCCTGTATATAGTTAACCATTTACTGCTCAATAATCCCTGGGAGGAGGGGACAGGCAGTGTGGCCTCGGGAGCCCCAATTAAAAGGCTGTTTCAGAGACTTCTGTGCTGTATATAATTAACCATTTACTGCTCAATAATCCCTCTGAGCAGGGGACAGGCAGTGTGGTCCGGGAGCTCCGAATTAAAAAGCTGTTTCAGAGACCTCTGTGCTGTATATAGTTAACCATTTACTGCTCAATAATCCCTGGGAGCAGGGGACAGGCAGTGTGGTTATGGGAGCCCCCAATTAAAAATCTGTTTCAGAGACTTCTGTGCCTGTATATAGTTAACCATTTACTGCTCAATAATCCCTGAGAGCAGGGGACAGGCAGCGTGGCCTCGGGTGCCTCCAATTAAAAAGCTGTTTCAGTGACCTCTGTGCCTGTATATAGTTAACCATTTACTTCTCAATAATCCCTGGGAGCAGGGCACAGGCAGTGTGGCCTCGGGAGCCCCCAAATTAAAAGCTGTTTCAGTGACCTCTGTGCCTGTATATAGTTAACCATTTACTTCTCAATAATCCCTGGGAGCAAGGGACAGGCAGTGTGGTCCGGGATCACCCATTTAAAAAGCTGTTTCAGAGACCTCTTTGCTGTATATAGTTAACCATTTACTGCTCATTAATCCTTCGGAGCAGGGGACAGGCAGTGTAGCCTCGGGTGCTCCCAATTAAAAAGCTGTTTCAGAGACCTCTGTACTGTACAGAGTTATCCATTTACTTCTCAATAATCCCTGGGAGAAGGGGGCAGGCAGGTTGGCCTCGGGATCCCCCAATTAAAAAGCTGTTTCCGAGATCTCTGTGCTGTATAAAGTTAACCATTTACTGCTCAATAATCCCTGGGAGCAGGGGACAGGCAGTGTGGCCTTGGGAGCCCCCAATTAAAAAGCTGTTTCAGAGGCCTCTGTGCATTTTGTAGTTAACCATTTACTGCTCAATAATCCTTCGGAGCAGGGGACAGGCAGTGTGGCTCTGGGAGCCCCCAATTAAAAAGCTGAATCAGTGACCTCTGAGCTGTATATAGTTACTGCTCAACAATCCCTGGGAGCAGGGGACAGGCAGTGTGGCCTGGGGAGCCCCCAATTAAAAAGCTGTTTCAGAGGCCACTGTGCATTATATAGTTAACCATTTCCTGCTCAATAATCCCTGGGAGCAGGGGACAGGCAGTTTGGCCTTGTGAGTCACCAATTAAAAAGCTGTTTCAGATACTCTGTGCTGTATATAGTTAACCATTTACTGCTCAATTATCCCTGGGAGCAGAGACAGGCAGTGAGGTCCGGGAGCCCCCAATTAAAAAGCTGTTTCAGAGACCTCTGTGCCTGTATAGAGTTAACCATTTACTACTCAATAATCCCTGGGAGCAGGGTACAGGCAGCGTGGCCTCAGGCGCCCCCAATTAAAAAGCTGTTTCAGTGACCTCTGTGCAGTATATCGTTAACCATTTACTGCTCAATAATCCCTGGGAGCAGGGACAGGCAGTGTGGTCCGGGAGCCCCCAATTAAAAAGCTGTTTCAGATACCTCTGTGCTGTATATAGTTAACCATTTACTGCTCAATAATCCCTGGGAGCAGGGGACAGGCAGTGTGGCCTCGCAGCACCCAATGAAAAAGCTGTTTGGGAGACCTCTGTGCTGTATACAGTCAACCATTTACTTCCCAATAATCCCTGGGAGCAGGGTACAGGCAGTGTGGCCTCGGGAGCCCCCAATTAAAAGGCTGTTTCAGAGACATCTGTGCTGTACAAGGTTAACCATTTACTGCTGAATAAACACTGGGAGCAGGGGTCAGGCAGTGTGGCCTCGGGAGCCCCCAGTTAAAAAGGTGTTTCAGATACTCTGTGCTGTACGTATTTAACCATTTACTGCTAAATAATCCCTGGGAGCAGGGGTCAGGCAATGTGGCCTTGGGAGCCGCCAATTAAAAAGCTGTTTCAGAGACCTCTGTGGTGTATATAGTGAACCATTTACTGCTCAATAATCCCTGGGAACAGGGGACAGGCAGTTTGGCCTCGGGGGCCCCCAATTATAAAACTGTTTCAGAGACCTCTGTGCTATATGTAGTTAACCATTTACTGCTCAATAATCCCTGGGAGCAGGGGACAGACAGTGTGGCCTCGGGAGCCCCCAATTAAAAAGCTGTTTCAGAGACCTCTGTCCTGTATATAGTTAACCAATTACTGCTCAATAATCCCTGGGAGCAGGGGTAGGCTGTTTGGCCTTGGGAGTCCCCAATTAAAAAGCTGTTTCAGAGACCTTTATGCCTGTATATAGTTAACCAATTACTGCTCAATAATCCCTCGGAGCAGAGGACAGGCAGTGTGGCTCCGGGAGACCACAATTGAAAATCTGTTTCAGAGACCTCTGTGCCTGTATATAGTTAACCATTTACTGCTCAATAATCCCTCGGAGCAGAGGACAGGCAGTGTGGCCTCAGGGGCCCCCAATTAAAAAGCTGTTTCAGAGGCCTCTATGCTGTATATAGTTAACCATTTACTGCTCCATAATCCCTGGGAGCAGGGGACAGGCAGTGTGGCCTCGGGAGCCCACAATTAAAATGCTGTTTCAGAGGCCTCTGTGCTGTATATAGTTAACCATTTACTGCTCAATAATCCCTGGGAGCAGGGGACAGGCGGTGTGGCTCCGGGAGCCCCCAATTAAAAAGCTGTGTCAGTGACCTCTGTGCAGTATATCGTAAACCATTTACTGCTCAATAATCCCTGGGAGCAGGGGACAGGCAGTGTGGTCCGGGAGCCCCCAATTAAAAAGCTGTTTCAGAGACCCCTGTGCTGTATATAGTTAACCATTTACTGCTCAATAATCCCTGGGAGCAGGACACAGGCAGTGTGGTCTTGGGAGCCGCCAATTAAAATGCTGTGTCAGAGACCTCTGTGCTGTGTATATTTAACCATTTACTTCTCAATAATCCCTGGGAGCAGGGGACAGGCAGTGTGGCCATGGGAGCCCCCAGTTAAAAAGCTGTTTCAGAGTCCTCTGTGCTGTATATAGTAAACCATTTATTGCTCAATAATCCCTGGGAGCAGGGGACAGGCAGTGTGGCCTTTGGAGCCCCCAATTAAAAAGCTGTTTCAGAGACTTCTGTGCTGTATATAGTTAACCTTTTACTTCTCAATAATCCCTGGGAGCAGGGGACAGGCACTGTGGTCCGGGAGCCCCCAATTAAAAAGCAGTTTCAGTGACAACTGTGCTGTATATGTTTAACCATTTACTTTGTCTTAATAATCGCTTGGAGCTGGAGACAGGCAGTGGGGTCTTGGGAGCCCCCAATTAAAAAGCTGTTTCAGAGGCCTCTGTGCTATATATGATTAACCATTTACTTCTTGTAGCTCAAAAAGACTCCGTGAGACGAATAGAGTGAAGTCGATGAGGCTTTATTAAGCGTGTCTGTTCCCCCGCAGCTCGATAGTAAACTGGCCTGCGGGGGAAGACTCCGGCTTCTTATACTCCGCCTTCAGGGCGGAGCTTGAGGTCAACGGCCAACCAGGACCCGGGATCTGTCAGCCAATGACATTAGGGCTTCCAGTCCCACATAACCCCCAATACATACTACCACATTCACCCCTTGTCAAAAATGAACCCGGCGGGGTGATGCTTCGTATGGTGGTAAGGGTTTACAGGGCTGGTCCAGGGAAGACAAAACATTCACATGGCAATACAGTATTGGACAATTTCGTCCTGTTGCAACTATTTACAGAGGGTATAGGAAGAAAAGCAAAATGTTCTTGTGAACAGTCCATATTTGTTTAACATCGACGCCACGAGTCGGTCGGGCGGTCTGGTCGTCCGTGTCGATCGCCTTGGCCCCGGTGGTGGTAGTGGTGCTTGTACCAGTGTTGTCGCCTCCAGGAGCCGTACGGTTTCAGCTCGGGCTTGATTCTTGGTCGGTGCTGAGGGGAGGGGGACTGATCCTGCTGGGAAGGGGGCGGTCGCGGGGTGCGGCGGTGGCAGAAAGGGGGGCGGTTGGGTTGATGGTGTCGGGGGGGGTGTGCATATTGCCGGCGGGCGCCAGATCCCGCAGGGAGACCGTGTCCTGTCGGCCGTCGGGGTACTCCACGTAGGCGTACTGGGGGTTTGCGTGGAGGAGGTGAACCCTTTCGACCAACGGGTCCGCCTTATGTGCCCGCACGTGCTTTCGGAGCAGGATGGGTCCTGGGGCCGCCAGCCAGGTCGGCAGCGACGTTCCAGAGGAGGACCTCCTAGGGAAAACAAGGAGACGCTTATGAGGCGTTTGATTAGTGCTCGTACATAATAACGACCGGATGGAATGGAGAGCGTCCGGGAGGACCTCCTGCCACCGTGAAACTGGGAGGTCCCTGGACCGTAGGGCCAGTAGGACGGCCTTCCAGACCGTGCCGTTCTCCCTTTCTACTTGCCAGTTCCCCCGGGGGTTGTAGCTGGTCGTCCTGCTTGAGGCTATGCCCTTGCTGAGCAGGAACTGGCGCAGCTCGTCACTCATGAACGAGGACCCCCTGTCGCTGTGGACGTATGCGGGGTAACCGAACAGTGTGAAGATGCTGTTCAGGGCTTTAATGACTGTGGCCGCGGTCATGTCAGAACAGGGAATGGCAAAAGGGAAGCGGGAGTATTCGTCCACTACATTAAGAAAATATGCGTTGCGGTCGGTGGAGGGTAGGGGCCTTTTGAAATCGAGACTGAGGCGTTCAAAGGGGCGGGAAGCCTTAATCAGGCACGCTCCATCTGGCCTGAAAAAATGCGGCTTGCATTCCGCGCAGATGTGGCAGTCCCTTGTGACTGTACGGACCTCCTCTAAAGAGTATGGGAGATTGCGGGACTTGATGAAGTGGTAAATCCGAGTGACCCCCGGGTGGCAGAGGTCCTCGTGGAGGGTTTGGAGGCGGTTAATTTGTGCGTTGGCACATGTGCCGCGGGATAGGGCATCGGACGGCTCGTTCAGCTTTCCGGGACGATACAAAATCTCATAGTTGAAGGTGGAGAGCTCGATCCTCCAAGATTTTGTCGTTTTTGATTTTGCCCCGCTGTGCACTATCGAACATGAAGGCTACCGACCGTTGGTCAATGAGGAGAGTGAATCTCCTGCCGACCAGGTAATGCCTCCAATGTCGCACAGCTTCCACTATGGCCTGGGCCTCCTTTTCCACTGAGGAGTGGCGGAATTCTGAGGCGTGCAGGGTCCGGGAGAAAAAGGCCACGGGTCTGCCCGCTTGGTTAAGGGTGGCCGCTAGAGCTACATCGGAGGCGTCGCTCTCGACCTGGAAGGGGAGGGACTCGTCGATGGCGCGCATCGTGGCCTTTGCGATATCCGCTTTGATGCGGCTGAAGGCCTGGCGAGCCTCTGTCGACAGGGGGAAGGTAGTGGTCTGTATTAGGGGGCGGGCCTTGTCTGCGTACTGGGGGACCCACTGGGCGTAGTACGAAAAGAACCCCAAGCAGCGTTTCAGGGCTTTTGGGCAGTGCGGGAGGGGAAATTCCATGAGTGCGCTCATACGTTCGGGGTCGGGGCCTATTATCCCATTGCGCACTACGTAGCCCAGAATGGCTAGCCGGTCGGTGCTAAAAACGCACTTGTCCTCGTTGTATGTGAGGTTCAAGGCTTTGGCGGTCTGGAGGAATTTTTGGAGGTTGGCGTCGTGGTCCTGCTGATCGTGGCCGCAGATGGTGACGTTGTCGAGATACGGGAACGTGGCCCGCAACCCATGTTGATCAACCATTCGGTCCATCTCCCGTTGGAAGACCGAGACCCCGTTTGTGACGCCAAAAGGGACCCGTAGGAAATGGTATAATCGCCCGTTTGCCTCGAAGGCTGTGTACTTGCGGTCACTTGGGCAGATGGGGAGCTGATGGTAGGCGGACTTGAGGTCCACGGTGGAGAAGACTTTATATTGGGCAATCCGATTGACCATGTCGGATATGCGGGGGAGAGGGTACGCGTCTAGTTGTGTGTACCTGTTGATGGTCTGGCTATAGTCAATGACCATCCTTTGTTTCTCCCCTGTCTTCACTACTGCCACCTGCGCTCTCCAGGGACTATTGCTGGCCTGGATTATGCCCTCCTTTAGTAGCCGCTGGACTTCGGACCAAATGAAGGTCCGGTCCTGGGCGCTGTACTGTCTGCTCCTAGTGGCGACGGGTTTGCAATCCGGGGTGAGGTTCGCAAACAAGGACGGGGGTTGCACCTTGAGGGTAGCGAGGCCGCAGATAGTGAGTGGGGGTATGGGGCCGCCAAATTTGAACGTAAGGCTCTGTAGATTGCATTGGAAATCTAATCCCAGCAAGGTGGGGGCACAGAGTTGGGGAAGGACGTTTAGTTTGTAGTTTTTGAACTCCCTCCCCTGCACCGTTAGGGTAACTATACAGAATCCCTGGATCTGTACGGAGTGGGATCCTGCAGCTAGGCAAATCTTTTGTGCGCTGGGATAGGTGGTCAAGGAACAGCGTCTTACCGTGTCGGGGTGGATAAAGCTTTCCGTGCTCCCGGAGTCGACTAGGCATGGCGTCTCGTGGCCGTTAATTAGGACCATTGTCGTCGTCGTCTGGAGTGTCCGGGGCCGAGCTTGATCGAGCGTAATCGAAGCGAGCCGTGGTTGTAGTAGCGGAGTGGGGTCCGTTGTTGCCGTCCAAGATGGCTTCGGGGATGGACAAAATGGCCGCCCCCATACATCGCACGTGGCTGGGGGGTCACAAGATGGCGGCGGGGTTGGACAAAATGGCCGCCCCATGCGTCGTACAGGTCTGGGGCAGTCCACGATGGCGGCGCCCCTCCTCCCCTCGTGGTGGCCGGGACCCAAAATGGCGGCATCTGCGGGTCGCACATCGGCACCCCTCCTCCCCTCGTGGTGGCCGGGACCCAAAATGGCGGCGTCTGCGGGTCGCACATGGTGTGCTGGGGGGGCTGGGGAGCGCTACGACCGCGAGCGCTAGGACCGCGCGGAGCTCCCTCACCGGGGACAGCGGTGGTCGGGGCCCAAGTAGGTGGCGCCGGCGGGTCAGGCGTGGGGCGCGGGGTGGGGGTTAGGGTGGCGTTAGGGACGCGGAAAACTCCCTCCTCTCCGTGGAGAGTGTTGGCCGGGACCCAAAGCGGTAGCGCCGGCGGTGGGTCATACATGGGCTGCGGGGAGGGGGGATGGGGAGCGTAGGCGGCGTGCAGGGCTCCCAGTTCTCCCGGGACCGCGGTGGTCGGGACCCAGAGCGGCTGAGCCTGCGGTTCGTACATGGCGTGCTGGGGGGGTTGGGGCGCGTAAACTGCCTGTAGGGCTCCCTGTGCTCCCGGGACAGCGGCGACCTCGCGGGACCGGCACACAACCGCATAATGGCCCTTTTTCCCACAGCTTATGCAGATCGCTGCGCGGGCCGGGCAGCGTTGTCGGGGGTGCTTTGCCTGGCTGCAGAAATAACAGCGGGCGCCCCCGGTGCGACTCGGCGTTTGGACTGCGCAAGCCTGTGGGGTGTCCGGGGGGGGGGGGTAGGGGGTTTGCCGCGACGGGTACGTACGGGGCCCAATGGGTTGCCGCGCGGTCGGGGCCGTAGGCGTGGGTATTACGCGCGGCCACGTCTAGGGAGGCTGCTAGGGCCCGTGCCTCTGAGAGTCCCAGCGACTCTTTTTCTAGAAGTCTTTGGCGGATTTGGGAGGATTGCATACCTGCCACAAAAGCGTCGCGCATTAACATGTCCGTGTGTTCGTTTGCGTTCACCGGCGGGCAGCTGCAGGCTCGTCCCAAAATCAGCAGCGCGGCGTAGAACTCGTCCATCGATTCTCCGGGAGCTTGCCGTCTCGTCGCGAGCTGGTAGCGAGCGTAGATTTGGTTAACAGGGCGGACATAGAGACTTCTCAGTGCTGCGAACGCCGTCTGGAAATCGTCCGAGTCTTTGATGAGGGAAAAAATCTCCGTGCTCACCCTCGAGTGCAGGACCTGCAGTTTTTGTTCATCTGAGACCCGGCCGGTGGTCGTTCTGACGTAGGCCTCGAAGCAAGTCTGCCAGTGTTTGAAGGCTGCTGCTGCATTCACTGCGTGGGGGCTGATCCTCAGGCATTCCGGAATGATCCTGAGCTCCATAGTCCTTTTTCGGAACGCTTAATAAATTGTAGCGCACAAAGACTCCGTGAGACGAATAGAGATGAAGTCGATGAGGCTTTATTAAGCGTGTCTGTTCCCCCGCAGCTCGATAGTAAACTGGCCTGCGGGGGAAGACTCCGGCTTCTTATACTCCGCCTTCAGGGCGGAGCTTGAGGTCAACGGCCAACCAGTACCCGGGATCTGTCAGCCAATGACATTAGGGCTTCCAGTCCCACATGACCCCCAATACGTACTACCACACTTCTCGATAATCCCTGGGAGCAGGGGACAGGCAGTGTGGCCTCGGGAGCCCCCAGTTAAAAAGGTGTTTCAGATACTCTGTGCTGTATATTGTTAACCATTTACTGCTCAATAATACCTGGGAGCAGGGGACAGGCAGTGTGGCCTCGGGAGTCCATAGTTAAAAAGGTGTTTCAGATACTCTGTGCTGTATATTGTTAACCATTTACTGCTCAATAATCCCTGGGAGCAGGGGACAGGCAGTGTGGCTCCGGGAGCCCAAATTAAAAAGCTGTTTCAGAGACCTCTGAGCCTGTATAGAGTTAACCATTTACTGCTCAATAATCCCTGGGAGCAGGGGACAGGCAGTGTGGCCTGGGGAGCCCCCAATTAAAAAGCTGTTTCAGAGACCTCTGTGCTGTATATAGTTAACCATTTACTGCTCAATATTCCCTTGGAGCAGGGAACAGGCAGCGTGGCTCCGGGAGCCCCCAATTAAAAAGCTGTTTCAGTGACCTCTGTGCCTGTATATAGTTAACCATTTACTGCTCAAAGATCCCTAGGAGCAGGGAACAGGCAGTGTGGCTCCGGGAGCCCCCAATTAAAAAGCTGTTTCAGTGACCTCTGTGCCTGTATATAGTTAACCATTTACTGCTCAAAGATCCCTAGGAGCAGGGGACAGGCAGTGTGGCCTGGGGAGCCCCCAATTAAAAAGCTGTTTCAGAGACCTCTGTGCTGTATATAGTTAACCATTTACTGCTCAATATTCCCTTGGAGCAGGGAACAGGCAGTGTGGCTCCGGGAGCCCCCAATTAAAAAGCTGTTTCAGGGACCTCTGTGCTGTGTATATTTAACCATTTACTTCTCAATAATCCCTGGGAGCAGGGGACAGGCAGTGTGGTCTCGGGAGAAAACAATTAAAACGCTGTTTCAGAGACCTCTGTGCCTGTATATAGTTAACCATTTACTGCTCAATAATCCCTGGGAGCAGGGGACAGGCAGTGTGTCCGGGAGCCCCCAATTAAAAAGCTGTTTCAGAGACCTCTGTGCCTGAATATAGTTA
This sequence comes from Scyliorhinus torazame, assembly GCF_047496885.1. NCBI lineage: Eukaryota > Metazoa > Chordata > Chondrichthyes > Carcharhiniformes > Scyliorhinidae > Scyliorhinus > Scyliorhinus torazame. The sequence goes on from NC_092711.1 coordinate 14,381,124, forward strand.
ACCATTTACTGCTCAATAATCCCTGGGAGCAGGGGACAGGCAGTGTGGTCCGGGAGCCCCCAATTAAAAAGCTGTTTCTGAGACCTCTGTGCTGTATATAGTTAACCATTTACTGCTCAATAATCCCTGGGAGCAGGGGTCAGGCAGTGTGGTCCGGGAGCCCCCAATTAAAAAACTGTTTCAGGGACCTCTGTGCTTTGTATATTTAACCATTTACTTCTCAATAATCCCTGGGTGCAGGGGACAGGCAGTGTGGTCTCGGGAGAAAACAATTAAAACGCTGTTTCAGAGACCTCTGTGCCTGTATATAGTTAATCATTCACTGCTCAATAATCAGTGGGAGCAGGGGACAGGCAGTGTGGTCCGGGAGCCCCCAATTAAAAAGCTGGTTCAGAGACATCTGTGCTGTATATATTTAACAATTTACTGCTCAATAAAACCTGGGAGCAGGGGTCAGGCAGTGTGGCCTCGGGAGCCCCCAATTAAAAAGCTGTTTCATAGACATCTGTGCTGTATATAGTTAACCATTTACTGCTCAATAATCCCTTGGAGCAGGGGACAGGCAGTGTGGCCTTGGGAGCCCCCAATTATAAAGCTGTTTCAGAGGGCTCTGTGCTGTATATAGTTAACCATTTACTGCTCAATAATCCCTGGGAGCAGGGGACAGGCAGTGTGGCTCCGTGAGCCCCCAATTAAAAAGCTGTTTCAGAGACCTCTGTGCCTGAATATAGTTAACCATTTACTGCTCAATAATCCCTGGGAGCAGGGGACTGGCAGTGTGGTCTCGGGAGAAAACAATTAAAACGCTGTTTCACAGACTGTTCTGTATATAGTTAACCATTTACTGCTCAATAATCCCTGGGAGCAGGGGACAGGCAGTGTGACCTTGGGAGCCCCCAATTAAAAAGCTGTTTCAGAGACTACTGGGCCTGTATATAGTGAACCATTTACTGCTCAATAATCCCTGCGAGCAGGGGACAGGCAGTGTGGCCTCGGGAGACCATAGTTAAAAAGGTGTTTCAGATACTCTATGCTGTATATAGTTAACCACTTACTGCTCAATAATCCCTGGGAGCAGGGGACAGGCAGTGTGGCCTTGGGAGCCCCCAATTAAAAAGCTGTTTCAGAGACCTCTGTGCTGTATATAGTTAACCATTTACTGCTCAATAATCCCTGGGAGCAGGGGACAGGCAGTGTGGCACCGGGAGCCCCCAATTAAAAAGCTGTATAAGTGACCTCTGTGCCTGTATATAGTTAACCATTTACTGCTCAATAATCCCTGGGAGCAGGGGACAGGCAGTGTGGCTCCGGGAGCCCCCAATTAAAAAGCTGTTTCAGAGACCTCTGTGCTGTATATAGTTAACCATTTACTGCTCAATAATCCCTGGGAGCAGGGGACAGGCAGTGTGGCTCCGGGAGCCCCCAATGAAAAAGCTGTTTCAGAGACCTCTGTGCTGTATATAGCTAACCATTTACTGCTCAATAATCCCTGGGAGCAGGGGACAGGCAGTGTGGTCCGTGAGCCCCCAATTAAAAAGCTGTTTCAGAGACCTCTGTGCTGGATATATTTAACCATTTACTTCTCAATAATCCCTGGGAGCAGGGGACTGGCAGTGTGGTCTCGGGAGAAAACAATTAAAACGCTGTTTCAGAGACCTCTGTGCAGTATATAGTTAACCAATTACTGCTCAATAATCCCTGGGAGCAGGGGACAGGCAGTGTGGCTCCGGGAGCCCCCAATTAAAAAGCAGTTTCAGAGACCTCTGTGCTGTATATAGTTAACCATTTACTGCTCAATAATCCCTGGAAGCAGGAGACAGGCAGTGTGGTCCGGGAGCCCCCAGTTAAAAAGCTGTTTCAGAGACCTCTGTGCCTGTATATAGTTAACCATTTACTGGTCAATAATCAGTGGGAGCAGTGGACAGGCAGTGTGGTCCGGGAGCCCCCAATTAAAAAGCTGGTTCAGAGACCTCTGTGCTGTATATAGTTAACAATTTATTGCTCAATAATCCCTCGGAGCAGGGGTCAGGCAGTGTGGCCTCGGGAGCCCCCAATTAAAAAGCTGTTTCACAGACTGTTCTGTATATAGTTAACCATTTACTTCTCAATAATCCCTGGGAGCAGGGGACAGGCAGTGTGACCTTGGGAGCCCCCAATTAAAAAGCTGTTTCAGAGACTACTGGGCCTGTATATAGTTAACCATTTACTGCTCAATAATTCCTGGGAGCAGGGGACAGACAGTGTGGCCTCGGGAGACCATAGTTAAAAAGGTGTTTCAGATACTCTGTGCTGTATATAGTTAACCATTTACTGCTCAATAATCCCTGGTAGCAGGGGACAGGCAGTGTGGCCTCGGGGGCCCCCAATTAAAAAGCTGTTTCAGAGACCTCTGTGCCTGTATATAGTTAACCATTTACTGGTCAATAATCCCTGGGAGCAGGGGACAGGCAGTGTGGCCTTGGGAGCCCCCAATTAAAAAGCGGTTTAAGAGACTTCTGTGCTGTATATATTTAACCATTTACTTTGTCTTAATAATCTCTGGGAGCAGGCGACAGGCAGTGTGGCCTCGGGAGCCCCAATTAAAACACTTTCAGAGTCCTCTGTGCTGTATATAGTTAACCATTTACTGCTCAATAATCCCTTGGAGCAGGGGACAGGCAGTGTGGCCTTGGGAGCCCCCAATTATAAAGCTGTTTCAGAGGGCTCTGTGCTATATATAATTAACCATTTACTTCTCAATAATCCCTGGGAGCAGGGGTCAGGCAGTGTGGCCTCGGGAGCCCCCAATTAAAAAGCTGTTTCACAGACTGTTCTGTATATAGTTAACCATTTACTGCTCAATAATCCCTGGGAGCAGGGGACAGGCAGTGTGACCTTGGGAGCCCCCAATTAAAAAGCTGTTTCAGAGACCTCTGTGCCTGTATATAGTTAACCATTTACTGCTCAAAAACCCTGGGAGCAGGGGACAGGCAGTGTGGCCTCGGGAGCCCCCAATTAAAAAGCTGTTTCAGAGACCTCTGTGCTGTATATATTTAACCATTTACTGCTCAATAATCCCTGGGAGCAGGGGACAGGCAGCGTGGCTCCGGGTGCCCCCAATTAAAAAACTGTTTCAGGGACCTCTGTGCTTTGTATATTTAACCATTTACTTCTCAATAATCCCTGGGTGCAGGGGACAGGCAGTGTGGTCTCGGGAGAAAACAATTAAAACGCTGTTTCAGAGACCTCTGTGCCTGTATATAGTTAATCATTCACTGCTCAATAATCAGTGGGAGCAGGGGACAGGCAGTGTGGTCCGGGAGCCCCCAATTAAAAAGCTGGTTCAGAGACATCTGTGCTGTATATATTTAACAATTTACTGCTCAATAATCCCTGGGAGCAGGGGACAGGCAGTGTGACCTTGGGAGCCCCCAATTAAAAAGCTGTTTCAGAGACTACTGGGCCTGTATATAGTTAACCATTTACTGCTCAATAATTCCTGGGAGCAGGGGACAGACAGTGTGGCCTCGGGAGACCATAGTTAAAAAGGTGTTTCAGATACTCTGTGCTGTATATAGTTAACCATTTACTGCTCAATAATCCCTGGTAGCAGGGGACAGGCAGTGTGGCCTCGGGGGCCCCCAATTAAAAAGCTGTTTCAGAGACCTCTGTGCCTGTATATAGTTAACCATTTACTGGTCAATAATCCCTGGGAGCAGGGGACAGGCAGTGTGGCCTTGGGAGCCCCCAATTAAAAAGCGGTTTAAGAGACTTCTGTGCTGTATATATTTAACCATTTACTTTGTCTTAATAATCTCTGGGAGCAGGCGACAGGCAGTGTGGCCTCGGGAGCCCCAATTAAAACACTTTCAGAGTCCTCTGTGCTGTATATAGTTAACCATTTACTGCTCAATAATCCCTTGGAGCAGGGGACAGGCAGTGTGGCCTTGGGAGCCCCCAATTATAAAGCTGTTTCAGAGGGCTCTGTGCTATATATAATTAACCATTTACTTCTCAATAATCCCTGGGAGCAGGGGTCAGGCAGTGTGGCCTCGGGAGCCCCCAATTAAAAAGCTGTTTCACAGACTGTTCTGTATATAGTTAACCATTTACTGCTCAATAATCCCTGGGAGCAGGGGACAGGCAGTGTGACCTTGGGAGCCCCCAATTAAAAAGCTGTTTCAGAGACCTCTGTGCCTGTATATAGTTAACCATTTACTGCTCAAAAACCCTGGGAGCAGGGGACAGGCAGTGTGGCCTCGGGAGCCCCCAATTAAAAAGCTGTTTCAGAGACCTCTGTGCTGTATATATTTAACCATTTACTGCTCAATAATCCCTGGGAGCAGGGGACAGGCAGCGTGGCTCCGGGTGCCCCCAATTAAAAAACTGTTTCAGGGACCTCTGTGCTTTGTATATTTAACCATTTACTTCTCAATAATCCCTGGGTGCAGGGGACAGGCAGTGTGGTCTCGGGAGAAAACAATTAAAACGCTGTTTCAGAGACCTCTGTGCCTGTATATAGTTAATCATTCACTGCTCAATAATCAGTGGGAGCAGGGGACAGGCAGTGTGGTCCGGGAGCCCCCAATTAAAAAGCTGTTTCAGAGACCTCTGTGCTGGATATATTTAACCATTTACTTCTCAATAATCCCTGGGAGCAGGGGACTGGCAGTGTGGTCTCGGGAGAAAACAATTAAAACGCTGTTTCAGAGACCTCTGTGCAGTATATAGTTAACCAATTACTGCTCAATAATCCCTGGGAGCAGGGGACAGGCAGTGTGGCTCCGGGAGCCCCCAATTAAAAAGCAGTTTCAGAGACCTCTGTGCTGTATATAGTTAACCATTTACTGCTCAATAATCCCTGGAAGCAGGAGACAGGCAGTGTGGTCCGGGAGCCCCCAGTTAAAAAGCTGTTTCAGAGACCTCTGTGCCTGTATATAGTTAACCATTTACTGGTCAATAATCAGTGGGAGCAGTGGACAGGCAGTGTGGTCCGGGAGCCCCCAATTAAAAAGCTGGTTCAGAGACCTCTGTGCTGTATATAGTTAACAATTTATTGCTCAATAATCCCTCGGAGCAGGGGTCAGGCAGTGTGGCCTCGGGAGCCCCCAATTAAAAAGCTGTTTCACAGACTGTTCTGTATATAGTTAACCATTTACTTCTCAATAATCCCTGGGAGCAGGGGACAGGCAGTGTGACCTTGGGAGCCCCCAATTAAAAAGCTGTTTCAGAGACTACTGGGCCTGTATATAGTTAACCATTTACTGCTCAATAATTCCTGGGAGCAGGGGACAGACAGTGTGGCCTCGGGAGACCATAGTTAAAAAGGTGTTTCAGATACTCTGTGCTGTATATAGTTAACCATTTACTGCTCAATAATCCCTGGTAGCAGGGGACAGGCAGTGTGGCCTCGGGGGCCCCCAATTAAAAAGCTGTTTCAGAGACCTCTGTGCCTGTATATAGTTAACCATTTACTGGTCAATAATCCCTGGGAGCAGGGGACAGGCAGTGTGGCCTTGGGAGCCCCCAATTAAAAAGCGGTTTAAGAGACTTCTGTGCTGTATATATTTAACCATTTACTTTGTCTTAATAATCTCTGGGAGCAGGCGACAGGCAGTGTGGCCTCGGGAGCCCCAATTAAAACACTTTCAGAGTCCTCTGTGCTGTATATAGTTAACCATTTACTGCTCAATAATCCCTTGGAGCAGGGGACAGGCAGTGTGGCCTTGGGAGCCCCCAATTATAAAGCTGTTTCAGAGGGCTCTGTGCTATATATAATTAACCATTTACTTCTCAATAATCCCTGGGAGCAGGGGTCAGGCAGTGTGGCCTCGGGAGCCCCCAATTAAAAAGCTGTTTCACAGACTGTTCTGTATATAGTTAACCATTTACTGCTCAATAATCCCTGGGAGCAGGGGACAGGCAGTGTGACCTTGGGAGCCCCCAATTAAAAAGCTGTTTCAGAGACCTCTGTGCCTGTATATAGTTAACCATTTACTGCTCAAAAACCCTGGGAGCAGGGGACAGGCAGTGTGGCCTCGGGAGCCCCCAATTAAAAAGCTGTTTCAGAGACCTCTGTGCTGTATATATTTAACCATTTACTGCTCAATAATCCCTGGGAGCAGGGGACAGGCAGCGTGGCTCCGGGTGCCCCCAATTAAAAAACTGTTTCAGGGACCTCTGTGCTTTGTATATTTAACCATTTACTTCTCAATAATCCCTGGGTGCAGGGGACAGGCAGTGTGGTCTCGGGAGAAAACAATTAAAACGCTGTTTCAGAGACCTCTGTGCCTGTATATAGTTAATCATTCACTGCTCAATAATCAGTGGGAGCAGGGGACAGGCAGTGTGGTCCGGGAGCCCCCAATTAAAAAGCTGGTTCAGAGACATCTGTGCTGTATATATTTAACAATTTACTGCTCAATAATCCCTGGGAGCAGGGGACAGGCAGTGTGACCTTGGGAGCCCCCAATTAAAAAGCTGTTTCAGAGACTACTGGGCCTGTATATAGTTAACCATTTACTGCTCAATAATTCCTGGGAGCAGGGGACAGACAGTGTGGCCTCGGGAGACCATAGTTAAAAAGGTGTTTCAGATACTCTGTGCTGTATATAGTTAACCATTTACTGCTCAATAATCCCTGGTAGCAGGGGACAGGCAGTGTGGCCTCGGGGGCCCCCAATTAAAAAGCTGTTTCAGAGACCTCTGTGCCTGTATATAGTTAACCATTTACTGGTCAATAATCCCTGGGAGCAGGGGACAGGCAGTGTGGCCTTGGGAGCCCCCAATTAAAAAGCGGTTTAAGAGACTTCTGTGCTGTATATATTTAACCATTTACTTTGTCTTAATAATCTCTGGGAGCAGGCGACAGGCAGTGTGGCCTCGGGAGCCCCAATTAAAACACTTTCAGAGTCCTCTGTGCTGTATATAGTTAACCATTTACTGCTCAATAATCCCTTGGAGCAGGGGACAGGCAGTGTGGCCTTGGGAGCCCCCAATTATAAAGCTGTTTCAGAGGGCTCTGTGCTATATATAATTAACCATTTACTTCTCAATAATCCCTGGGAGCAGGGGTCAGGCAGTGTGGCCTCGGGAGCCCCCAATTAAAAAGCTGTTTCACAGACTGTTCTGTATATAGTTAACCATTTACTGCTCAATAATCCCTGGGAGCAGGGGACAGGCAGTGTGACCTTGGGAGCCCCCAATTAAAAAGCTGTTTCAGAGACCTCTGTGCCTGTATATAGTTAACCATTTACTGCTCAAAAACCCTGGGAGCAGGGGACAGGCAGTGTGGCCTCGGGAGCCCCCAATTAAAAAGCTGTTTCAGAGACCTCTGTGCTGTATATATTTAACCATTTACTGCTCAATAATCCCTGGGAGCAGGGGACAGGCAGCGTGGCTCCGGGTGCCCCCAATTAAAAAACTGTTTCAGGGACCTCTGTGCTTTGTATATTTAACCATTTACTTCTCAATAATCCCTGGGTGCAGGGGACAGGCAGTGTGGTCTCGGGAGAAAACAATTAAAACGCTGTTTCAGAGACCTCTGTGCCTGTATATAGTTAATCATTCACTGCTCAATAATCAGTGGGAGCAGGGGACAGGCAGTGTGGTCCGGGAGCCCCCAATTAAAAAGCTGGTTCAGAGACATCTGTGCTGTATATATTTAACAATTTACTGCTCAATAAAACCTGGGAGCAGGGGTCAGGCAGTGTGGCCTCGGGAGCCCCCAATTAAAAAGTTGTTTCATAGACATCTGTGCTGTATATAGTTAACCATTTACTGCTCAATAATCCCTTGGAGCAGGGGGCAGGCAGTGTGGCCTTGGGAGCCCCCAATTATAAAGCTGTTTCAGAGGGCTCTGTGCTGTATATAGTTAACCATTTACTGCTCAATAATCCCTGGGAGCAGGGGACAGGCAGTGTGGCTCCGTGAGCCCCCAATTAAAAAGCTGTTTCAGAGACCTCTGTGCCTGAATATAGTTAACCATTTACTGCTCAATAAACCCTGGGAGCAGGGGACTGGCAGTGTGGTCTCGGGAGAAAACAATTAAAACGCTGTTTCACAGACTGTTCTGTATATAGTTAACCATTTACTGCTCAATAATCCCTGGGAGCAGGGGACAGGCAGTGTGACCTTGGGAGCCCCCAATTAAAAAGCTGTTTCAGAGACTACTGGGCCTGTATATAGTGAACCATTTACTGCTCAATAATCCCTGCGAGCAGGGGACAGGCAGTGTGGCCTCGGGAGACCATAGTTAAAAAGGTGTTTCAGATACTCTATGCTGTATATAGTTAACCACTTACTGCTCAATAATCCCTGGGAGCAGGGGACAGGCAGTGTGGCCTTGGGAGCCCCCAATTAAAAAGCTGTTTCAGAGACCTCTGTGCTGTATATAGTTAACCATTTACTGCTCAATAATCCCTGGGAGCAGGGGACAGGCAGTGTGGCACCGGGAGCCCCCAATTAAAAAGCTGTTTAAGTGACCTCTGTGCCTGTATATAGTTAACCATTTACTGCTCAATAATCCCTGGGAGCAGGGGACAGGCAGTGTGGCTCCGGGAGCCCCCAATTAAAAAGCTGTTTCAGAGACCTCTGTGCTGTATACAGTTAACCATTTACTGCTCAATAATCCCTGGGAGCAGGGGACAGGCAGTGTGGCCTTGGGAGCCCCCAATTAAAAAGCTGTTTCAGAGACCTCTGTGCTGGATATATTTAACCATTTACTTCTCAATTATCCCTGGGAGCAGGGGACTGGCAGTGTGGTCTCGGGAGAAAACAATTAAAACGCTGTTTCAGAGACCTCTGTGCAGTATATAGTTAACCAATTACTGCTCAATAATCCCTGGGAGCAGGGGACAGGCAGTGTGGCTCCGGGAGCCCCCAATTAAAAAGCAGTTTCAGAGACCTCTGTGCTGTATATAGTTAACCATTTACTGCTCAATAATCCCTGGAAGCAGGAGACAGGCAGTGTGGTCCGGGAGCCCCCAGTTAAAAAGCTGTTTCAGAGACCTCTGTGCCTGTATATCGTTAACCATTTACTGGTCAATAATCAGTGGGAGCAGGGGACAGGCAGTGTGGTCCGGGAGCCCCCAATTAAAAAGCTGGTTCAGAGACCTCTGTGCTGTATATAGTTAACAATTTATTGCTCAATAATCCCTCGGAGCAGGGGTCAGGCAGTGTGGCCTCGGGAGCCCCCAATTAAAAAGCTGTTTCACAGACTGTTCTGTATATAGTTAACCATTTACTTCTCAATAATCCCTGGGAGCAGGGGACAGGCAGTGTGACCTTGGGAGCCCCCAATTAAAAAGCTGTTTCAGAGACTACTGGGCCTGTATATAGTTAACCATTTACTGCTCAATAATTCCTGGGAGCAGGGGACAGACAGTGTGGCCTCGGGAGACCATAGTTAAAAAGGTGTTTCAGATACTCTGTGCTGTATATAGTTAACCATTTACTGCTCAATAATCCCTGGTAGCAGGGGACAGGCAGTGTGGCCTCGGGGGCCCCCAATTAAAAAGCTGTTTCAGAGACCTCTGTGCCTGTATATAGTTAACCATTTACTGGTCAATAATCCCTGGGAGCAGGGGACAGGCAGTGTGGCCTTGGGAGCCCCCAATTAAAAAGCGGTTTAAGAGACTTCTGTGCTGTATATATTTAACCATTTACTTTGTCTTAATAATCTCTGGGAGCAGGCGACAGGCAGTGTGGCCTCGGGAGCCCCAATTAAAACACTTTCAGAGTCCTCTGTGCTGTATATAGTTAACCATTTACTGCTCAATAATCCCTTGGAGCAGGGGACAGGCAGTGTGGCCTTGGGAGCCCCCAATTATAAAGCTGTTTCAGAGGGCTCTGTGCTATATATAATTAACCATTTACTTCTCAATAATCCCTGGGAGCAGGGGTCAGGCAGTGTGGCCTCGGGAGCCCCCAATTAAAAAGCTGTTTCACAGACTGTTCTGTATATAGTTAACCATTTACTGCTCAATAATCCCTGGGAGCAGGGGACAGGCAGTGTGACCTTGGGAGCCCCCAATTAAAAAGCTGTTTCAGAGACCTCTGTGCCTGTATATAGTTAACCATTTACTGCTCAAAAACCCTGGGAGCAGGGGACAGGCAGTGTGGCCTCGGGAGCCCCCAATTAAAAAGCTGTTTCAGAGACCTCTGTGCTGTATATATTTAACCATTTACTGCTCAATAATCCCTGGGAGCAGGGGACAGGCAGCGTGGCTCCGGGTGCCCCCAATTAAAAAACTGTTTCAGGGACCTCTGTGCTTTGTATATTTAACCATTTACTTCTCAATAATCCCTGGGTGCAGGGGACAGGCAGTGTGGTCTCGGGAGAAAACAATTAAAACGCTGTTTCAGAGACCTCTGTGCCTGTATATAGTTAATCATTCACTGCTCAATAATCAGTGGGAGCAGGGGACAGGCAGTGTGGTCCGGGAGCCCCCAATTAAAAAGCTGGTTCAGAGACATCTGTGCTGTATATATTTAACAATTTACTGCTCAATAATCCCTGGGAGCAGGGGACAGGCAGTGTGACCTTGGGAGCCCCCAATTAAAAAGCTGTTTCAGAGACTACTGGGCCTGTATATAGTTAACCATTTACTGCTCAATAATTCCTGGGAGCAGGGGACAGACAGTGTGGCCTCGGGAGACCATAGTTAAAAAGGTGTTTCAGATACTCTGTGCTGTATATAGTTAACCATTTACTGCTCAATAATCCCTGGTAGCAGGGGACAGGCAGTGTGGCCTCGGGGGCCCCCAATTAAAAAGCTGTTTCAGAGACCTCTGTGCCTGTATATAGTTAACCATTTACTGGTCAATAATCCCTGGGAGCAGGGGACAGGCAGTGTGGCCTTGGGAGCCCCCAATTAAAAAGCGGTTTAAGAGACTTCTGTGCTGTATATATTTAACCATTTACTTTGTCTTAATAATCTCTGGGAGCAGGCGACAGGCAGTGTGGCCTCGGGAGCCCCAATTAAAACACTTTCAGAGTCCTCTGTGCTGTATATAGTTAACCATTTACTGCTCAATAATCCCTTGGAGCAGGGGACAGGCAGTGTGGCCTTGGGAGCCCCCAATTATAAAGCTGTTTCAGAGGGCTCTGTGCTATATATAATTAACCATTTACTTCTCAATAATCCCTGGGAGCAGGGGTCAGGCAGTGTGGCCTCGGGAGCCCCCAATTAAAAAGCTGTTTCACAGACTGTTCTGTATATAGTTAACCATTTACTGCTCAATAATCCCTGGGAGCAGGGGACAGGCAGTGTGACCTTGGGAGCCCCCAATTAAAAAGCTGTTTCAGAGACCTCTGTGCCTGTATATAGTTAACCATTTACTGCTCAAAAACCCTGGGAGCAGGGGACAGGCAGTGTGGCCTCGGGAGCCCCCAATTAAAAAGCTGTTTCAGAGACCTCTGTGCTGTATATATTTAACCATTTACTGCTCAATAATCCCTGGGAGCAGGGGACAGGCAGCGTGGCTCCGGGTGCCCCCAATTAAAAAACTGTTTCAGGGACCTCTGTGCTTTGTATATTTAACCATTTACTTCTCAATAATCCCTGGGTGCAGGGGACAGGCAGTGTGGTCTCGGGAGAAAACAATTAAAACGCTGTTTCAGAGACCTCTGTGCCTGTATATAGTTAATCATTCACTGCTCAATAATCAGTGGGAGCAGGGGACAGGCAGTGTGGTCCGGGAGCCCCCAATTAAAAAGCTGGTTCAGAGACATCTGTGCTGTATATATTTAACAATTTACTGCTCAATAAAACCTGGGAGCAGGGGTCAGGCAGTGTGGCCTCGGGAGCCCCCAATTAAAAAGTTGTTTCATAGACATCTGTGCTGTATATAGTTAACCATTTACTGCTCAATAATCCCTTGGAGCAGGGGGCAGGCAGTGTGGCCTTGGGAGCCCCCAATTATAAAGCTGTTTCAGAGGGCTCTGTGCTGTATATAGTTAACCATTTACTGCTCAATAATCCCTGGGAGCAGGGGACAGGCAGTGTGGCTCCGTGAGCCCCCAATTAAAAAGCTGTTTCAGAGACCTCTGTGCCTGAATATAGTTAACCATTTACTGCTCAATAAACCCTGGGAGCAGGGGACTGGCAGTGTGGTCTCGGGAGAAAACAATTAAAACGCTGTTTCACAGACTGTTCTGTATATAGTTAACCATTTACTGCTCAATAATCCCTGGGAGCAGGGGACAGGCAGTGTGACCTTGGGAGCCCCCAATTAAAAAGCTGTTTCAGAGACTACTGGGCCTGTATATAGTGAACCATTTACTGCTCAATAATCCCTGCGAGCAGGGGACAGGCAGTGTGGCCTCGGGAGACCATAGTTAAAAAGGTGTTTCAGATACTCTATGCTGTATATAGTTAACCACTTACTGCTCAATAATCCCTGGGAGCAGGGGACAGGCAGTGTGGCCTTGGGAGCCCCCAATTAAAAAGCTGTTTCAGAGACCTCTGTGCTGTATATAGTTAACCATTTACTGCTCAATAATCCCTGGGAGCAGGGGACAGGCAGTGTGGCACCGGGAGCCCCCAATTAAAAAGCTGTTTAAGTGACCTCTGTGCCTGTATATAGTTAACCATTTACTGCTCAATAATCCCTGGGAGCAGGGGACAGGCAGTGTGGCTCCGGGAGCCCCCAATTAAAAAGCTGTTTCAGAGACCTCTGTGCTGTATACAGTTAACCATTTACTGCTCAATAATCCCTGGGAGCAGGGGACAGGCAGTGTGGCCTTGGGAGCCCCCAATTAAAAAGCTGTTTCAGAGACCTCTGTGCTGGATATATTTAACCATTTACTTCTCAATTATCCCTGGGAGCAGGGGACTGGCAGTGTGGTCTCGGGAGAAAACAATTAAAACGCTGTTTCAGAGACCTCTGTGCAGTATATAGTTAACCAATTACTGCTCAATAATCCCTGGGAGCAGGGGACAGGCAGTGTGGCTCCGGGAGCCCCCAATTAAAAAGCAGTTTCAGAGACCTCTGTGCTGTATATAGTTAACCATTTACTGCTCAATAATCCCTGGAAGCAGGAGACAGGCAGTGTGGTCCGGGAGCCCCCAGTTAAAAAGCTGTTTCAGAGACCTCTGTGCCTGTATATCGTTAACCATTTACTGGTCAATAATCAGTGGGAGCAGGGGACAGGCAGTGTGGTCCGGGAGCCCCCAATTAAAAAGCTGGTTCAGAGACCTCTGTGCTGTATATAGTTAACAATTTATTGCTCAATAATCCCTCGGAGCAGGGGTCAGGCAGTGTGGCCTCGGGAGCCCCCAATTAAAAAGCTGTTTCACAGACTGTTCTGTATATAGTTAACCATTTACTGCTCAATAATCCCTGGGAGCAGGGGACAGGCAGTGTGACCTTGGGAGCCCCCAATTAAAAAGCTGTTTCAGAGACTACTGGGCCTGTATATAGTTAACCATTTACTGCTCAATAATCCCTGGGAGCAGGGGACAGACAGTGTGGCCTCGGGAGACCATAGTTAAAAAGGTGTTTCAGATACTCTGTGCTGTATATAGTTAACCATTTACTGCTCAATAATCCCTGGGAGCAGGGGACAGGCAGTGTGGCCTCGGGGGCCCCCAATTAAAAAGCTGTTTCAGAGACCTCTGTGCCTGTATATAGTTAACCATTTACTGGTCAATAATCCCTGGGAGCAGGGGACAGGCAGTGTGGCCTTGGGAGCCCCCAATTAAAAAGCGGTTTAAGAGACTTCTGTGCTGTATATATTTAACCATTTACTTTGTCTTAATAATCTCTGGGAGCAGGCGACAGGCAGTGTGGCCTCGGGAGCCCCAATTAAAACACTTTCAGAGTCCTCTGTGCTGTATATAGTTAACCATTTACTGCTCAATAATCCCTTGGAGCAGGGGACAGGCAGTGTGGCCTTGGGAGCCCCCAATTATAAAGCTGTTTCAGAGGGCTCTGTGCTATATATAATTAACCATTTACTTCTCAATAATCCCTGGGAGCAGGGGACAGGCAGTGTGGCCTCGGGAGCCCCCAATTAAAAAGCTGTTTCAGAGACCTCTATGCTGTATATAGTTAACCATTTACTGCTCAATAACCCCTGGGAGCAGGGTACAGGCAGTGTGGCCTCGGGAGCCCCCAATTAAAAAGCTGTTTCCGTGACCTCTGTGCAGTTTCTCGTTAACCATTTACTGCTCAAAAATCAGTGGGAGCAGGGGACAGGCAGTGTGGTCCTGGAGTCCCAAATAAAAAGCTGGTTCAGAGACCTCTGTCCATGTATATAGTTAACCATTTACTGCTCAATAATCCCTGGGAGTAGGGGTTAAAATGCTGTGTCAGAGACCACTGGGCCTGTATATAGTTAACCATTTACTGCTCAATAATCCCTGGGAGCAGGGGACAGGCAGTGTGGCCTCGGAAGCCCCCAGTTAAAAATGTGTTTCAGATACTCTGTGCTGTATATAGTTAACCATTTACTGCTCAATAATCCCTGGGAGCAGGGGACAGGCTGTGTGGCCTTGGGAGCCCCCAATTAAAAAGCTGTTTCAGAGGCCTCTGTGCTGTATATAATTAACCATTTACTGCTCAATAATCCCTGGGAGCAGGGGACAGGCAGTGTGGCCTCGGGAGCCCCCAATTAAAAAGCTGTTTCAGAGACCTCTATGCTGTATATAGTTAACCATTTACTGCTCAATAACCCCTGGGAGCAGGGTACAGGCAGTGTGGCCTCGGGAGCCCCCAATTAAAAAGCTGTTTCAGAGACCTCTGTGCCTGTATATAGTAAACCATTTACTGCTCAATAATCCCTGGGAGCAGGGGACAGGCAGTGTGGCCTTGGGAGCCCCCAATTAAAAAGCTGTTTCAGAGGCCTCTGTGCTATATATAATTAACCATTTACTTCTCAACAATCCCTGGGAGCAGGGGACAGGCAGTGTGGCTCCGGGAGCCCCCAATTAAAAAGCTGTTTCCGTGACCTCTGTGCAGTATATCGTTAACCATTTACTGCTCAATAATCCCTGGGATCAGGGGACAGGCAGTGTGGCCTCGGGAGCCCCCAATTAAAAAGCTGTTTCCGTGACCTCTGTGCCTGTATACAGTGAACCATTTACTGCTCAATAATCAGTGGGAGCAGGGGACAGGCAGTGTGGTCCGGGAGCCCCAAATAAAAAGCTGGTTCAGAGACCTCTGTCCCTGTATATATATAACCATTTACTGCTCAATAATCCCTGGGAGCAGGGGTTAAAATGCTGTGTCCGAGACCACTGGGCCTGTATATAGTTAACCATTTACTGCTCAATAATCCCTGGGAGCAGGGGACAGGCAGTGTGGCCTCGGGTGCCCCCAGTTAAAAAGGTGTTTCAGATACTCTGTGCTGTATATTGTTAACCATTTACTGCTCAATAATCCCTGGGAGCAGGGAACAGGCAGTGTGGCCCCGGGATACCCCAATTAAAAAGCTGTTTCAGAGACCTCTGTGCCTGGATATAGTTAACCATTTACTGCTCAATAATCCCTGGGAGCGAGGGATGGCAGTGTGGCCTTGGGAGCCCCCAATTAAAAAGCTGTTTCAGAAACCTCTGTGCTGTATATAATTAACCATTTACTTCTCAATAATCCCTGGGAACAGGGGACAGGAAGTGTGGCTCCGGGAGCCCCCAATTAAAAAGCTGTTTCAGTGATCTCTGTGCTGTATATAGTTAACCATTTACTGCTCAATACTCCCTGGGAGCAGGGGACAGGCAGTGTGGCCTCGGGAGCCCCAATTAAAAAAGCTGTTTCAGAGACCTCTGTGCTGTATATAGTTAACCATTTACTGCTCAATAATCCCTGGGAGCAGGGGACAGGCAGTGTGACTCCGGGAGCCCCCAATTAAAAAGCTGTTTCAGAGACCTCTGTGCAGTATATAGTTAACCATTTACTTCTCAATAATCCCTGGGAGCAGGGGACAGGCAGTGTGACTCCGGGATACCCCAATTAAAAAGCTGTTTCAGAGACCTCTGTGCCTGGATATAGTTAACCATTTACTGCTCAATAATCCCTGGGAGCGAGGGATGGCAGTGTGGCCTTGGGAGCCCCCAATTAAAAAGCTGTTTCAGAGGCCTCTGTGCCTGTATATAGTTAACCATTTACTTCTCAATAATCCCTGGGAGCAGGGGACAGGCAGTGTGGCCTCGGGAGCCCCCAATTAAAAAGCTGTTTCAGAGGCCTCTGTGCAGTTTCTCGTTAACCATTTACTGCTCAAAAATCAGTGGGAGCAGGGGACAAGCAGTGTGGTCCTGGAGTCCCAAATAAAAAGCTGGTTCAGAGACCTCTGTCCATGTATATAGTTAACCATTTACTGCTCAATAATCCCTGGGAGCAGGGGTTAAAATGCTGTGTCAGAGACCACTGGGCCTGTATATAGTTAACCATTTACTGCTCAATAATCCCTGGGAGCAGGGGACAGGCAGTGTGGCCTCGGAAGCCCCCAGTTAAAAAGGTGTTTCAGATATTCTGTGCTGTATATAGTTAACCATTTACTGCTCAATAATCCCTGGGAGCATGGGACAGGCTGTGTGGCCTTGGGAGCCCCCAATTAAAAAGCTGTTTCAGAGGCCTCTGTGCTGTATATAATTAACCATTTACTGCTCAATAATCCCTGGGAGCAGGGGACAGGCAGTGTGGCTCCGGGAGCCCCCAATTAAAAAGCTGTTTCAGGGACCTCTGAGCTGTATATAGTTAACCATTTACTGCTCAATAATCCCTGGGAGCAGGGGACAGGCAGTGTGGCCTCGGGAGCCCCCAATTAAAAAGCTGTTTCAGAGACCTCTATGCTGTATATAGTTAACCATTTACTGCTCAATAACCCCTGGGAGCAGGGTACAGGCAGTGTGGCCTCGGGAGCCCCCAATTAAAAAGCTGTTTCAGAGACCTCTGTGCCTGTATATAGTAAACCATTTACTGCTCAATAATCCCTGGGAGCAGGGGACAGGCAGTGTGGCCTTGGGAGCCCCCAATTAAAAAGCTGTTTCAGAGGCCTCTGTGCTATATATAATTAACCATTTACTTCTCAACAATCCCTGGGAGCAGGGGACAGGCAGTGTGGCTCCGGGAGCCCCCAATTAAAAAGCTGTTTCCGTGACATCTGTGCAGTATATCGTTAACCATTTACTGCTCAATAATCCCTGGGATCAGGGGACAGGCAGTGTGGCCTCGGGAACCCCAATTAAAAAGCTGTTTCCGTGACCTCTGTGCCTGTATACAGTTAACCATTTACTGCTCAATAATCAGTGGGAGCAGGGGACAGGCAGTGTGGTCCGGGAGCCCCAAATAAAAAGCTGGTTCAGAGACCTCTGTCCCTGTATATATATAACCATTTACTGCTCAATAATCCCTGGGAGCAGGGGTTAAAATGCTGTGTCCGAGACCACTGGGCCTGTATATAGTTAACCATTTACTGCTCAATAATCCCTGGGAGCAGGGGACAGGCAGTGTGGCCTCGGGTGTCCCCAGTTAAAAAGGTGTTTCAGATACTCTGTGCTGTATATTGTTAACCATTTACTGCTCAATAATCCCTGGGAGCAGGGAACAGGCAGTGTGGCCCCGGGATACCCCAATTAAAAAGCTGTTTCAGAGACCTCTGTGCCTGGATATAGTTAACCATTTACTGCTCAATAATCCCTGGGAGCGAGGGATGGCAGTGTGGCCTTGGGAGCCCCCAATTAAAAAGCTGTTTCAGAGACCTCTGTGCTGTATATAATTAACCATTTACTTCTCAATAATCCCTGGGAGCAGGGGACAGGAAGTGTGGCTCCGGGAGCCCCCAATTAAAAAGCTGTTTCAGTGACCTCTGTGCTGTATATAGTTAACCATTTACTGCTCAATACTCCCTGGGAGCAGGGGACAGGCAGTGTGGCCTCGGAGCCCCAATTAAAAAAGCTGTTTCAGAGACCTCTGTGCTGTATATAGTTAACCATTTACTGCTCAATAATCCCTGGGAGCAGGGGACAGGCAGTGTGACTCCGGGAGCCCCCAATTAAAAAGGTGTTTCAGAGACCTCTGTGCAGTATATAGTTAACCATTTACTTCTCAATAATCCCTGGGAGCAGGGGACAGGCAGTGTGACTCCGGGATACCCCAATTAAAAAGCTGTTTCAGAGACCTCTGTGCCTGGATATAGTTAACCATTTACTGCTCAATAATCCCTGGGAGCGAGGGATGGCAGTGTGGCCTTGGGAGCCCCCAATTAAAAAGCTGTTTCAGAGGCCTCTGTGCCTGTATATAGTTAACCATTTACTTCTCAATAATCCCTGGGAGCAGGGGACAGGCAGTGTGGCCTCGGGAGCTCCCCAATTAAAAAGCTGTTTCAGAGGCCTCTGTGCTGTATATAATTAACCATTTACTTCTCAATAATCCCTGGGAGCTGGGGTCAGGCAGTGTGGCCTCGTGAGCCCCCAATTAAAAAGCTGTTTCAGAGACCTCTGTGCTGTATATAGTTAACCATTTACTGCTCAATAATCCCTGGGAGCTGGGGTCAGGCAGTGTGGCCTCGTGAGCCCCCAATTAAAAAGCTGTTTCAGAGGCCTCTGTGCCTGTATATAGTTAACCATTTACTTCTCAATAATCTCTGGGAGCAGGGGACAGGCAGTGTGGCCTCGGGAGCTCCCCAATTAAAAAGCTGTTTCAGAGGCCTCTGTGCTGTATATAATTAACCATTTACTTCTCAATAATCCCTGGGAGCAGGGGACAGGCAGCGTGGCTCCGGGAGCCCCCAATTAAAAAACTGTTTCAGGGACCTCTGTGCTGTGTATATTTAACCATTTACTTCTCAATAATCTCTGGGAGCAGGGGACAGGCAGTGTGGTCTCGGGAGAAAACAATTAAAACGCTGTTTCAGAGACCTCTGTGCCTGTATATAGTTAACCATTCACTGCTCAACAATCAGTGGGAGCTGGGGACAGGCAGTGTGGTCCGGGAGCCCCCAATTAAAAAGCTGGTTCAGAGACATCTGTGCTGTATATATTTAACAATTTACTGCTCAATAAAACCTGGGAGCAGGGGTCAGGCAGTGTGGCCTCGGGAGCCCCCAATTAAAAAGCTGTTTCACAGACATCTGTGCTGTATATAGTTAACCATTTACTGCTCAATAATCCCTTGGAGCAGGGGACAGGCAGTGTGGCCTTGGGAGCCCCCAATTATAAAGCTGTTTCAGAGGCCTCTGTGCTATATATAATTAACCATTAACTTCTCAATAATCCCTGGGAGCAGGGGACAGGCAGTGGTGCACCGGGAGCCCAAATTAAAAAGCTGTTTCAGTGACCTCTGTGCAGTATATCGTTAACCATTTACTGCTCAATAATCAGTTGGAGCAGGGGACAGGCAGTGTGGTCCTGGAGACCCAAATAAAAAGCTGGTTCAGAGACATCTGTCCCTGTATATAGTTAACCATTTACTGCTCAATAATCCCTGGGAGCAGGGGACAGGCAGTGTGGCCTTGGGAGCCCCCAATTAAAAAGCTGTTTCAGAGACCTCTGTGCTGTATATAGTTAACCATTTACTGCTCAATAATCCCTGGGAGCAGGGGACAGGCAGTGTGGCACCGGGAGCCCCCAATTAAAAAGCTGTTTAAGTGACCTCTGTGCCTGTATATAGTTAACCATTTACTGCTCAATAATCCCTGGGAGCAGGGGACAGGCAGTGTGGCTCCGGGAGCCCCCAATTAAAAAGCTGTTTCAGAGACCTCTGTGCTGGATATATTTAACCATTTACTTCTCAATAATCCCTGGGAGCAGGGGACTGGCAGTGTGGTCTCGGGAGAAAACAATTAAAACGCTGTTTCAGAGACCTCTGTGCAGTATATAGTTAACCAATTACTGCTCAATAATCCCTGGGAGCAAGGGACAGGCAGTGTGGCCTCGGGAGCCCCCAATTAAAAAGCTGTTTCAGTGACCTCTGTGCCTGTATATAGTTAACCATTTACTGCTCAATAATCCCTGGGAGCAGGGGACAGGCAGTGTGGCTCCGGGAGCCCCCAATTAAAAAGCAGTTTCAGAGACCTCTGTGCTGTATATAGTTAACCATTTACTGCTCAATAATCCCTGGAAGCAGGAGACAGGCAGTGTGGTCCGGGAGCCCCCAGTTAAAAAGCTGTTTCAGAGACCTCTGTGCCTGTATATCGTTAACCATTTACTGGTCAATAATCAGTGGGAGCAGGGGACAGGCAGTGTGGTCCGGGAGCCCCCAATTAAAAAGCTGGTTCAGAGACCTCTGTGCTGTATATAGTTAACAATTTATTGCTCAATAATCCCTCGGAGCAGGGGTCAGGCAGTGTGGCCTCGGGAGCCCCCAATTAAAAAGCTGTTTCACAGACTGTTCTGTATATAGTTAACCATTTACTGCTCAATAATCCCTGGGAGCAGGGGACAGGCAGTGTGACCTTGGGAGCCCCCAATTAAAAAGCTGTTTCAGAGACTACTGGGCCTGTATATAGTTAACCATTTACTGCTCAATAATCCCTGGGAGCAGGGGACAGACAGTGTGGCCTCGGGAGACCATAGTTAAAAAGGTGTTTCAGATACTCTGTGCTGTATATAGTTAACCATTTACTGCTCAATAATCCCTGGGAGCAGGGGACAGGCAGTGTGGCCTCGGGGGCCCCCAATTAAAAAGCTGTTTCAGAGACCTCTGTGCCTGTATATAGTTAACCATTTACTGGTCAATAATCCCTGGGAGCAGGGGACAGGCAGTGTGGCCTTGGGAGCCCCCAATTAAAAAGCGGTTTAAGAGACTTCTGTGATGTATATATTTAACCATTTACTTTGTCTTAATAATCTCTGGGAGCAGGCGACAGGCAGTGTGGCCTCGGGAGCCCCAATTAAAACACTTTCAGAGTCCTCTGTGCTGTATATAGTTAACCATTTACTGCTCAATAATCCCTTGGAGCAGGGGACAGGCAGTGTGGCCTTGGGAGCCCCCAATTATAAAGCTGTTTCAGAGGGCTCTGTGCTATATATAATTAACCATTTACTTCTCAATAATCCCTGGGAGCAGGGGACAGGCAGTGTGGCCTCGGGAGCCCCCAATTAAAAAGCTGTTTCAGAGACCTCTATGCTGTATATAGTTAACCATTTACTGCTCAATAACCCCTGGGAGCAGGGTACAGGCAGTGTGGCCTCGGGAGCCCCCAATTAAAAAGCTGTTTCCGTGACCTCTGTGCAGTTTCTCGTTAACCATTTACTGCTCAAAAATCAGTGGGAGCAGGGGACAGGCAGTGTGGTCCTGGAGTCCCAAATAAAAAGCTGGTTCAGAGACCTCTGTCCATGTATATAGTTAACCATTTACTGCTCAATAATCCCTGGGAGCAGGGGTTAAAATGCTGTGTCAGAGACCACTGGGCCTGTATATAGTTAACCATTTAATGCTCAATAATCCCTGGGAGCAGGGGACAGGCAGTGTGGCCTCGGAAGCCCCCAGTTAAAAAGGTGTTTCAGATACTCTGTGCTGTATATAGTTAACCATTTACTGCTCAATAATCCCTGGGAGCAGGGGACAGGCTGTGTGGCCTTGGGAGCCCCCAATTAAAAAGCTGTTTCAGAGGCCTCTGTGCTGTATATAATTAACCATTTACTGCTCAATAATCCCTGGGAGCAGGGGACAGACAGTGTGGCTCCGGGAGCCCCCAATTAAAAAGCTGTTTCAGGGACCTCTGAGCTGTATATAGTTAACCATTTACTGCTCAATAATCCCTGGGAGCAGGGGACAGGCAGTGTGGCCTCGGGAGCCCCCAATTAAAAAGCTGTTTCAGAGACCTCTATGCTGTATATAGTTAACCATTTACTGCTCAATAACCCCTGGGAGCAGGGTACAGGCAGTGTGGCCTCGGGAGCCCCCAATTAAAAAGCTGTTTCAGAGACCTCTGTGCCTGTATATAGTAAACCATTTACTGCTCAATAATCCCTGGGAGCAGGGGACAGGCAGTGTGGCCTTGGGAGCCCCCAATTAAAAAGCTGTTTCAGAGGCCTCTGTGCTATATATAATTAACCATTTACTTCTCAACAATCCCTGGGAGCAGGGGACAGGCAGTGTGGCTCCGGGAGCCCCCAATTAAAAAGCTGTTTCCGTGACCTCTGTGCAGTATATCGTTAACCATTTACTGCTCAATAATCCCTGGGATCAGGGGACAGGCAGTGTGGCCTCGGGAGCCCCCAATTAAAAAGCTGTTTCCGTGACCTCTGTGCCTGTATACAGTTAACCATTTACTGCTCAATAATCAGTGGGAGCAGGGGACAGGCAGTGTGGTCCGGGAGCCCCAAATAAAAAGCTGGTTCAGAGACCTCTGTCCCTGTATATATATAACCATTTACTGCTCAATAATCCCTGGGAGCAGGGGTTAAAATGCTGTGTCCGAGACCACTGGGCCTGTATATAGTTAACCATTTACTGCTCAATAATCCCTGGGAGCAGGGGACAGGCAGTGTGGCCTCGGGTGCCCCCAGTTAAAAAGGTGTTTCTGATACTCTGTGCTGTATATTGTTAACCATTTACTGCTCAATAATCCCTGGGAGCAGGGAACAGGCAGTGTGGCCCCGGGATACCCCAATTAAAAAGCTGTTTCAGAGACCTCTGTGCCTGGATATAGTTAACCATTTACTGCTCAATAATCCCTGGGAGCGAGGGATGGCAGTGTGGCCTTGGGAGCCCCCAATTAAAAAGCTGTTTCAGAGACCTCTGTGCTGTATATAATTAACCATTTACTTCTCAATAATCCCTGGGAACAGGGGACAGGAAGTGTGGCTCCGGGAGCCCCCAATTAAAAAGCTGTTTCAGTGACCTCTGTGCTGTATATAGTTAACCATTTACTGCTCAATACTCCCTGGGAGCAGGGGACAGGCAGTGTGGCCTCGGGAGCCCCAATTAAAAAAGCTGTTTCAGAGACCTCTGTGCTGTATATAGTTAACCATTTACTGCTCAATAATCCCTGGGAGCAGGGGACAGGCAGTGTGACTCCGGGAGCCCCCAATTAAAAAGCTGTTTCAGAGACCTCTGTGCAGTATATAGTTAACCATTTACTTCTCAATAATCCCTGGGAGCAGGGGACAGGCAGTGTGACTCCGGGATACCCCAATTAAAAAGCTGTTTCAGAGACCTCTGTGCCTGGATATAGTTAACCATTTACTGCTCAATAATCCCTGGGAGCGAGGGATGGCAGTGTGGCCTTGGGAGCCCCCAATTAAAAAGCTGTTTCAGAGGCCTCTGTGCCTGTATATAGTTAACCATTTACTTCTCAATAATCCCTGGGAGCAGGGGACAGGCAGTGTGGCCTCGGGAGCTCCCCAATTAAAAAGCTGTTTCAGAGGCCTCTGTGCTGTATATAATTAACCATTTACTTCTCAATAATCCCTGGGAGCTGGGGTCAGGCAGTGTGGCCTCGTGAGCCCCCAATTAAAAAGCTGTTTCAGAGACCTCTGTGCTGTATATAGTTAACCATTTACTGCTCAATAATCCCTGGGAGCTGGGGTCAGGCAGTGTGGCCTCGTGAGCCCCCAATTAAAAAGCTGTTTCAGAGGCCTCTGTGCCTGTATATAGTTAACCATTTACTTCTCAATAATCCCTGGGAGCAGGGGACAGGCAGTGTGGCCTCGGGAGCTCCCCAATTAAAAAGCTGTTTCAGAGGCCTCTGTGCTGTATATAATTAACCATTTACTTCTCAATAATCCCTGGGAGCAGGGGACAGGCAGCGTGGCTCCGGGAGCCCCCAATTAAAAAACTGTTTCAGGGACCTCTGTGCTGTGTATATTTAACCATTTACTTCTCAATAATCTCTGGGAGCAGGGGACAGGCAGTGTGGTCTCGGGAGAAAACAATTAAAACGCTGTTTCAGAGACCTCTGTGCCTGTATATAGTTAACCATTCACTGCTCAACAATCAGTGGGAGCAGGGGACAGGCAGTGTGGTCCGGGAGCCCCCAATTAAAAAGCTGGTTCAGAGACATCTGTGCTGTATATATTTAACAATTTACTGCTCAATAAAACCTGGGAGCAGGGGTCAGGCAGTGTGGCCTCGGGAGCCCCCAATTAAAAAGCTGTTTCACAGACATCTGTGCTGTATATAGTTAACCATTTACTGCTCAATAATCCCTTGGAGCAGGGGACAGGCAGTGTGGCCTTGGGAGCCCCCAATTATAAAGCTGTTTCAGAGGCCTCTGTGCTATATATAATTAACCATTAACTTCTCAATAATCCCTGGGAGCAGGGGACAGGCAGTGGTGCACCGGGAGCCCCAATTAAAAAGCTGTTTCAGTGACCTCTGTGCAGTATATCGTTAACCATTTGCTGCTCAATAATCAGTTGGAGCAGGGGACAGGCAGTGTGGTCCTGGAGACCCAAATAAAAAGCTGGTTCAGAGACATCTGTCCCTGTATATAGTTAACCATTTACTGCTCAATAATCCCTGGGAGCAGGGGTTAAAATGCTGTGCCAGAGACCACTGGGCCTGTATATAGTTAACCATTTACTGCTCAATAATCCCAGGGAGCAGGGGACAGGCAGTGTGGCCACGGGAGCCCACAATTAAAAAGCTGTTTCAGAGACCACTGTGCTGTATATAGTTAACCATTTACTGCTCAATAATCCCTGGGAGCAGGGACAGGCCGTGTGGGTCCGGGAGCCCCCAATTAAAAAGCTGTTTCAGAGACCTCTGAGCTGTATATAGTTAACCATTTTCTGCTCAACAATCCCTGGGAGCAGGGAACAGGCCGTGTGGCCTTGGGAGCCCCCAATTAAAAAGCTGTTTCAGAGGCCTCTGTGCTATATATAATTAACCATTTTCTGCTCAACAATCCCTGGGAGCAGGGGACAGGCAGTGTGGCTCCGGGAGCCCCCAATTAAAAAGGTGTTTCAGAGACCTCTGTGCTGTATATAGTTAACCATTTACTGCTCAATAATCCCTGGGAGCAGGAGACAGGCAGTGTGGCTCCGGGAGCCCCCAATTAAAAAGCTGTTTCAGAGACTTCTGTGCCTGTATACAGTTAACCATTTACTGCTCAATAATCCCTGGGAGCAGGAGACAGGCAGTGTTGCCTCGGGAGCCCATAGTTTAAAAAGGTGTTTCAGAGACCTCTGTGCTGTATATAGTTAACCATTTACTGCTCAATAATCCTTGGGAGCAGGGGACAGGCAGTGTGGTACGGGAGCCCCCAATTAAAATGCTGTTTCAGTGACCTCTGTGCAGTCTATCGTTAACCATTTGCTCCTCAATAATCCCTGGGAGCAGGGGACAGGCAGTGTGGCATCATGAGCCCCAATTAAAAAGCTGTTTCAGAGACCTCTGTGCTGTGTATATTTAACCATTTACTTTGTCGTAATAATCCCTGGGAGCAGGGGACAGCGGTGTGGCCTCAGGAGACCCAATTCAAAAGCTGTGTCAGAGACCTCTGTGTTGTATATCGTTAACCATTTACTGCTCAATAATCCCTGGGCGCAGGGACAGCAGTGTGGCCTCGGGTGCCCCCCAATTAAAAAGCTGTTTCAGTGACCTCTGTGCTTTATATAGTTAACTATTTACTGCTCAATAATCCCTGGGAGCAGGGGACAGGCAGTGTGGCCTCGGGTGCCCCCCAATTAAAAATCTGTTTCAGTGACCTCTGTGCTTTATATAGTTAACCATTTACTGCTCAATAATCCCTGGGAGCAGGGGACAGGCAGTGTGGCCTCGGGAGCCCCCAATGAAAAAGCAGTTTCAGTGACAACTGTGCTGTACATATTTAAGCATTTACTGCTCAATAATCCCTGGGAGCAGTGGACAGCAGTGTGGCCTCAGGAGCCCCCAATTGAAACGCTGTTTCAGAGACCTCTGTGCAGTATATAGTTAACCATTTGCTTCTCAATAATCCCTGCGAGCAGGGCTCAGGCAGTGTTGCCTCGGGAGCCCCCAATTATAAAGCTGTTTCAGAGACCTCTGTGCCTGTGTATAGTTAACCATTTACTGCTCAATAATCCCTGGGATCAGGGTCAGGCAGTGTGGCCTCGGGAGCCCATAATTCTAAAGCTGTGTCAGTGACCTCTGTGATGTATATAGTTAACCATTTACTGCTCAATAATCCCTGGGAGCAGGGGACAGGCAGTGTGGCCTCGGGAGCTCCCAATTAAATAGCTGTTTCAGTGACCTCTGTGCTGTATATAGTTAACCATTTACTGCTCAATAATCCTTGGGAGCAGGGTACAGGCAGTATGGCCTCGGGAACCCCCAATTAAAAAGCTGTTTCAGAGGCCTCTGTGAAGTATATAGTTAACCATTTACTGCTCAATAATACCTGGGAGCAGGGGTCAGGCAGTGTGGTCCAGGAGCCCCCAATTAAAATGCTGTTTCAGAGACCTCTGTGCCTGTATATAGTTAACCATTTACTGCTCAATAATCCCTGGGAGCAGGGGACAGGCAGTGTGGCCTCGGGAGCTCCCAATTAAATAGCTGTTTCAGTGACCTCTGTGCTGTATATAGTTAACCATTTACTGTTCAATAATCCTTGGGAGCAGGGTACAGGCAGTGTGGCCTCGGGAACCCCCAATTAAAAAGCTGTTTCGGAGACCTCTGTGCTGTATATAGTTAACCATTTACTGCTCAATAATCCCTGGGAGCAGGGGACAGGCAGTGTGGTCAGGGAGCCCCAATTAAAAAGCTGTTTCAGACACCTCTGTGTGGTGGTATGTATTAGGGGTATTAAGGTACCCTGTGATGCCGAGAGGCTATTAGTGGATAGACGCTGTGTCCCGAGTGGATCAGCTGCCTACTGGCTCCACCCAGTAAGGCGGAATATAAGAGCCCGGGGTCTCCCAGCAGCCGCATTCTGTAACTGTGCTGCTGGGGAACAAGTCTGCGTAATAAAACCATCGATCGACTCCTTCTCTTCTCGTCTCGTGAGTGATTGATTGTGCTGCAATTTATTACGCAGACTTAAAGGACATGGAGCTCCGACTCACTCCGGAGTGTCTGCGAATCAGCCCCCACGCGGCAGACTCAGCGGGCACTTTTAAACACTGGCTAGCGTGGTTCGAAGGATACCTCCGAACGGCCCCTGGCATAGTTACAGAAGACCAGAAACTGCAGGTCCTGCCAGTGTGAGCCCGGAAATCTACACTCTCATAGAGGACGCGGACGATTTCCCGACGGCGATCGCCATGCTGAGAGGAATCTACGTCAGCCCCGTCAACCAGGTCTCCGCAGGCCACCAGCTCGCGGCGAGACGGCAAATCCCCGGGGAATCACTGGACGAATTCTACAGTGCGCTGTTAATACTGGGGAGAAACTGCAACTGCCCATCGGTTTCGGCTAACGAACACACAGAGCTGCTGGTCTGAGATGCGTTCGTGGCAGGTATGCTTTCGTCCCAAATTCGCCAGCGCTTGCTGGAAAAAGACACACTAGGCCTCAAAGAGCACGGGCCCTCGCGGCCTCGTTCGATGTGGCATCGCAGAACTCCCGTGCCTACGCCGCCGACCGTGCGGCAGCCCCCCCCCCCTCCGCAACCTACCCTACTCCATCGAGGAGGTCGGGACAGCCACCAGGAACTGCCAAATCTGCGCAGAGCGCAAAACACACTTCTCCAGGCCAGAGAAAGCACATGTGATAAAGGCTTCCCGTCCCTTTGAGCGCCTCAGTCTGGACTTCAAAGGCCCCCTCCCCTCTACCCACCGCAACTAGTACTTCCTGAACGTGATTGTCAAGTACTCCCTGTTACCATTAGCTATTCCCTGTCCCGAAATGACCGAGGCCACGGTCATTAGAGCCCTCACCACCACCTTTACACTATTCGGTTTCCCCGCCTACATACATAGCGATAGGGGCCCTCCTTCGTGAGCAATGAACTGCGTCAATTCCTGCTCAGCAAGGGCATCGCCTCGAGCAGGACGACCAGTTACAACCCCCGGGGGAACGGTCAGGTAGAGAGGGAGAACGGAACGGTCTGGAAGACCGTCCTGCTGGCCCTACGGTCCAGGAATCTCCCAGTCTCCCGCTGCAGGAAGTCCTCCCGGACGCCCTCCACTCCACCCGGTCGCTGCTTTGTACAACAACGAATCAAACACCTCAGGGACTCCTCCTTGTCTTCCCTAGGAAGTCTTCCTCCGGAACGTCACTTCCAACCTGGCTGGCAGCCCCGGGACCCATCCTGCTCCGAAAACATGTGCGGACGCACAAATCGGACCCGTTGGTCGAGAGGCTTCATCTCCTCAACGCGAACCCTCAATACGCCTGCGTGGCGTACCCCGACGGCCGACAGGACACGGTCTCCCTGCGGGACCCGGCACCCGCCGGAGCTCCACACACACCCTCCCTCCCACCGGCGCACCCCACAGCCGACCCCTCCGGAGCTGCACACAACCCCCCCAACACCAGTCACCCCCTCTGGAGCTCCACCCCCCCCAACACCAATCACCCATCCCTCGCACCGGCGCACCCCACAGCCGCCCCCTTCCCGGGTGGATCGGTCCTTCCCCCGGTCCGAATAGGGATATTGGAGCGGGGAGAGGCATTGCGACGTTCCCAGAGACGACAGGGCCCGAACCAGCGTCTGCATCACCACCGGGGCTAAGCCGATCGGTTAGGACGACCAGGGAACCCATTCGACTCATCGAATCAGTATAGTAAAGCAAGAAATCGGAGCATAACCGCCGTGTTAGCGGCATCCTAGGGACAGACTCTGTAAACACCGACCACCATACGGCCCACGACCCCGCCGGGTTCTTTTTCAACAAGGGGTGAATGTGGTGGTATGTATTAGGGGTATTAAGGTACCCTGTGAGGCCGAAAGGCTATTGGTGGATAGACACTGGATCCCGATTGGATCAGCCGCCTGCTGGCTCCACCCAGTAATGCGGAGTATAAGAGCCCGGGTTCTCCCAGCAGCCGCATTCCGGACCCGTGATGCGGGAGGAACAAGTCAGCGTAATAAAGCCATCGTTCGACTCCTCAACTCCTCTCGTCTCGTGAGTGATTGATTGTGCTGCACTCTGTGACTGTATACAGTTAACCATTTACTGCTCAATAATCCCTGGGAGCAGGGACAGGCAGTGTGGTCCGGGAGACCCCAGTTAAAAAGCTGTTTCAGAGACCTCTGTGCTGTATATAGTTAACCATTTACTGCTCAATAATTCCTGGGAGCAGGGGACAGGCAGTGTGGTCCGGGAGCCCCCAATTAAAAAGCTGTTTCAGAGACCTCTATGCTGTATATAGTTAACCATATACTTTTTCTCAATAATCCCCTTTCGTGTGACACAAGGAGCCCCTGCAGTGTTGCCTCAAACCCCCGCAGTGTAACGGTCACCATTACTGAGGCGGGTTTTTAAATTCCGGATGCAGAAACGGACAATGGAACTGTGACGTTAACAGCCCCTTACAGGCCCATCCACAGCCTGGTGTCAGGCTCCAGGCCGTGCTGAAGGAGGTGACTCCGTTCTGTAACCAGCTCCTTGTTGTATCAGATTTGACAGGGCCATCCACAGCCTGGTGTCAGGCTCCAGGCCGTGCTGAAGGAGGGGACACCGTTCTGTAACCAGCTCCTTGTTATATCAGATTTGACAGGACCATCCACAGCCTGGTGTCAGGCTCCAGGCCGTGCTGAAGGAGGCGACACCGTTCTGTAACCGGCTCCTTGTTGTATCAGATTTGACAGGACCATCCACAGCCTGGTGTCAGGCTCCAGGCCGTGCTGAAGGAGGCGACACCGTTCTGTAACCAGCTCCTTGTTGTATCAGATTTGACAGGACCATCCACAGCCTGGTGTCAGGCTCCAAGCCGTGCTGAAGGAGGCGACACCGTTCTGTAACCAGCTCCTTGTTATATCAGATTTGACAGGACCATCCACAGCCTGGTGTCAGGCTCCAGGCCGTGCTGAAGGAGGTGTCACCGTTCTGTAACCAGCACCTTGTTATATCAGATTTGACAGGACCATCCACAGCCTGGTGTCAGGCTCCAGGCCGTGCTGAAGGAGGTGACACCGTTCTGTTACCAGCTCCTTGTTATATCAGATTTGACAGGACCATCCACAGCCTGGAGTCAGGCTCCAGGCCATTCTGAAGGAGGCGACACCGTTCTGTAACCAGCTCCTTGTTATATCAGATTTGACAGGACCATCCACAGCCTGGTGTCAGGCTCCAGGCCATGCTGAAGGAGGCGACACCGTTCTGTAACCAGCTCCTTGTTGTATCAGATTTGACAGGACCATTCACAGCCTGGTGTCAGGCTCCAGGCCGTGCTGAAGGAGGCAACTACGTTCTGTAACCAGCTCCTTGTTATATCAGATTTGACAGGCCCATCAACAGCCTGGTGTCAGGCTCCAGGCCGTGCTGAAGGAGGCGACACCGTTATGTAACCAGCACATTGTTATATCAGATTTGACAGGACCATCCACAGGCTGGTGTCAGGCTCCAGGCCGCGCTGAAGGAGGTGACACCGTTCTGTAACCAGCTCCTTGTTATACCAGATTTGACAGGACCATCCACAGCCTGGTGTCAGGCTCCAGGCCGTGCTGAAGGAGGTGACACCGTTCTGTAACCAGCTCCTTGTTGTATCTGATTTGACAGGACCATCCACAGCCTGGTGTCAGGCTCCAGGCCGTGCTGAAGGAGGCGACACCGTTCTGTAACCAGCTCCTTGTTATATCAGATTTGACAGGACCATCCACAGCCTGGTGTCAGGCTCCAGGTCGTGCTGAAGGAGGTGACACCGTTCTGTAACTAGCTCCTTGTTATATCAGATTTGACAGGACCATCCACAGCTTGGTGTCAGGCTCCAGGCCGCGCTGAAGGAGGCGACACCGTTCTGTAACCAGCTCCTTGTTATATCAGATTTGACAGGACCATCCACAGCCTGGTGTCAGGCTCCAGGCCGTGCTGAAGGAGGCGACACCGTTCTGTAAACAGCTCCTTGTTATATCAGATTTGACAGGACCATCCACAGCCTGGTGTCAGGCTCCAGGCCGTGCTGAAGGAGGCGACACCGTTCTGTAACCAGCTCCTTGTTATATCAGATTTGACAGGACCATTCACAGCCTGGTGTCAGGCTCCAGGCCGTGCTGAAGGAGGCGACACCGTTCTGTAACCAGCACCGTGTTATATCAGATTTGACAGGCCCATCCACAGCCTGGTGTCAGGCTCCAGGCCGTGCTGAAGGAGGCGAAACCGTTCTGTAACCAGCTCCTTGTTATATCAGATTTGACAGGACAATCCACAGCCTGGTGTCAGGGTCCAGGCCGTGCTGAAGGAGGCGACACCGTTCTGTAACCAGCTCCTTGTTATATCAGATTTGACAGGACCATCCACAGCCTGGTGTCAGGCTCCAGGCCGTGCTGAAGGAGGCGACACCGTTCTGTAACCAGCGCCTTGTAATATCAGATTTGACAGGACCATCCACAGCCTGGTGTCAGGCTCCAGGCCGTGCTGAAGGAGGCGACACCGTTCTGTAACCAGCTCCCTGTTATATCAGATTTGACAGGACAATCCACAGCCTGGTGTCAGGGTCCAGGCCGTGCTGAAGGAGGCGACACCGTTCTGTAACCAGCTCCTTGTTATATCAGATTTGACAGGACCATCCACAGCCTGGTGTCAGGCTCCAGGCCGTGCTGAAGGAGGCGACACCGTTCTGTAACCAGCGCCTTGTAATATCAGATTTGACAGGACCATCCACAGCCTGGTGTCAGGCTCCAGGCCGTGCTGAAGGAGGCGACACCGTTCTGTAACCAGCTCCCTGTTATATCAGATTTGACAGGACCATCCACAGCCTGGTGTCAGGCTCCAAGCCGTGCTGAAGGAGGCGACACCGTTCTGTAACCAGCTCCTTGTTATATCAGATTTGACAGGACCATCCACAGCCTGGTGTCAGGCTCCAGGCCGTGCTGAAGGAGGCGACACCGTTCTGTAACCAGCTCCTTGTATCTGATTTGACAGGACCATCCACAGCCTGGTGTCACGCTCCAGGCCGTGCTGCAGGAGGCGACACCGTTCTGTAACCAGCACCTTGTTATATCAGATTTGACAGGACCATCCACAGCCTGGTGTCAGGCTCCAGGCCGTGCTGAAGGAGGCGACACCGTTCTGTAACCAGCTCCTTGTTATATCAGATTTGACAGGACCATCCACAGCCTGGTGTCAGGCTCCAGGCCGTGCTGAAGGAGGTGACACCGTTCTGTAACCAGCACCTTGTTATATCAGATTTGACAGGACCATCCACAGCCTGATGTCAGGCTCCAGGACGTGCTGAAGGAGGCGACACCGTTCTGTAACCAGATCCTTTTTGTATCAGATTTGACAGGCCCATCCACAGCCTGGTGTCAGGCTCCAGGCCGTGCTGAAGGAGGCGACACCGTTCTGTAACCAGCTCCTTGTTATATCAGATTTGACAGGACCATCCACAGCCTGGTGTCAGGCTCCAGGCCGCGCTGAAGGAGGCGACACCGTTCTGTAACCAGCTCCTTGTTATATCAGATTTGACAGGACCATCCACAGTCTGGTGTCAGGCTCCAGGCCGTGCTGAAGGAGGCGACACCGTTCTGTAACCAGCTCCTTGTTATATCAGATTTGACAGGACCATCCACAGCCTGGTGTCAGGCTCCAGGCCGTGCTGAAGGAGGCAACACCGTTCTGTAACCAGCTCCTTGTTATATCAGATTTGAAAGGACCATCCACAGCCAGGTGTCAGGCTCCAGGCCGTGCTGAAGGAGGCGACACCGTTCTGTAACCAGCTCCGTGTTATATCAGATTTGACAGGACCATCCACAGCATGGCGTCAGGCTCCAGGCCGTGCTGAAGGAGGCGACACCGTTCTGTAACCAGCTCCTTGTTATGTCAGATTTGACAGGGCCATCCACAGCCTGGTGTCAGGCTCCAGGCCGTGCTGAAGGAGGCGACATCGTTCTGTAACCAGCTCCGTGTTATATCAGATTTGACGGGACCGCCCACAGCCTGGTGTCAGGCTCCAGGCCGTGCTGAAGGAGGCGACACCGTTCTGTAACCAGCTCCTTGTTATATTAGATTTGACAGGACCACCCACAGCCTGGTGTCAGGCTCCAGGCCGTGCTGAAGGAGGCGACACCGTTCTGAAACCAGCTCCTTGTTATATCAGATTTGACAGGCCCATCCACAGGCTGGTGTCAGGCTCCAGGCCATGCTGAAGGAGGCGACACAGTTCTGTAACCAGCACCTTGTTCTATCAGATTTGACAGGACCATCCACAGCCTGGTGTCAGACTCCAGGCCGTGCTGAAGGAGGCGACACCGTTCTGAAACCAGCTCCTTGTTATATCAGATTTGACAGGCCCATCCACAGGCTGGTGTCAGGCTCCAGGCCGTGCTGAAGGAGGCGACACCGTTCTGAAACCAGCTCCTTGTTATATCAGATTTGACAGGACCATCCACAGCCTGGTGTCAGGCTCCAGGCCGTGCTGAAGGAGGTGACACCATTCTGTAACCAGCTCCTTGTTATATCAGGTTTGACAGGACCATCTACAGCCTGGTGTCAGGCTCCAGTCCGTGCTGAAGGAGGCAACACCGTTCTGTAACCAGCTCTTTGTTATATCAGATTTCACAGGACCATTCACAGCCTGGTGTCAGGCTCCAGGCCGTGCCGAAGGAGTCGACACCGTTCTGTAACCAGCTCCTTGTTGTATCTGATTTGACAGGACCATCCACAGCCTGGTGTCAGGCTCCAGGCCGTGCTGAAGGTGGTGACACCGTTCTGTATCCAGCTCCTTGTTATATCAGATTTGACAGGACAATCCACAGCCTGGTGTAAGGCCCCAGGCCGTGCTGAAGGAGGCGACACCGTTCTGTAACCAGCTCCTTGTTATATCAGATTTGACAGGACCATCCACAGCCTGGTGTCAGGCTCCAGGCTGTGCTGAAGGACGCGACACCGTTCTGTAACCAGCTCCTTGTTATATCAGATTTGACAGGACCATCCACAGCCTGGTGTCAGGCTCCAGGCCATGCTGAAGGAGGCGACACCGTTCTGTAACCAGCACCTTGTTCTATCAGATTTGACAGGACCATCCACAGCCTGGTGTCAGGCTCCAGGCCGTGCTGAAGGAGGTGAAACCGGTCTGTAACCAGCTCCTTGTTATATCAGATTTGACAGGACCATCCACAGCCTGGTGTCAGGCTCCAGGCCGTGCTGAAGGAGGTGACACCGGTCTGTAACCAGCTCCTTGTTATATCAGGTTTGACAGGACCACCCACAGCCTGGTGTCAGGCTCCAGGCCGTGCTGAAGGAGGCGACACCGTTCTGTAACCAGCTCCTTGTTATATCAGATTTGACAGGACCATCCACAGCCTGGTGTCAGGCTCCAGGCCGTGCTGAAGGAGGCGACACCGTTCTGTATCCAGCTCCTTGTTATATCAGATTTGACAGGACAATCCACAGCCTGGTGTAAGGCCCCAGGCCGTGCTGAAGGAGGCGACACCGTTCTGTAACCAGCTCAAATGCAAGGAGCATTACGGGTAAGGCAGATGAACTTAGAGCTTGGATTAGTACTTGGAACTATGATGTTGTTGCCATTACAGAGACCTGGTTGAGGGAAGGGCAGGATTGGCAGCTAAACGTTCCAGGATTTAGATGTTTCAGGCGGGATAGAGGGGGATGTAAAAGGGGAGGCGGAGTTGCGCTACTTGTTCAGGAGAGTATCACAGCTATACAGCGAGAGGACACCTCAGAGGGCAGTGAGGCTATATGGGTAGAGATCAGGAATAAGAAGGGTGCAGTCACAATGTTGGGGGTATACTACAGGCCTCCCAACAGCCAGCGGGAGATAGAGGAGCAGATAGGTAGACAGATTTTGGAAAAGAGTAAAAACAACAGGGTTGTGGTGATGGGAGACTTCAACTTCCACAATATTGACTGGGACTCACTTAGTGCCAGGGGCTTAGACGGGGCAGAGTTTGTAAGGAGCATCCAGGAGGGCTTCTTAAAACAATATGTAAACAGTCCAACTAGGGAAGAGGCGGTACTGGACCTGGTATTGGGGAATGAGCCCGGCCAGGTGGTAGATGTTTCAGTAGGGGAGCATTTCGGTAACAGTGACCACAATTCAGTAAGTTTTAAAGTACTGGTGGACAAGGATAAGAGTGGTCCGAGGATGAATGTGCTAAATTGGGGGAAGGCTAATTATAACAATATTAGGCGGGAACTGAAGAGCATAGATTGGGGGCGGATGTTTGAGGGCAAATCAACATCTGACATGTGGGAGGCTTTCAAGTGTCAGTTGATAGGAATACAGGACAGGCATGTTCCTGTGAGGAAGAAAGACAAATACGGCAATTTTCGGGAACCTTGGATGACGAATGATATTGTAGGCCTCGTCAAAAAGAAAAAGGAGGCATTTGTCAGGGCTAAAAGGCTGGGAACAGACGAAGCCTGTGTGGCATATAAGGAAAGTAGGAAGGAACTTAAGCAGGGAGTCAGGAGGGCTAGAAGGGGTCATGAAAAGTCATTGGCAAATAGGGTTAAGGAAAATCCCAAGGCTTTTTACACTTACATAAAAAGCAAGAGGGTAGCCAGGGAAAGGGTTGGCCCACTGAAGGATAGGCAAGGGAATCTATGTGTGGAGCCAGAGGAAATGGGCGAGGTACTAAATGAATACTTTGCATCAGTATTCACCAAAGAGAAGGAATTGGTAGATGTTGAGTCTGGAGAAGGGGGTGTAGATAGCCTGGGTCACATTGTGATCCAAAAAGACGAGGTGTTGGGTGTCTTAAAAAATATTAAGGTAGATAAGTCCCCAGGGCCGGATGGGATCTACCCCAGAATACTGAAGGAGGCTGGAGAGGAAATTGCTGAGGCCTTGACAGAAATCTTTGGATCCTCGCTGTCTTCAGGGGATGTCCCGGAGGACTGGAGAATAGCCAATGTTGTTCCTCTGTTTAAGAAGGGTGGCAGGGATAATCCCGGGAACTACAGGCCGGTGAGCCTTACTTCAGTGGTAGGGAAATTACTGGAGAGAATTCTTCGAGACAGGATCTACTCCCATTTGGAAGCAAATGGACGTATTGGTGAGAGGCAGCACGGTTTTGTGAAGGGGAGGTCGTGTCTCACTAACTTGATCGAGTTTTTCGAGGAGGTCACTAAGATGATTGATGCAGGTAGGGCAGTAGATGTTGTCTATATGGACTTCAGTAAGGCCTTTGACAAGGTCCCTCATGGTAGACTAGTACAAAAGGTGAAGTCACACGGGATCAGGGGTGAACTGGCAAGGTGGATACAGAACTGGCTAGGCCATAGAAGGCAGAGGGTAGCAATGGAGGGATGCTTTTCTAATTGGAGGGCTGTGACCAGTGGTGTTCCACAGGGATCAGTGCTGGGACCTTTGCTCTTTGTAGTATATATAAATGATTTGGAGGAAAATGTAACTGGTCTGATTAGTAAGTTTGCAGACGACACAAAGGTTGGTGGAATTGCGGATAGCGATGAGGACTGTCTGAGGATACAGCAGGATTTAGATTGTCTGGAGACTTGGGCGGAGAGATGGCAGATGGAGTTTAACCTGGACAAATGTGAGGTAATGCATTTTGGAAGGGCTAATGCAGGTAGGGAATATACAGTGAATGGTAGAACCCTCAAGAGTATTGAAAGTCAAAGAGATCTAGGAGTACAGGTCCACAGATCACTGAAAGGGGCTACACAGGTGGAGAAGGTAGTCAAGAAGGCATACGGCATGCTTGCCTTCATTGGCCGGGGCATTGAGTATAAGAATTGGCAAGTCATGTTGCAGCTGTATAGAACCTTAGTTAGGCCACACTTGGAGTATAGTGTTCAATTCTGGTCGCCACACTACCAGAAGGATGTGGAGGCTTTAGAGAGGGTGCAGAAGAGATTTACCAGAATGTTGCCTGGTATGGAGGGCATAAGCTATGAGGAGCGATTGAATAAACTCGGTTTGTTCTCACTGGAACGAAGGAGGTTGAGGGGCGACCTGATAGAGGTATACCAAATTATGAGGGGCATAGACAGAGTGGATAGTCAGAGGCTTTTCCCCAGGGTAGAGGGGTCAATTACTAGGGGGCATAGGTTTAAGGTGAGAGGGGCAAAGTTTAGAGTAGATGTACGAGGCAAGTTTTTTACGCAGAGGGTAGTGGGTGCCTGGAACTCACTACCGGAGGAGGTAGTGGAGGCAGGGACGATAGGGACATTTAAGGGGCATCTTGACAAATATATGAATAGGATGGGAATAGAAGGATACGGACCCAGGAAGTGTAGAAGATTGTAGTTTAGTCGGGCAGTATGGTCGGCACGGGCTTGGAGGGCCGAAGGGCCTGTTCCTGTGCTGTACATTTCTTTGTTCTTTGTTCTTTGTTGACACCGTTCTGTAACCAGCTCTTTGTTATATCAGATTTGACAGGACCACCCACACCCTGGTGTCTGGCTCCAGGCCGTGCCGAAGGAGGCGACACCGTTCTGTAACCAGCTCCTTGTTGTATCTGATTTGACAGGACCATCCACAGCCTGGTGTCAGGCTCCAGGCCGTGCTGAAGGAGGTGACACCGTTCTGTAACCAGCACCTTGTTGTATCAGATTTGACAGGACCATCCACATCCTGGTGTCAGGCTCCAGGCCGTGCTGAAGGAGGTGACACCGTTCTGTAACCAGCTCCTTGTTCTATCAGATTTGTCAGGACCATCCACAGCCTGGTGTCAGGCTCCAGCCCGTGCTGAAGGAGGCGACACCGTTCTGTAACCAGCTCCTTGTTATATCAGATTTGACAGGACCATCCACAGCCTGGTGTCAGGCTCCAGGCCGTGCTGAAGGAGGCGACACCGTTCTGTAACCAGCTCCTTGTTATATCAGATTTGACAGGACCATCCACAGCCTGGTGTCAGGCTCCAGGCCGTGCTGAAGGAGGCGACACCGTTCTGTAACCAGCTCCTTGTTATATCAGATTCGACAGGACCATCCACAGCCTGGTGTCAGGCTCCAGGCCGTGCTGAAGGAGGTGACACCGTTCTGTAACCAGCTCCTTGTTATATCAGATTTGACAGGACCATCCACAGCCTGGTGTCCGGCTCCAGGCCGTGCTGAAGGAGGCGACACCGTTCTGTAACCAGCACCTTGTTATATCAGATTTGACAGGACCATCCACAGCCTGGTGTCAGGCTCCAGGCCGTGCTGAAGGAGGCGACACCGTTCTGTAACCAGCTCCGTGTTATATCAAATTTCACAGGACCAGCCACAGCATGGCGTCAGGCTCCAGGCCGTGCTGAAGGAGGCAACACCGTTCTGTAACCAGCTCCTTGTTATATCAGATTTGAAAGGACCATCCACAGCCAGGTGTCAGGCTCCAGGCCGTGCTGAAGGAGGCGACACCGTACTGTAACCAGCTCCGTGTTATATCAGATTTGACAGGACCATCCACAGCATGGCGTCAGGCTCCAGGCCGTGCTGAAGGAGGCGACACCGTTCTGTAACCAGCTCCTTGTTATGTCAGATTTGAAAGGACCATCCACAGCCTGGTGTCAGGCTCCAGGCCGTGCTGAAGGAGGTGACACCGTTCTGTAACCAGCTCCTTGTTATATCAGTTTTGACAGGACCATCCACAGCCTGGTGTCAGGCTCCAGGCCGTGCTGAAGGGGGTGACACCGTTCTGTAACGAGCTCCTTGTTATATCAGATTTGACAGGACCATCCACAGCCTGGTGTCAGGCTCCAGGCCGTGCTGAAGGAGGCGACACCGTTCTGTAACCAGCTCCTTGTTATATCAGATTTGACAGGACCATCTACAGCCTGGTGTCAGGCTCCAGTTCGTGCTGAAGGAGGCGACACCGTTCTGTAACCAGCTCTTTGTTATATCAGATTTCACAGGACCATTCACAGCCTGGTGTCAGGCTCCAGGCCGTGCCGAAGGAGGCGACACCGTTCTGTAACCAGCTCCTTGTTGTATCTGATTTGACAGGACCATCCACAGCCTGTTGTCAGGCTCCAGGCCGTGCTGAAGGAGGCGACACCGTTCTGTAACCAGCTCCTTGTTATATCAGATTTGACAGGACCATCCACAGCCTGGTGTCAGGCTCCAGGCCGTGCTGAAGGAGGCGACACCGTTCTGTAACCAGCTCCTTGTTATATCAGATTTGACAAGACCATCCACAGCCTGGTGTCAGGCTCCAGGCCGTGCTGAAGGAGGCGACACCGTTCTGTAACCAGCTCCTTGTTATGTCAGATTTGAAAGGACCATCCACAGCCTGGTGTCAGTCTCCAGGCCATGCTGAAGGAGGTGACACCGTTCTGTAACGAGCTCCTTGTTATATCAGATTTGACAGGACCATCCACAGCCTGGTGTCAGGCTCCAGGCCGTGCTGAAGTAGGCGACATCGTTCTGTAACCAGCTCCGTGTTATATCAGATTTGACGGGACCACCCACAGCCAGGTGTCAGGCTCCAGGCCGTGCTGAAGGAGGCGACAACGTTCTGTAACCAGCTCCTTGTTATATCAGATTTGACAGGACCACCCACAGCCTGGTGTCAGGCTCCAGGCCGTGCTGAAGGAGGCGACACCGTTCTGTAACCAGCTCCTTGTTATATCAGATTTGACAGGACCATCCACAGCCTGGTGTCAGGCTCCAGGCCGTGCTGAAGGAGGCGACAGCGTTCTGTAACCAGCACCTTGTTATATCAGATTTGACAGGACCATCCACACTCTGGTGTCAGGCTCCAGGCCGTGCTGAAGGAGGCGACACCGTTCTGTAACCAGCTCCTTGTTATATCAGATTTGACAGGACCATCCACAGCCTGGTGTCAGGCTCCAGGCCGTGCTGAAGGAGGCGACACCGTTCTGTAACCAGCTCCGTGTTATATCAAATTTCACAGGACCAGCCACAGCCTGGTGTCAGGCTCCAGGCTGTGCTGAAGGAGGCGACA
This sequence comes from Scyliorhinus torazame, assembly GCF_047496885.1. Taxonomy (NCBI): domain Eukaryota; kingdom Metazoa; phylum Chordata; class Chondrichthyes; order Carcharhiniformes; family Scyliorhinidae; genus Scyliorhinus; species Scyliorhinus torazame. Next base: position 14,420,946 of record NC_092711.1, read on the forward strand.
CCGTTCTGTAACCAGCTACTTGTTATATCAGATTTGACAGGACCATCCACAGCCTGGCGTCAGGCTCCAGGCCGTGCTGAAGGAGGCAACACCGTTCTGTAACCAGCTACTTGTTATATCAGATTTGATAGGACCATCCACAGCCAGGTGTCAGGCTCCAGGCCGTGCTGAAGGAGGCGACACCGTACTGTAACCAGCTCCGTGTTATATCAGATTTGACAGGACCATCCACAGCATGGCGTCAGGCTCCAGGCCGTGCTGAAGGAGGCGACACCTTTCTGTAACCAGCTCCTTGTTATGTCAGATTTGAAAGGACCATCCACAGCCTGGTGTCAGTCTCCAGGCCATGCTGAAGGAGGTGACACCGTTCTGTAACGAGCGCCTTGTTATATCAGATTTGACAGGACCATCCACAGCCTGGTGTCAGGCTCCAGGCCGTGCTGAAGGAGGCGACATCGTTCTGTAACCAGCTCCGTGTTATATCAGATTTGACGGGACCACCCACAGCCTGGTGTCAGGCTCCAGGCCGTGCTGAAGGAGGCGACACCGTTCTGTAACCAGCTCCTTGTTATATCAGATTTGACAGGACCATCCACAGCCTGGTGTCAGGCTCCAGGCCGTGCTGAAGGAGGCGACACCGTTCTGTAACCAGCTCCTTGTTATATCAGATTCGACAGGACCATCCACAGCCTGGTGTCAGGCTCCAGGCCGTGCTGAAGGAGGTGACACCGTTCTGTAACCAGCTCCTTGTTATATCAGATTTTACAGGACCATCCACAGCCTGGTGTCCGGCTCCAGTCCGTGCTGAAGGAGGCGACACCGTTCTGTAACCAGCACCTTGTTATATCAGATTTGACAGGACCATCCACAGCCTGGTGTCAGGCTCCAGGCCGTGCTGAAGGAGGCGACACCGTTCTGTAACCAGCTCCGTGTTATATCAAATTTCACAGGACCAGCCACGGCCTGGTGTCAGGCTCCAGGCCGTGCTGAAGGAGGCAACACCGTTCTGTAACCAGCTCCTTGTTATATCAGATTTGAAAGGACCATCCACAGCCAGGTGTCATGCTCCAGGCCGTGCTGAAGGAGGCGACACCGTACTGTAACCAGCTCCGTGTTATATCAGATTTGACAGGACCATCCACAGCATGGCGTCAGGCTCCAGGCCGTGCTGAAGGAGGCGACACCGTTCTGTAACCAGCTCCTTGTTATGTCAGATTTGAAAGGACCATCCACAGCCTGGTGTCAGGCTCCAGGCCGTGCTGAAGGAGGTGACACCGTTCTGTAACCAGCTCCTTGTTATATCAGTTTTGACAGGCCCATCCACAGGCTGGTGTCAGGCTCCAGGCCGTGCTGAAGGAGGTGACACCGTTCTGAAACCAGCTCCTTGTTATATCAGTTTTGACAGGCCCATCCACAGGCTGGTGTCAGGCTCCAGGCCGTGCTGAAGGAGGCGACACCGTTCTGTAACCAGCTCCTTGTTCTATCAGATTTGACAGGACCATCCACAGGCTGGTGTCAGGCTCCAGGCCGTGCTGAAGGAGGCGACACCGTTCTGTAACCAGCTCCTTGTTCTATCAGATTTGACAGGACCATCCACAGCCTGGTGTCAGACTCCAGGCCGTGCTGAAGGATGCGACACCGTTCTGTAACGAGCTCCTTGTTATATCAGATTTGACAGGACCATCCACAGCCTGGTGTCAGGCTCCAGGCCGTGCTGATGGAGGTGTCACCGTTCTGTAACCAGCACCTTGTTCTATCAGATTTGACAGGACCATCCACAGCCTGGTGTCAGACTCCAGGCCGTGCTGATGGAGGTGTTACCGTTCTGTAACGAGCTCCTTGTTATATCAGATTTGACAGGACCATCCACAGCTTGGTGTCAGGCTCCAGGCCGTGCTGAAGGAGGTGACACAGTTCTGTAACCAGCTCCTTGTTATATGAGGTTTGACAGGACCATCTACAGCCTGGTGTCAGGCTCCAGTCCGTGCTGAAGGAGGCGACACCGTTCTGTAACCAGCTCTTTGTTATATCAGATTTCACAGGACCATTCACAGCCTGGTGTCAGGCTCCAGGCCGTGCCGAAGGAGGCGACACCGTTCTGTAACCAGCTCCTTGTTGTATCTGATTTGACAGGACCATCCACAGCCTGTTGTCAGGCTCCAGGCCGTGCTGAAGGAGGCGACACCGTTCTGTAACCAGCTCCTTGTTATATCAGATTTGACAGGACCATCCACAGCCTGGTGTCAGGCTCCAGGCCATGCTGAAGGAGGCGACACCGTTCTGTAACCAGCTCCTTGTTATATCAGATTTGACAAGACCATCCACAGCCTGGTGTCAGGCTCCAGGCCGTGCTGAAGGAGGCGACACCGTTCTGTAACCAGCTCCTTGTTATGTCAGATTTGAAAGGACCATCCACAGCCTGGTGTCAGTCTCCAGGCCATGCTGAAGGAGGTGACACCGTTCTGTAACGAGCTCCTTGTTATATCAGATTTGACAGGACCATCCACAGCCTGGTGTCAGGCTCCAGGCCGTGCTGAAGGAGGCGACATCGTTCTGTAACCAGCTCCGTGTTATATCAGATTTGACGGGACCACCCACAGCCTGGTGTCAGGCTCCAGGCCGTGCTGAAGGAGGCGACACCGTTCTGTAACCAGCTCCTTGTTATATCAGATTTGACAGGACCACCCACAGCCTGGTGTCAGGCTCCAGGCCGTGCTGAAGGAGGCGACACCGTTCTGTAACCAGCTCCTTGTTATATCAGATTTGTCAGGACCATCCACAGCCTGGTGTCAGGCTCCAGGCCGTGCTGAAGGAGGCGACAGCGTTCTGTAACCAGCACCTTGTTATATCAGATTTGACAGGACCATCCACACTCTGGTGTCAGGCTCCAGGCCGTGCTGAAGGAGGCGACACCGTTCTGTAACCAGCTCCTTGTTATATCAGATTTGACAGGACCATCCACAGCCTGGTGTCAGGCTCCAGGCCGTGCTGAAGGAGGCGACACCGTTCTGTAACCAGCTCCGTGTTATATCAAATTTCACAGGACCAGCCACAGCCTGGTGTCAGGCTCCAGGCTGTGCTGAAGGAGGCGACACCGTTCTGTAACCAGCTACTTGTTATATCAGATTTGACAGGAACATCCACAGCCTGGCGTCAGGCTCCAGGCCGTGCTGAAGGAGGCAACACCGGTCTGTAACCAGCTACTTGTTATATCAGATTTGATAGGACCATCCACAGCCAGGTGTCAGGCTCCAGGCCGTGCTGAAGGAGGCGACACCGTACTGTAACCAGCTCCGTGTTATATCAGATTTGACAGGACCATCCACAGCATGGCGTCAGGCTCCAGGCCGTGCTGAAGGAGGCGACACCGTTCTGTAACCAGCTCCTTGTTATGTCAGATTTGAAAGGACCATCCACAGCCTGGTGTCAGTCTCCAGGCCATGCTGAAGGAGGTGACACCGTTCTGTAACGAGCTACTTGTTATATCAGATTTGACAGGACCATCCACAGCCTGGTGTCAGGCTCCAGGCCGTGCTGAAGGAGGCGACATCGTTCTGTAACCAGCTCCGTGTTATATCAGATTTGACGGGACCACCCACAGCCTGGTGTCAGGCTCCAGGCCGTGCTGGAGGAGGCGACACCGTTCTGTAACCAGCTCCTTGTTATATCAGATTTGACAGGACCACCCACAGCCTGGTGTCAGGCTCCAGGCCGTGCTGAAGGAGGCGACACCGTTCTGTAACCAGCTCCTTGTTATATCAGATTTGACAGGACCATCCACAGCCTGGTGTCAGGCCCCAGGCCGTGCTGAAGGAGGCGACACCGTTCTGAAACCAGCTCCTTATTATATCAGATTTGACAGGCCCATCCACAGGCTGGTGTCAGGCTCCAGGCCATGCTGAAGGAGGCGACACCGTTCTGTAACCAGCACCTTGTTCTATCAGATTTGACAGGACCATCCACAGCCTGGTGTCAGACTCCAGGCCGTGCTGATGGAGGTGTCACCGTTCTGTAACGAGCTCCTTGTTATATCAGATTTGACAGGACCATCCACAGCCTGGTGTCAGGCTCCAGTCCGTGCTGAAGGAGGCGACACCGTTCTGTAACCAGCTCCTTGTTATATCAGATTTGACAGGACCATCCACAGCCTGGTGTCAGGCTCCAGGCCGTGCTGAAGGAGGCGACACAGTTCTGAAACCAGCTCCTTGTTATATCAGATTTGACAGGCCCATCCAAAGGCTGGTGTCAGGCTCCAGGCCGTGCTGAAGGAAGCGACACCGTTCTGTAACCAGCTCTTTGTTATATCAGATTTCACAGGACCAGTCACAGCCTGGTGTCAGGCTCCAGGCCGTGCCGAAGGAGGCGACACCGTTCTGTAACCAGCTCCTTGTTGTATCTGATTTGACAGGACCATCCACAGCCTGGTGTCAGGCTCCAGGCCGTGCTGAAGGAGGCGACATCGTTCTGTAACCAGCTCCGTGTTATATCAGATTTGACGGGACCACCCACAGCCTGGTGTCAGGCTCCAGGCCGTGCTGAAGGAGGCGACATCGTTCTGTAACCAGCTCCGTGTTATATCAGATTTGACAGGCCCATCCACAGCTTGGTGTCAGGCTCCAGGCCGTGCTGAAGGAGGCGACACCGTTCTGTAACCAGCACCTTGTGATATCAGATTTGACAGGACAATCCACAGCCTGATGTCAGGCTCCAGGCCGTGCTGAAGGAGGCGACACCGTTCTGTAACCAGCTCCGTGTTATATCAGATTTGACAGGACCATCCACAGCCTGGTGTCAGGCTCCAGGCCGTGCTGAAGGAGGCGACACCGTTCAGAAACCAGCTCCTTGTTATATCAGGTTTGACAGGACCATCCACAGGCTGGTGTCAGGCTCCAGGCCGTGCTGAAGGAGGCGACACCGTTCTGTAACCAGCACCTTGTTGTATCAGATTTGACAGGACCATCCACAGCCTGGTGTCAGGCTCCAGGCCGTGCTGAAGGAGGCGACACCGTTCTGTAACCAGCTCCTTGTTATGTCAGATTTGACAGGACCATCCACAGCCTGGTGTCAGGCTCCAGGCCGTGCTGAAGGAGGTGACACCGTTCTGTAACCAGCTCCTTGTTATATCAGATTTGACAGGACCATCCACAGCCTGGTGTCAGGCTCCAGGCCGTGCTGAAGGAGGCGACAGCGTTCTGTAACCAGCTCCTTGTTATGTCAGATTTGACAGGACCATCCACAGCCTGCTGTCAGGCTCCAGGCCGTACTGAAGGAGGTGACACCGTTCTGTAACCAGCTCCTTGTTATATCAGATTTGACAGGACCATCCACAGCCTGGTGTCAGGCTCCAGGCCGTGCTGAAGGAGGCGACACCGTTCTGTAACCAGCTCCTTGTTATATCAGATTTGGCAGGACCATCCACAGCCTGGTGTCAGGCTCCAGGCCGAGCTGAAGGAGGTGACACCGTTCTGTAACCAGCTCCTTGTTATATCAGATTTGACAGGACCATCCACAGCCTGGTGTCAGGCACCAAGCCGTGCTGAAGGAGGCGACAGCGTTCTGTAACCAGCTCCTTGTTATATCAGATTTGACAGGACCATCCACAGCCTGGTGTCAGGCTCCAGGCCGTGCTGAAGGAGGCGACACCGTTCTGTAACCAGCTCCTTGTTGTATCAGATTTGACAGGACCATCCACAGCCTGGTGTCAGGCTCCAGGCCGTGCTGAAGGAGGCGACACCGTTCTGTAACCAGCTCCTTGTTATATCAGATTTGACAGGACCATCCACAGCCTGGTGTCAGGCTCCAGGCCGTGCTGAAGGAGGCGACATCGTTCTGGAACCAGCTCCGTTTTATATCAGATTTGACGGTACCACCCACAGCCTGGTGTCAGGCTCCAGGCCGTGCTGAAGGAGGCGACACCGTTCTGTAACCAGCACCTTGTTATATCAGATTTGACAGGACCATCCACAGCCTGGTGTCAGGCTCCAGGCCGTGTTGAAGGAGGCGACACCGTTCTGTAACCAGCTCCTTGTTATGTCAGATTTGACAGGACCATCCACAGCCTGGTGTCAGGCTCCAGGCCGTACTGAAGGAGGTGACACCGTTCTGTAACCAGCTCCTTGTTATATCAGATTTGACAGGACCATCCACAGCCTGGTGTCAGGCTCCAGGCCGTGCTGAAGGAGGCGACACCGTTCTGTATCCAGCTCCTTGTTATATCAGATTTGACAGGACCATCCACAGCCTGGTGTCAGGCTCCAGGCCGTGCTGAAGGAGGTGACACCGTTCAGTAACCAGCTCCTTGTTATATCAGATTTGACAGGATCATCCACAGCCTGGTGTCAGGCTCCAGGCCGTGCTGAAGGAGGCGACACCGTTCTGTAACCAGCTCCTTGTTGTATCAGATTTGACAGGACCATCCACAGCATGGCGTCAGGCTCCAGGCCGTACTGAAGGAGGCGACACCGTTCTGTAACCAGCTCCTTGTTGTATCAGATTTGACAGGACCATCCACAGCCTGGTGTCAGGCTCCAGGCCGTGCTGAAGGAGGCGACACCATTCTGTAACCAGCTCCTTGTTATATCAGATTTGACAGGACCATCCACAGCCTGGTGTCAGGCTCCAGGCCGTGCTGAAGGAGGTGACACCGTTCTGTAACCAGCTCCTTGTTATATCAGATTTGACAGGACCATCCACAGACTGGTGTCAGGCTCCAGGCCGTGCTGAAGGAGGTGACACCGTTCTGTAACCAGCTCCTTGTTATATCAGATTTGACAGGACCATCCACAGACTGGTGTCAGGCTCCAGGCCGTGCTGAAGGAGGCGACACAGTTCTGAAACCAGCTCCTTGTTATATCAGATTTGACAGGCCCATCCACAGGCTGGTGTCAGGCTCCAGGCCGTGCTGAAGGAGGTGACACCGTTCTGTAACCAGCACCGTGTTGTATCAGATTTGACAGGACCATCCACAGCCTGGTGTCAGGCTCCAGGCCGTGCTGAAGGAGGCGACACAGTTCTGAAACCAGCTCCTTGTTATATCAGATTTGACAGGCCCATCCACAGGCTGTTGTCAGGCTCCAGGCCGTGCTGAAGGAGGTGACACCGCTCTGTAACCAGCACCGTGTTATATCAGATTTGACAGGCCCATCCACAGGCTGGTGTCAGGCTCCAGGCCGTGCTGAAGGAGGTGACACCGTTCTGTAACCAGCTCCTTGTTGTATAAGATTTGACAGGACCATCCACAGCCTGGTGTCAGGCTCCAGGCCGTGCTGAAGGAGGTGACACCGTTCTGTAACCAGCTCCTTGTTGTATCAGATTTGACAGGACCATCCACACCCTGGTGTCAGGCTCCAGGCCGTGCTGAAGGAGGCGACACCGTTCTGTAACCAGCTCCTTGTTATATCAGATTTGACAGGACCATCCACAGCCTGGTGTAAGGCTCCAGGCCGTGCTGAAGGAGGCAACATCGTTCTGTAACCAGCACCGTGATATATCAGATTTGGCAGGCCCACCCACAGCCTGGTGTCAGGCTCCAGGCTGTGCTGAAGGAGGCGACAGCATTCTGTAACCAGCTCCTTGTTATATCAGGTTTGACAGCACCATCCACACTCTGGTGTCAGGCTCCAGGCCGTGCTGAAGGAAACCCATCCTCAGCATCTCCACTCACCTTCCAATAACACAACCTGCAGAAACCCATTCTCAGCATCTTCACTAACCTCCCAATAACACAACCTGCAGAATCCTATCCTCAGCATCTCCACTCACCTCCCAATAACACAACCTGCAGAAACCCATCCTCAGCATCTCCACTCACCTTCCAATAACACAACCTTCAGAAACCCATCCTCAGCATCTCCACTCACCTCCCAATAACACAACCTGCAGAAACCCATCCTCAGCATCTCCACTCACTTTCCAATAACACAACCTGCAGAACCCATCCTCAGCATCTTCAATCACCTCCCAATAACACAACCTGCAGAAACCCATCCTCAGAATCGTCACTCATCTCCCAATAACACAACCTGCAGAAACCCATCCTCAGCATCTCTACTGACCTTCCAATAACACAACCTGCAGAAACACATCCTCAGCTTCTTCACTCACCTCCCAAGAACACAACCTGCAGAAACCTATCCTCAGCATCTCCACTCAGCTCCCAATAACACAACCTGCAGAAACCAATCCTCAGCATCTTCACTCACCTCCCAATAAATCAACCTGCAGAAACCCATCCTCAGAATCGTCACTCATCTCCCAATAACACAACCTGCAGAAACCCATCCTCAGCATCGCCACTCACCTCCCAATAACACAACCTGCAGAAACCCATCCTCAGCATCTCCACTCACCTCCCAATAACACAACCTGCAGAAACCCATCCTCAGCATCACCACTCACCTCCCAATAACACAACCTGCAGAAACCCATCCTCAGCATCTTCACTCACCTCCCAATAACACAACCTGCAGAAATCCATCCTCAGCATCTCCACTCACGTCCCAATAACACAACCTGCAGAAACCCATTCTCAGCATCTTCCCTAACCTCCCAATAATAGAACCTGCAGAAACCCATCTTCTGCATCTCCACTCACCTCCCAACAACACAACCTGCAGATACCCATTCTCAGCATTTCCACTCATCTCCCAATAATACAACCTGCAGTAACCAATCCTCAGCATCTTCCCTAACCGCCCAATAACACAACCTGCAGAAACCCATCATCAGCATCTACACTAACCTCCCAATAACACAACCTGCAGAAACCCATCCTCAGCATCTTCAAAAATCATCCAATAACACAACCTGCAGAAACCCATGCTCAGCATCTCCACTAATCTTCCAATAACACAACCTGCAGAAACCCATCCTCAGCATCTTCACAAACCTTCCAATAACACAACCTGCAGAAACCCATCCTCTGCATCTCCACTCGCCTCCCAATAACACAACCTGCAGAAACCCATCCTCAGCATCTTCCCTAACCTCCCAATAACACAACCTGCAGATACACATTCTCAGCATTTCCACTCATCTCCCAATAACACAACCTGCAGAATCCCATCCTCAGCATCTCCACCCACCCCCCAATAACACAACCTGCAGAAACCCATCCTCAGCATCTCCACTCAACTTCCAATAACACAACCTGCAGAAACCCATCCTCAGCATCTCCACTCACCTCCCAATAGCACAAACTGCTGAAACCCATCCACAGCATCTCCACTCACCTCCCAATAACACAACCTGCGGAAACCCATCCTCAGTATCTCCACTCACCTTCCAATAACACAACCTGCAGAAACCCATCCTCAGCATCTTCACTCAACTTCCAATAACACAAAGTGCAGAAACCCATCCTCAGCATCTTCACTCACCTCCCAATAACACAACCTGCAGAAACCCATCCCCAACATCTTCACTAACCACCCAATAACACAACCTGCAGAATCCTATCCTCAGCATCTCCACTCACCTCCCAATAACACAAACTGCAGAAACCCATCCTCAGCATCTTCACTAACCTTCCAATAACACAACCTGCAGAAACCCATCCTCAGCATCTTCACAAATCTTCCAATAACACAACCTGCAGAAACCCATCCTCAGCATCTCCACACCTCCCAATAACACAACCTGCAGAAACCCATCCTCAGCATCTTCACTAACCTTCCAATAACACAACCTGCAGAAACCCATCCTCAGCATCTTCACAAATCTTCCAATAACACAACCTGCAGAAACCCATCCTCAGCATCTCCACACCTCCCAATAACACAACCTGCAGAACCCATCCTCAGCACCTTAACTAATCTTCCAATAACACAACCTGCAGAAACCCATCCACAACATATTCACTAACCTTCCAATAACACGACCTGCAGAAACCCATCCTCAGCATCTTCACTCACCTTCCAATAACACAAACTGGAGAAACCCATCCTCAGCATCTTCACTCACCTTCCAATAACACAAACTGGAGAAACCCATCCTCAGCATCTTCACTAACCTCCCAATAACACAACCTGCAGAATCCTATCCTCAGCATCTCCACTCATCTCCCAGTAACACAACCTGCAGAAACCCATCCTCAGCATCTCCACTCACCCCCCAATAACACAACCTGCAGAAACCCATCCTCAGCATTTCCACTCAACTTCCAATAACACAACCTGCAGAAACCCATCCTCAGCATCTTCAAAAATCTTCCAATAACTCAACCTGCAGAATCCCATCCTCTGCATCTCCACTCGCCTCCCAATAGCACAACCTGCAGAAACCCATCCTCAGCATCTTCCCTAACCTCCCAATAACACAACCTGCGGATACACATTCTCAGCATTTCCACTCATCTCCCAATAACACAACCTGCAGAAACCCATCCTCAGCATCTCCACCCACCCCCCAATAATACAACCTGCAGAAACCCATCCTCAGCATCTCCACTCAACGTCCAATAACACAACCTGCAGAAACCCATCCTCAGCATCTCCACTCACCTCCCAATAGCACAAACTGCTGAAACCCATCCACAGCATCTCCACTCACCTCCCAATAACACAACCTGCAGAAACCCATCCTCAGTATCTCCACTCACCTTCCAATAACACAACCTGCAGAAACCCATCCTCAGCATCTTCACTCACCTTCCAATAACACAAACTCCAGAAACCCATCCTCAGCATCTTCACTCACCTCCCAATAACACAACCTGCAGAAACCCATCCCCAACATCTTCACTAACCTCCCAATAACACAACCTGCAGAATCCTATCCTCAGCATCTCCACTCACCTCCCAAAAACACAAACTGCAGAAACCCATCCACAGCATCTCCACTCACCTCCCAATAACACAACCTGCAGAATCCCATCCTCCGCATCTTCACTAACCTTCCAATAACACAACCTGCAGAAACCCATCCTCAGCATCTTCACAAATCTTCCAATAACACAACCTGCAGAAACCCATCCTCAGCATCTCCACTCACCTCCCAATAACACAACCTGCAGAAACCCATCCTCAGCATCTCCACTCACTTTCCAATAACACAACCTGCAGAACCCATCCTCAGCACCTTAACTAATCTTCCAATAACACAACCTGCAGAAATCCATCCACAACATATTCACTAACCTTCCAATAACACGACCTGCAGAAACCCATCCTCAGCATCTTCACTCACCTTCCAATAACACAAACTGGAGAAACCCATCCTCAGCATCTTCACTCACCTCCCAATAACACAACCTGCAGAAACCCATCCCCAACATCTTCACTAACCTCCCAATAACACAACCTGCAGAATCCTATCCTCAGCATCTCCACTCATCTCCCAATAACACAACCTGCAGAAACCCATCCTCAGCATCTCCTCTCACCCCCCAATAACACAACCTGCAGAAACCCATCCTCAGCATCTCCACTCAACTTCCAATCACACAACCTGCAGAAACCCATCCTCAGCATCTCCACTCACCTCCCAATAACACAAACTGCTGAAACCCATCCACAGCATCTCCACTCACCTCCCAATAACACAACCTGCAGAAACCCATCCTCAGTATCTCCAGTCACCTTCCAATAACACAACCTACAGAAACCCATCCTCAGCATCTTCACTCACCTTCCAATAACACAAACTGCAGAAACCCATCCTCAGCATCTTCACTCACCTCCCAATAACACAACCTGCAGAAACCCATCCCCAACATCTTCACTGACCTCCCAATAACACAACCTGCAGAATCCTATCCTCAGCATCTCCACTCACCTCCCAATAACACAACCTGCAGAAACCCATTCTCCGCATCTTCACTCACCTCCCAATAACACAACCTGCAGAAACCCATCCTCAGCATCTCCACCCACCTTCCAATAACACAACCTGCAGAAATCCATTCTCAGCATCTTCACTAACCTCCCAATAACACAACCTGCAGAAACCCATTCTCAGCATCTTCACTCACCTCCCAATAACACAACCTGCAGAAACCCATCCTCAGCATCTCCACTCACCTTCCAATAACACAACCTGCAGAAACCCATCCTTAGCATCTTCACAAATCTTCCAATAACACAACCTGCAGAAACCCATCCTCAGCATCTCCACTCACCTCCCAATAACACAACCTGCAGAAACCCATCCTCAGCATCTCCACTCACTTTCCAATAACACAACCTGCAGAACACATCCTCAGCACCTTAACTAATCTTCCAATAACACAATCTGCAGAAACCCATCCACAACATATTCACTAACCTTCCAATAACTCAACCTGCAGAAACCCATTCTCAGCATCTTCACTCACCTCCCAATAACACAACCTGCAGAAACCCATGCTCAGCATCTCCACTAACCTCCCAATAACACAACCTGCAGAAACACATCCTCAGCATTTCCACTTACGTCCCAATAACACAACCTGCAGAACGCAATCCTCAGCATCTTCCCTAACCTCCGAATAACACAACCTGCAGAAACCCATTCTCAGCATCTTCACTCACCTCCCAATAACACAACCTGCAGAAACCCATCCTCAGCATCTCCACCCACCTTCCAATAACACAACCTGCAGAAACCCATCCTCAGCATCTTCCCTAACCGCCCAATAACACAACCTGCAGAAACCCATCATCAGCATCTACACTAACCTAACAATAACACAACCTGCAGAAACCCATCCTCAGCATCTTCAAAAATCATCCAATAACACAACCTGCAGAAACCCATGCTCTGCATCTCCACTCGCCTCCCAATAACACGACCTGCAGAAACCCATCCTCAGCATCTTCACAAACCTTCCAATAACACAACCTGCAGAAACCCATCCTCTGCATCTCCACTCGCCTCCCAATAACACAACCTGCAGAATCCTATCCTCAGCATCTCCACTCATCTCCCAGTAACACAACCTGCAGAAACCCATCCTCAGCATCTCCACTCACCCCCCAATAACACAACCTGCAGAAACCCATCCTCAGCATATCCACCCAACTTCCAATAACACGACCTGCAGAAACCCATCCTCAGCATCTTCACAAACCTTCCAATAACACAACCTGCAGAAACCCATCCTCTGCATCTCCACTCGCCTCCCAATAACACAACCTGCAGAATCCTATCTTCAGCATCTCCACTCATCTCCCAGTAACACAACCTGCAGAAACCCATCCTCAGCATCTCCACTCACCCCCCAATAACACAACCTGCAGAAACCCATCCTCAGCATTTCCACCCAACTTCCAATAACACAACCTGCAGAAACCCATCCTCAGCATCTTCAAAAATCTTCCAATAACTCAACCTGCAGAAACCCATCCTCTGCATCTCCACTCGCCTCCCAATAACACAACCTGCAGAAACCCATCCTCAGCATCTCCACCCACCCCCCAATAACACAACCTTCAGAAACCCATCCTCAGCATCTCCACTCAACTTCCAATAACACAACCTGCAGAAACCCATCCTCAGCATCTCCACTCACCTCCCAATAGCACAAACTGCTGAAACCCATCCACAGCATCTCCACTCACCTCCCAATAACACAACCTGCAGAAACCCATCCTCAGTATCTCCACTCACCTTCCAATAACACAACCTGCAGAAACCCATCCTCAGCATCTTCACTCACCTTCCAATAACACAAACTCCAGAAACCCATCCTCAGCATCTTCACTCACCTCCCAATAACACAACCTGCAGAAACCCATCCCCAACATCTTCACTAACCTCCCAATAACACAACCTGCAGAATCCTATCCTCAGCATCTCCACTCACCTCCCAATAACACAAACTGCAGAAACCCATCCACAGCATCTCCACTCACCTCCCAATAACACAACCTGCAGAATCCCATCCTCTGCATCTTCACTAACCTTCCAATAACACAACCTGCAGAAACCCATCCTCAGCATCTTCACAAATCTTCCAATAACACAACCTGCAGAAACCCATCCTCAGCATCTCCACTCACCTCCCAATAACACAACCTGCAGAAACCCATCCTCAGCATCTCCACTCACTTTCCAATAACACAACCTGCAGAACCCATCCTCAGCACCTTAACTAATCTTCCAATAACACAACCTGCAGAAACCCATCCACAACATATTCACTAACCTTCCAATAACACGACCTGCAGAAACCCATCCTCAGCATCTTCACTCACCTTCCAATAACACAAACTGGAGAAACCCATCCTCAGCATCTTCACTCACCTCCCAATAACACAACCTGCAGAAACCCATCATCAGTATCTCCACTCACCTTCCAATAACACAACCTGCAGAAACCCATCCTCAGCATCTTCACTCACCTTCCAATAACACAAACTGGAGAAACCCATCCTCAGCATCTTCACTCACCTCCCAATAACACAACCTGCAGAAACCCATCCCCAACATCTTCACTAACCTCCCAATAACACAACCTGCAGAATCCTATCCTCAGCATCTCCACTCACCTCCCAATAACACAACCTGCAGAAACCCATCCTCAGCATCTCCACTCACCCCCCAATAACACAACCTGCAGAAACCCATCCTCAGCATCTCCACTCAACTTCCAATCACACAACCTGCAGAAACCCATCTTCAGCATCTCCACTCACCTCCCAATAACACAAACTGCTGAAACCCATCCACAGCATCTCCACTCACCTCCCAATAACACAACCTGCAGAAACCCATCCTCAGTATCTCCAGTCACCTTCCAATAACACAACCTGCAGAAACCCATCCTCAGCATCTTCACTCACCTTCCAATACCAGCTCCTTGTTATATCAGATTTGACAGGACCATCCACAGCCTGGTGTCAGGCTCCAGGCCGTGCTGAAGGAGGCGACACCGTTCTGTAACCAGCTCCTTGTTATATCGGATTTGACAGGACCATCCACAGCCTGGTGTCAGGCTCCAGGCCGTGCTGAAGGAGGCGACACCGTTCTGTAACCAGCTCCTTGTTATATCAGATTTGACAGGACTATCCACAGCCTGGTGTCAGGCTCCAGGCCGTGCTGAAGGAGGTGACACCGTTCTGTAACCAGCACCTTGTTATATCAGATTTGACAGGACCATCCGCAGCCTGGTGTCAGGCTCCAGGCCGTGCTGAAGGAGGCGTCACCGTTCTGTAACCAGCTCCTTGTTACATCAGATTTGACAGGACCATCCACAGCCTGGTGTCAGGCTCCAGGCCGCGCTGAAGGAGGTGACACCGTTCTGTAACCAGCTCCTGGTTATGTCAGATTTGACAGGCCCATCCACAGCCTGGTTTCAGGCTCCAGGCCGTGCTGAAGGAGGCGACACCGTACTGTAACCAGCTCCTTGTTATATCAGATTTGACAGGACCATCAACAGCCTGGTGTCAGGCTGCAGGCCGTGCTGAAGGATGTGACACCGTTCTGTAACCAGCTCCTTGTTATATCAGATTTGACAGGACCATCCACAGCCTGGTGTCAGGCTCCAGGCCGTGCTGAAGGAGGCGACACAGTTCTGTAACCAGCTCCTAGTTATATCAGATTTGACAGGACCATCCACAGCCTGGTGTCAGGCTCCAGGCCGTGCTGAAGGAGGTGACACCATTCTGTAACCAGCTCCTAGTTATATCAGATTTGACAGGACCATCCACAGCCTGGTGTCAGGCTCCAGGCCGTGCTGAAGGAGGCGACACCGTTCTGTAACCAGCTCCTTGTTATATCAGATTTGACAGGACCATCCACAGCCTGTTGTCAGGCTCCAGGCAGTGCTGAAGGAGGCGACACCGTTCTGTAACCAGCTCCTTGTTGTATCAGATTTGACAGGATCATCCACAGCCTGGTGTCAGGCTCCAGGCCGTGCTGAAGGAGGCGACACCGTTCTGTAACCAGTTCCGCGTTGTATCAGATTTGACAGGACCATCCACTGCCTGGTGTCAGGCTCCAGGCAGTGCTGAAGGAGGCGACACCGTTCTGTAACCAGCTCCTTGTTGTATCAGATTTGACAGGATCATCCACAGCCTGGTGTCAGGCTCCAGGCCGTGCTGAAGGAGGCGACACCGTTCTGTAACCAGTTCCGTGTTGTATCAGATTTGACAGGACCATCCACAGCCTGGTGTCAGGCTCCAGGCCGTGCTGAAGGAGGTGATACCGTTCTGTAACCAGCTCCTTGTTATATCAGATTTGACAGGACCATCCACAGCCTGGTGTCAGGCTCCAGGCCGTGCTGAAGGAGGCGACACCGTTCTGTAACCAGTTCCGTGTTGTATCAGATTTGACAGCACCATCCACAGCCTGGTGTCAGGCTCCAGGCCGTGCTGAAGGAGGCGACACCGTTCAGTAACCAGCTCCTTGTTATCTCAAATTTGACAGGACCATCCACAGCCTGGTGTCAGGCTCCAGGCACTGCTGAAGGAGGCGACACCGTTCTGTAACCAGCTCCGTGTTATATCAGATTTGACAGGACCATCCACAGCCTGGTGTCAGGCTCCAGGCCGTGCTGAAGGAGGCGACACCGTTCTGTAACCAGTTCCGTGTTGTATTATATTTGACAGGACCATCCACAGCCTGGTGTCAGGCTTCAGGCCGTGCTGAAGGAGGTGACACCGTTCTGTAACCAGCACCATGTTATATCAGATTTGACAGGGCCATCCACAGCCTGGTGTCAGGTTCCAGGCCGTGCTGAAGGAGGCAACACCGTTCTGTAACCAGCTCCTTGTTATATCAGATTTGACAGGACCATCCACAGCCTGGTGTCAGGCTCCAGGCCGTGCTGAAGGAGGCGACACCGTTCTGTAACCAGCTCCTTGTTATATCAGATTTGACAGGACCATCCACAGCCTGGTGTCAGGCTCCAAACCGTGCTGAAGGAGGCGACACCGTTCTGTAACCAGCTCCCTGTTATATCAGATTTGACAGGACCAATCACAGTCTGGTAACAGGCTCCAGGCCGTGCTGAAGGAGGTGACACCGTTCTGTAACCAGCTCCTTGTTGTATCAGATTTGACAGGACCTTCCACAGCCTGGTGTCAGGCTCCAGGCCGTGCTGAAGGAGGCGACACCGTTCAGTAACCAGCTCCTTGTTATCTCAAATTTGACAGGACCATCCACAGCCTGGTTTCAGGCTCCAGGCCGTGCTGAAGGAGGCGACACCGTTCTGTAACCAGCTCCTTGTTATATCAGATATGACAAGGACCATCCACAGCCTGGTGTCAGGCTCCAGGCCGTGCTGAAGGAGGCGACACCGTTCTGTAACCAGCTCCTTGTTATATCAGATTTGACAGGACCATCCACAGCCTGGTGTCAGGCACCAGGCCGTGCTGAAGGAGGCGACACCGTTCTGTAATCAGCTCCTTGTTATATCAGATTTGACAGGACCATCCACAGCCTGGTGTCAGGCTCCAGGCACTGCTGAAGGAGGCGACACCGTTCTGTAACCAGCTCCGTGTTATATCAGATTGGACAGGACCATCCACAGCCTGGTGTCAGGCTCCAGGCCGTGCTGAAGGAGGTGACACCGTTCTGTAACCAGCTCCTTGTTATATCAGATTTGACAGGACCATCCACAGCCTGGTGTCAGGCTCCAGGCCGTGCTGAAGGAGGCGACACCGTTCTGTAACCAGCTCCTTGTTATATCAGATTTGACAGGACCATCCACAGCCTGGTGTAAGGCCCCAGGCCGTGCTGAAGGAGGCGACACCGTTCTGTAACAAGCTCCTTGTTATATCAGATTTGACAGGACCATCCACAGCCTGGTGTCAGGCTCCAGGCCGTGCTGAAGGAGGCGACACCGTTCTGTAACCAGCACCTTGTTCTATCAGATTTGACAGTACCACCAACAGCCTGGTGTCAGGCTCCAGGCCGTGCTGATGGAGGTGTCACCGTTCTGTAACCAGCTCCTTGTTATATCAGATTTGACAGGACCATCCACAGCCTGGTGTCAGGCTCCAGTCCGTGCTGAAGGAGGTGACACCGTTCTGTAACCAGCTCCTTGTTATATCAGGTTTGACAGGACCATCTACAGCCTGGTGTCAGGCTCCAGTCCGTGCTGAAGGAGGCGACACCGTTCTGTAACCAGCTATTTGTTATATCAGATTTGACAGGACCATTCACAGCCTGGTGTCAGGCTCCAGGCCGTGCCGAAGGAGGCGACACCGTTCTGTAACCAGCTCCTTGTTGTATCTGATTTGACAGGACCATCCACAGCCTGGTGTCAGGCTCCAGGCCGTGCTGAAGGAGGCGACACCGTTCTGTAACCAGCTCCTTGTTATATCAGATTTGACAAGACCATCCACAGCCTGGTGTCAGGCTCCAGGCCGTGCTGAAGGAGGCGACACCTTTCTGTAACCAGCCCCTTGTTATATCAGATTTGACAGGACCATCCACAGCCTGGTGTCAGGCTCCAGGCCGTGCTGAAGGAGGTGACACCGTTCTGTAACCAGCACCTCGTTGCATCAGATTTGACAGGACAATCCACATCCTGGTGTCAGGCTCCAGGCCGTGCTGAAGGAGGTGACACCGTTCTGTAACCAGCTCCTTGTTGTATCAGATTTGACAGGACCATCCACAGCCTGGTGTCAGGCTCCAGGCCGTGCTGAAGGAGGCGACACCGTTCTGTAACCAGCACCTTGTTATATCAGATTTGTCAGGACCATCCACAGCCTGGTGTCAGGCTCCAGGCCGTGCTGAAGGAGGCGACACCGTTCTGTAACCAGCTCCTTGTTATATCAGATTTGACAAGACCATCCACAGCCTGGTGTCAGGCTCCAGGCCGTGCTGAAGGAGGCGACACCTTTCTGTAACCAGCCCCTTGTTATATCAGATTTGACAGGACCATCCACAGCCTGGTGTCAGGCTCCAGGCCGTGCTGAAGGAGGTGACACCGTTCTGTAACCAGCACCTTGTTGTATCAGATTTGACAGGACCATCCACATCCTGGTGTCAGGCTCCAGGCCGTGCTGAAGGAGGTGACAACGTTCTGTAACCAGCTCCTTGTTGTATCAGATTTGACAGGACCATCCACAGCCTGGTGTCAGGCTCCAGGCCATGCTGAAGGAGGCGACACCGTTCTGTAACCAGCACCTTGTTCTATCAGATTTGACAGGACCATCCACAGCCTGGTGTCAGGCTCCAGGCCGTGCTGATGGAGGTGTCACCGTTCTGTAACCAGCTCCTTGTTATATCAGATTTGACAGGACCATCCACAGCCTGGTGTCAGGCTCCAGGCCGTGCTGAAGGAGGCGACACCGTTCTGTAACCAGCTCCTTGTTATATCAGATTTGACAGGACCATCCACAGCCTGCTGTCAGACTCCAGGCCGTGCTGAAGGAGGTGAAACCGGTCTGTAACCAGCTCCTTGTTATATCAGATTTGACAGGACCATCCACAGGCTGGTGTCAGGCTCCAGGCCGTGCTGAAGGAGGTGACACCGGTCTGTAACCAGCTCCTTGTTATATCAGGTTTGACAGGACCATCCACAGCCTGGTGTCAAGCTCCAGGCCGTGCTGAAGGAGGCGACACCGTTCTGTAACCAGCTCCTTGTTATATCAGATTTGACAGGACCATCCACAGCCTGGTGTCAGGCTCCAGGCCATGCTGAAGGAGGCGACACCGTTCTGTAACCAGCTCCTTGTTATATCAGATTTGACAGGACCATCCACAGCCTGGTGTCAGGCTCCAGTCCGTGCTGAAGGAGGTGACACCGTTCTGTAACCAGCTCCTTGTTATATCAGGTTTGACAGGACCATCTACAGCCTGGTGTCAGGCTCCAGTCCGTGCTGAAGGAGGCGACACCGTTCTGTAACCAGCTCTTTGTTATATCAGATTTGACAGGACCATTCACAGCCTCGTGTCAGGCTCCAGGCCGTGCCGAAGGAGGCGACACCGTTCTGTAACCAGCTCCTTGTTGTATCTGATTTGACAGGACCATCCACAGCCTGGTGTCAGGCTCCAGGCCGTGCTGAAGGAGGCGACACCGTTCTGTAACCAGCTCCTTGTTATATCAGATTTGACAAGACCATCCACAGCCTGGTGTCAGGCTCCAGGCCGTGCTGAAGGAGGCGACACCTTTCTGTAACCAGCCCCTTGTGATATCAGATTTGACAGGACCATCCACAGCCTGGTGTCAGGCTCCAGGCCGTGCTGAAGGAGGTGACACCGTTCTGTAACCAGCACCTTGTTGTATCAGATTTGACAGGACCATCCACATCCTGGTGTCAGGCTCCAGGCCGTGCTGAAGGAGGTGACACCGTTCTGTAACCAGCTCCTTGTTGTATCAGATTTGACAGGACCATCCACAGCCTGGTGTCAGGCTCCAGGCCATGCTGAAGGAGGCGACACCGTTCTGTAACCAGCTCCTTGTTATATCAGGTTTGACAGGACCATCCACAGCCTGGTGTCAGGCTCCAGGCCGTGCTGAAGGAGGCGACACCGTTCTGTAACCAGCACCCTGTTATATCAGATTTGACAGGACCATCCACATCCTGGTGTCAGGCTCCAGCCCGTGCTGAAGGAGGCGACACCGTTCTGTAACCAGCTCCTTGTTATATCAGGTTTGACAGGACCATCCACAGCCTGGTGTCAGGCTCCAGGCCGTGCTGAAGGAGGCGACACCATTCTGTAACAAGCTCCTTGTTCTATCAGATTTGTCAGGACCATCCACAGCCTGGTGTCAGGCTCCAGCCCGTGCTGAAGGAGGCGACACCGTTCTGTAACCAGCTCCTTGTTATATCAGATTTGACAGGACCATCCACAGCCTGGTGTCAGGCTCCAGGCCGTGCTGAAGGAGGTGACACCGTTCTGTAACCAGCACCTTATTATATCAGATTTGACAGGACAATCCACAGCCTGGTGTCAGGCTCAAGGCCGTGCTGAAGGAGGCGACACCGTTCTGTAACCAGCTCCTTGTTATATCAGATTTGACAGGACCATCCACAGCCTGGTGTCAGGCTCCAGGCCGTGCTGAAGGAGGCGCCACCGTTCTGTATCCAGCTCCTTGTTGTATCAGATTTGACAGGACCATCCACAGCCTGGTGTCAGGCTCCAGGCCGTGCTGAAGGAGGTGACACCGTTCTGTAACCAGCTCCTTGTTATATCAGATTTGACAGGACCATCCACAGCCTGGTGTCAGGCTCCAGGCCGTGCTGAAGGAGGCGACACCGTTCTGTAACCAGCACCTTGTTATATCAGGTTTGACAGGACCATCCACAGCCTGGTGTCAGGCTCCAGGCCGTGCTGAAGGAGGCGACACCGTTCTGTAACCAGCTCCTTGTTATATCAGATTTGACAGGACCATCCACAGTCTGGTGTCAGGCTCCAGGCCGTGCTGAAGGAGGCGACACCGTTCTGTAACCAGCTCCTTGTTATATCAGATTTGACAGGACCGTCCACAGCCTGGTGTCAGGCTCCAGGCCGTGCTGAAGGAGGCGACACCGTTCTGTAACCAGCTCCTTGTTGTATCAGATTTGACAGGACCATCCACAGCCTGGTGTCAGGCTCCAGGCCGTGCTGAAGGAGGTGACACCGTTCTGTAACCAGCTCCTTGTTATATCAGATTTGACAGGACCATCCACAGCCTGGTGTCAGGCTCCAGGCCGTGCTGAAGGAGGCGACACCGTTCTGTAACCAGCACCTTGTTATATCAAATTTGACAGGACCATCCACAGCCTGGTGTCAGGCTCCAGGCCGTGCTGAAGGAGGCGACACCGTTCTGTAACCAGCTCCTTGTTATATCAGATTTGACAGGACCATCCACAGCCTGGTGTCAGGCTCCAGGCCGTGCTGAAGGAGGCGACAGCGTTCTGTAACCAGCACCTTGTTATATCAGATTTGACAGGACCATCCACACTCTGGTGTCAGGCTCCAGGCCGTGCTAAAGGAGGCGACACCGTTCTGTAACCAGCTCCTTGTTATATCAGATTTGACAGGACCATCCACAGCCTGGTGTCAGGCTCCAGGCCGTGCTGAAGGAGGCGACACCGTTCTGTAACCAGCTCCTTGTTATATCAAATTTCACAGGACCAGCCACAGCATGGCGTCAGGCTCCAGGCCGTGCTGAAGGAGGCAACACCGTTCTGTAACGAGCTCCTTGTTATATCAGATTTGAAAGGACCATCCACAGCCAGGTGTCAGGCTCCAGGCCGTGCTGAAGGAGGCGACACCGTACTGTAATCAGCTCCGTGTTATATCAGATTTGACAGGACCATCCACAGCATGGCGTCAGGCTCCAGGCCGTGCTGAAGGAGGCGACACCGTTCTGTAACGAGCTCCTTGTTATATCAGATTTGACAGGACCATCCACAGCCTGGTGTCAGGCTCCAGGCCGTGCTGAAGGAGGCGACACCGTTCTGTAACCAGCTCCTTGTTATATCAGATTTGACAGGACCATCCACAGCCTGGTGTCAGGCTCCAGGCCGTGCTGAAGGAGGCGACATCGTTCTGTAACCAGCTCCGTGTTATATCAGATTTGACGGGACCACCCACAGCCTGGTGTCAGGCTCCAGGCCGTGCTGAAGGAGGCGACACCGTTCTGTAACCAGCTCCTTGTTATATTAGATTTGACAGGACCACCCACAGCCTGGTGTCAGGCTCCAGGCCGTGCTGAAGGAGGCGACACCGTTCTGAAACCAGCTCCTTGTTATATCAGATTTGACAGGCCCATCCACAGGCTGGTGTCAGGCTCCAGGCCATGCTGAAGGAGGCGACACCGTTCTGTAACCAGCACCTTGTTCTATCAGATTTGACAGGACCATCCACAGCCTGGTGTCAGGCTCCAGGCCGTGCTGAAGGAGGCGACACCGTTCTGTAACCAGCTCCTTGTTATATCAGATTTGACAGGACCACCCACAGCCTGGTGTCAGGCTCCAGGCCGTGCTGAAGGAGGCGACACCGTTCTGTAACCAGCTCCTTGTTATATCAGGTTTGACAGGACCATCTACAGCCTGGTGTCAGGCTCCAGTCCGTGCTGAAGGAGGCGACACCGTTCTGTAACCAGCTCTTTGTTATATCAGATTTCACAGGACCATTCACAGCCTGGTGTCAGGCTCCAGGCCGTGCAGAAGGAGTCGACACCGTTCTGTAACCAGCTCCTTGTTGTATCTGATTTGACAGGACCATCCACAGCCTGGTGTCAGGCTCCAGGCCGTGCTGAAGGTGGTGACACCGTTCTGTATCCAGCTCCTTGTTATATCAGATTTGACAGGACCATCCACAGCCTGGTGTAAGGCCCCAGGCCGTGCTGAAGGAGGCGACACCGTTCTGTAACCAGCTCCTTGTTATATCAGATTTGACAGGACCATCCACAGCCTGGTGTCAGGCTCCAGGCTGTGCTGAAGGACGCGACACCGTTCTGTAACCAGCTCCTTGTTATATCAGATTTGACAGGACCATCCACAGCCTGGTGTCAGGCTCCAGGCCATGCTGAAGGAGGCGACACCGTTCTGTAACCAGCACCTTGGTCTATCAGATTTGACAGGACCATCCACAGCCTGGTGTCAGGCTCCAGGCCGTGCTGAAGGAGGTGTCACCGTTCTGTAACCAGCTCCTTGTTATATCAGATTTGACAGGACCATCCACAGCCTGCTGCCAGACTCCAGGCCGTGCTGAAGGAGGTGAAACCGGTCTGTAACCAGCTCCTTGTTATATCAGATTTGACAGGACCATCCACAGCCTGGTGTCAGGCTCCAGGCCGTGCTGAAGGAGGTGACACCGGTCTGTAACCAGCTCCTTGTTATATCAGGTTTGACAGGACCATCCACAGCCTGGTGTCAGGCTCCAGTCCGTGCTGAAGGAGGTGACACCGTTCTGTAACCAGCTCCTTGTTATGTCAGGTTTGACAGGACCATCTACAGCCTGGTGTCAGGCTCCAGTCCGTGCTGAAGGAGGCGACACCGTTCTGTAACCAGCTCTTTGTTATATCAGATTTGACAGGGCCATTCACAGCCTGGTGTCAGGCTCCAGGCCGTGCCGAAGGAGGCGACACCGTTCTGTAACCAGCTCCTTGTTGTATCTGATTTGACAGGACCATCCACAGCCTGGTGTAAGGCTCCACGCCTTGCTGAAGGAGGCGACACCGTTCTGTAACCAGCTCCTTGTTATATCAGATTTGACAAGACCATCCACAGCCTGGTGTCAGGCTCCAGGCCGTGCTGAAGGAGGCGACACCTTTCTGTAACCAGCCCCTTGTTATATCAGATTTGACAGGACCATCCACAGCCTGGTGTCAGGCTCCAGGCCGTGCTGAAGGAGGTGACACCGTTCTGTAACCAGCACCTTGTTGTATCAGATTTGACAGGACCATCCACATCCTGGTGTCAGGCTCCAGGCTGTGCTGAAGGAGGTGACACCGTTCTGTAACCAGCTCCTTGTTGTATCAGATTTGACAGGACCATCCACAGCCTGGTGTCAGGCTCCAGGCCATGCTGAAGGAGGCGACACCGTTCTGTAACCAGCTCCTTGTTATATCAGGTTTGACAGGACCATCCACAGCCTGGTGTCAGGCTCCAGGCCGTGCTGAAGGAGGCGACACCATTCTGTAACAAGCTCCTTGTTCTATCAGATTTGTCAGGACCATCCACAGCCTGGTGTCAGGCTCCAGCCCGTGCTGAAGGAGGCGACACCGTTCTGTAACCAGCTCCTTGTTATATCAGATTTGACAGGACCATCCACAGCCTGGTGTCAGGCTCCAGGCCGTGCTGAAGGAGGCGACACCGTTCTGTAACCAGCTCCTTGTTATATCAGATTTGACAGGACCATCCACAGCCTGGTGTCAGGCTCCAGGCCGTGCTGAAGGAGGTGACACCGTTCTGTAACCAGCTCCTTGTTATATCAGATTTGACAGGACCATCCACAGCCTGGTGTCAGGCTCCAGGCCGTGCTGAAGGAGGCGACACCGTTCTGTAACCAGCTCCTTGTTGTATCAGATTTGACAGGGACCATCCACAGCCTGGTGTCAGGCTCCAGGCCGTGCTGAGGGAGGCGACACCGGTCTGTAACCAGCTCCTTGTTATATCAGATTTGACAGGACCATCCACAGCCTGGTGTCAGGCTCCAGGCCGTGCTGAAGGAGGTGACACCGTTCTGTAACCAGCTCCTTGTTATATCAGATTTGACAGGACCATCCACAGCCTGGTGTCAGGCTCCAGGCCGCGCTGAAGGAGGCGACACCGTTCTGTAACCAGCTCCTTGTTATATCAGATTTGACAGGACCATCCACAGTCTGGTGTCAGGCTCCAGGCCGTGCTGAAGGAGGCGACATCGTTCTGTAACCAGCTCCTTGTTATATCAGATTTGACAGGACCATCCACAGCCTGGTGTCAGGCTCCAGGCCGTGCTGAAGGAGGCGACACCGTTCTGTAACCAGCTCCGTGTTATATCAAATTTCACAGGACCAGCCACAGCATGGCGTCAGGCTCCAGGCCGTGCTGAAGGAGGCAACACCGTTCTGTAACCAGCTCCGTGTTATATCAGATTTGACAGGACCATCCACAGCATGGCGTCAGGCTCCAGGCCGTGCTGAAGGAGGCGACACCGTTCTGTAACCAGCTCCTTGTTATATCAGATTTGAAAGGACCATCCACAGCCAGGTGTCAGGCTCCAGGCCGTGCTGAAGGAGGCGACACCGTTCTGTAACCAGCTCCTTGTTATATCAGATTTGAAAGGACCATCCACAGCCAGGTGTCAGGCTCCAGGCCGTGCTGAAGGAGGCGACACCGTACTGTAACCAGCTCCGTGTTATATCAGATTTGACAGGACCATCCACAGCATGGCGTCAGGCTCCAGGCCGTGCTGAAGGAGGCGACACCGTTCTGTAACCAGCTCCTTGTTATGTCATATTTGAAAGGACCATCCACAGCCTGGTGTCAGTCTCCAGGCCGTGCTGAAGGAGGCGACACCGTTCTGTAACCAGCTCCTTGTTCTGTCAGATTTGAAAGGACCATCCACAGCCTGGTGTCAGGCTCCAGGCCGTGCTGAAGAAGGTGACACCGTTCTGTAACGAGCTCCTTGTTATATCAGATTTGACAGGACCATCCACAGCCTGGTGTCAGGCTCCAGGCCGTGCTGAAGGTGGCGACATCGTCCTGTAACCAGCTCCGTGTTATATCAGATTTGACGGGACCACCCACAGCCTGGTGTCAGGCTCCAGGCCGTGCTGAAGGAGGCGACACCGTTCTGTAACCAGCTCCTTGTTATATCAGATTTGACAGGACCACCCACAGCCTGGTGTCAGGCTCCAGGCCGTGCTGAAGGAGGCGACACCGTTCTGAAACCAGCTCCTTGTTATATCAGTTTTGACAGGACCATCCACAGCCTGGTGTCAGGTTCCAGGCCGTGCTGAAGGAGGCGACACCGTTCTGTAACCAGCACCTTGTTATATCAGATTTGACAGGACCATCCACCGCCTGGTGTCAGGCTCCAGGCCGTGCTGAAGGAGGCGACACCGTTCTGTAACCAGCACCTTGTTCTATCAGATTTGACAGGACCATCCACAGCCTGGTGTCCGGCTCCAGGCCGTGCTGAAGGAGGCGACACCGTTCTGTAACCTGCTCCTTGTTATATCAGATTTGACAGGACCATCCACAGCCTGGTGTCAGGCTCCAGGCCGTGCTGAAGGAGGCGACACCGTTCTGTAACGAGCTCCTTGTTATATCAGATTTGACAGGACCATCCACAGCCTGGTGTCAGGCTCCAGGCCGTGCTGAAGGAGGTGACACAGTTCTGTAACCAGCTCCTTGTTATATCAGGTTTGACAGGACCATCTACAGCCTGGTGTCAGGCTCCAGTCCGTGCTGAAGGAGGCGACACCGTTCTGTAACCAGCTCTTTGTTATATCAGATTTCACAGGACCATTCACAGCCTGGTGTCAGGCTCCAGGCCGTGCCGAAGGAGGCGACACCGTTCTGTAACCAGCTCCTTGTTGTATCTGATTTGACAGGACAATCCACAGCCTGTTGTCAGGCTCCAGGCCGTGCTGAAGGAGGCGACACCGTTCTGTAACCAGCTCCTTGTTATATCAGATTTGACAGGACCATCCACAGCCTGGTGTCAGGCTCCAGACCGTGCTGAAGGAGGCGACACCGTTCTGTAACCAGCTCCTTGTTATATCAGATTTGACAAGACCATCCACAGCCTGGTGTCAGGCTCCAGGCCGTGCTGAAGGAGGTGACACCGTTCTGTAACCAGCTCCTTGTTATATCAGATTTGACAGGACCATCCACAGCCTGGTGTCAGGCTCCAGGCCGTGCTGAAGGAGGCGACACCGTTCTGTAACCAGCTCCTTGTTGTATCAGATTTGACAGGGACCATCCACAGCCTGGTGTCAGGCTCCAGGCCGTGCTGAGGGAGGCGACACCGGTCTGTAACCAGCTCCTTGTTATATCAGATTTGACAGGACCATCCACAGCCTGGTGTCAGGCTCCAGGCCGTGCTGAAGGAGGTGACACCGTTCTGTAACCAGCTCCTTGTTATATCAGATTTGACAGGACCATCCACAGCCTGGTGTCAGGCTCCAGGCCGCGCTGAAGGAGGCGACACCGTTCTGTAACCAGCTCCTTGTTATATCAGATTTGACAGGACCATCCACAGTCTGGTGTCAGGCTCCAGGCCGTGCTGAAGGAGGCGACATCGTTCTGTAACCAGCTCCTTGTTATATCAGATTTGACAGGACCATCCACAGCCTGGTGTCAGGCTCCAGGCCGTGCTGAAGGAGGCGACACCGTTCTGTAACCAGCTCCGTGTTATATCAAATTTCACAGGACCAGCCACAGCATGGCGTCAGGCTCCAGGCCGTGCTGAAGGAGGCAACACCGTTCTGTAACCAGCTCCGTGTTATATCAGATTTGACAGGACCATCCACAGCATGGCGTCAGGCTCCAGGCCGTGCTGAAGGAGGCGACACCGTTCTGTAACCAGCTCCTTGTTATATCAGATTTGAAAGGACCATCCACAGCCAGGTGTCAGGCTCCAGGCCGTGCTGAAGGAGGCGACACCGTTCTGTAACCAGCTCCTTGTTATATCAGATTTGAAAGGACCATCCACAGCCAGGTGTCAGGCTCCAGGCCGTGCTGAAGGAGGCGACACCGTACTGTAACCAGCTCCGTGTTATATCAGATTTGACAGGACCATCCACAGCATGGCGTCAGGCTCCAGGCCGTGCTGAAGGAGGCGACACCGTTCTGTAACCAGCTCCTTGTTATGTCATATTTGAAAGGACCATCCACAGCCTGGTGTCAGTCTCCAGGCCGTGCTGAAGGAGGCGACACCGTTCTGTAACCAGCTCCTTGTTCTGTCAGATTTGAAAGGACCATCCACAGCCTGGTGTCAGGCTCCAGGCCGTGCTGAAGAAGGTGACACCGTTCTGTAACGAGCTCCTTGTTATATCAGATTTGACAGGACCATCCACAGCCTGGTGTCAGGCTCCAGGCCGTGCTGAAGGTGGCGACATCGTCCTGTAACCAGCTCCGTGTTATATCAGATTTGACGGGACCACCCACAGCCTGGTGTCAGGCTCCAGGCCGTGCTGAAGGAGGCGACACCGTTCTGTAACCAGCTCCTTGTTATATCAGATTTGACAGGACCACCCACAGCCTGGTGTCAGGCTCCAGGCCGTGCTGAAGGAGGCGACACCGTTCTGAAACCAGCTCCTTGTTATATCAGTTTTGACAGGACCATCCACAGCCTGGTGTCAGGTTCCAGGCCGTGCTGAAGGAGGCGACACCGTTCTGTAACCAGCACCTTGTTATATCAGATTTGACAGGACCATCCACCGCCTGGTGTCAGGCTCCAGGCCGTGCTGAAGGAGGCGACACCGTTCTGTAACCAGCACCTTGTTCTATCAGATTTGACAGGACCATCCACAGCCTGGTGTCAGGCTCCAGGCCGTGCTGAAGGAGGCGACACCGTTCTGTAACCTGCTCCTTGTTATATCAGATTTGACAGGACCATCCACAGCCTGGTGTCAGGCTCCAGGCCGTGCTGAAGGAGGCGACACCGTTCTGTAACGAGCTCCTTGTTATATCAGATTTGACAGGACCATCCACAGCCTGGTGTCAGGCTCCAGGCCGTGCTGAAGGAGGTGACACAGTTCTGTAACCAGCTCCTTGTTATATCAGGTTTGACAGGACCATCTACAGCCTGGTGTCAGGCTCCAGTCCGTGCTGAAGGAGGCGACACCGTTCTGTAACCAGCTCTTTGTTATATCAGATTTCACAGGACCATTCACAGCCTGGTGTCAGGCTCCAGGCCGTGCCGAAGGAGGCGACACCGTTCTGTAACCAGCTCCTTGTTGTATCTGATTTGACAGGACAATCCACAGCCTGTTGTCAGGCTCCAGGCCGTGCTGAAGGAGGCGACACCGTTCTGTAACCAGCTCCTTGTTATATCAGATTTGACAGGACCATCCACAGCCTGGTGTCAGGCTCCAGGCCGTGCTGAAGGAGGCGACACCGTTCTGTAACCAGCTCCTTGTTATATCAGATTTGACAAGACCATCCACAGCCTGGTGTCAGGCTCCAGGCCGTGCTGAAGGAGGCGACACCGTTCTGTAACCAGCTCCTTGTTATGTCAGATTTGAAAGGACCATCCACAGCCTGGTGTCAGTCTCCAGGCCATGCTGAAGGAGGTGACACCGTTCTGTAACGAGCTCCTTGTTATATCAGATATGACAGGACCATCCACAGCCTGGTGTCAGGCTCCAGGCCGTGCTGAAGGAGGCGACATCTTTCTGTAACCAGCTCCGTGTTATATCAGATTTGACGGGACCACCCACAGCCTGGTGTCAGGCTCCAGGCCGTGCTGAAGGAGGCGACACCGTTCTGTAACCAGCTCCTTGTTATATCAGATTTGACGGGACCATCCACAGCCTGGTGTCAGGCTCCAGGCCGTGCTGAAGGAGGTGACACCGTTCTGTAACCAGCTCCTTGTTATATCAGATTTGACAGGACCACCCACAGCCTGGTGTCAGGCTCCAGGCCGTGCTGAAGGAGGCGACACCGTTCTGTAACCAGCTCCTTGTTATATCAGATTTGACAGGACCATCCACAGCCTGGTGTCAGGCTCCAGGCCGTGCTGAAGGAGGCGACAGCGTTCTGTAACCAGCACCTTGTTATATCAGATTTGACAGGACCATCCACACTCTGGTGTCAGGCTCCAGGCCGTGCTGAAGGAGGCGACACCGTTCTGTAACCAGCTCCTTGTTATATCAGATTTGACAGGACCATCCACAGCCTGGTGTCAGGCTCCAGGCCGTGCTGAAGGAGGCGACACCGTTCTGTAACCAGCTCCGTGTTATATCAGATTTGACGGGACCACCCACAGCCTGGTGTCAGGCTCCAGGCCGTGCTGAAGGAGGCGACACCGTTCTGAAACCAGCTCCTTGTTATATCAGATTTGACAGGCCCATCCACAGGCTGGTGTCAGGCTCCAGGCCATGCTGAAGGAGGCGACACCGTTCTGTCACCAGCACCTTGTTCTATCAGATTTGACAGGACCATCCACAGCCTGGTGTCAGGCTCCAGGCCGTGCTGAAGGAGGCGACACCGTTCTGTAACGAGCTCCTTGTTATATCAGATTTGACAGGACCATCCACAGCCTGGTGTCAGACTCCAGGCCGTGCTGATGGAGGTGTCACCGTTCTGTAACCAGCTCCGTGTTATATCAGATTTGACTGGACCATCCACAGCCTGGTGTCAGTCTCCAGGCCGTGCTGAAGGAGGTGACACCGTTCTGTAACCAGCTCCTTGTTATATCAGGTTTGACAGGACCATCTACAGCCTGGTGTCAGGCTCCAGTCCGTGCTGAAGGAGGCGACACCGTTCTGTAACCAGCTCTTTGTTATATCAGATTTCACAGGACCATTCACAGCCTGGTGTCAGGCTCCAGACAGTGCCGAAGGAGGCGACACCGTTCTGTAACCAGCTCCTTGTTGTATCTGATTTGACAGGACCATCCACAGCCTGGTGTCAGGCTCCAGGCCGTGCTGAAGGAGGCGACACCGTTCTGTAACCAGCTCCTTGTTATATCAGATTTGACAGGACCATCCACAGCCTGGTGTCAGGCTCCAGGCCGTGCTGAAGGAGGCGACACCGTTCTGTAACCAGCTCCTTGTTATATCAGATTTGACAAGACCATCCACAGCCTGGTGTCAGGCTCCAGGCCGTGCTGAAGGAGGCGACACCGTTCTGTAACCAGCTCCTTGTTATGTCAGATTTGAAAGGACCATCCACAGGCTGGTGTCAGGCTCCAGGCCGTGCTGAAGGAGGTGACACCGTTCTGTAACCAGCACCTTGTTGTATCAGATTTGACAGGACCATCCACAGCCTGGTGTCAGGCTCCAGGCCGTGCTGAAGGAGGCGACACCGTTCTGTAACGAGCTCCTTGTTATATCGGTTTTGACAGGACCATCCACAGCCTGGTGTCAGGCTCCAGGCCGTGCTGAAGGAGGCGACATCGTTCTGTAACCAGCTCCGTGTTATATCAGATTTGACGGGACCACCCACAGCCTGGTGTCAGGCTCCAGGCCGTGCTGAAGGAGGCGACACCGTTCTGTAACCAGCTCCTTGTTATATCAGATTTGACAAGACCAACCACAGCCTGGTGTCAGGCTCCAGGCCGTGCTGAAGGAGGCGACACCGTTCAGAAACCAGCTCCTTGTTATATCAGATTTGACAGGCCCATCCACAGCCTGGTGTCAGGCTCCAGGCCGTGCTGAAGGAGGCGACACCGTTCTCTAACGAGCTCCTTGTTGTAAAAGATTTGACAGGACCATCCACACCCTGGTGTCAGGCTCCAGGCCGCGCTGAAGGAGGCGACACCGTTCTGTAACCAGCACCTTGTTATATCAGATTTGACAGGACCATCCATAGCCTGGTGTCAGGCTCCAGGCCGTGCTGAAGGAGACGACACCGTTCTGTAACCAGCACCTTGTTATATCAGATTTGACAGGACCATCCACAGCCTGGTGTCAGGCTCCAGGCCGTGCTGAAGGAGGCGACACCGTTCTGTAACCAGCACCTTGTTGTATCAGATTTGACAGGACCATCCACAGCCTGGTGTCAGGCTCCAGGCCGTGCTGAAGGAGGCGACACCGTTCTGTAACCAGCACCTTGTTATATCAGATTTGACAGGACCATCCACAGCCTGGTGTCAGGCTCCAGGCCGTGCTGAAGGAGGTGACACCGTTCTGTAACCAGCTCCTTGTTATATCAGATTTGACAGGACCATCCACAGCCTGGTGTCAGGCTGCAGGCCGTGCTGAAGGAGGCGACACCGTTCTGTAACCAGCTCCTTGTTATGTCAGATTTGACAGGACCATCCACAGCCTGGTGTCAGGCTCCAGGCCGTGCTGAAGGAGGCGACACCGTTCTGTAACCAGCACCTTGTTATATCAGATTTGACAGGACCATCCACAGCCTGGTGTCAGGCTCCAGGCCGTGCTGAAGGAGGCGACACCGTTCTGTAACCAGCTCCTTGTTATATCAGATTTGACAGGACCATCCACAGTCTGGTGTCAGGCTCCAGGCCGTGCTGAAGGAGGCGACACCGTTCTGTAACCAGCTCCTTGTTATATCAGATTTGACAGGACCATCCACAGCCTGGTGTCAGGCTCCAGGCCGTGCTGAAGGAGGCGACAGCGTTCTGTAACCAGCACCTTGTTATATCAGATTTGACAGGACCATCCACACTCTGGTGTCAGGCTCCAGGCCGTGCTAAAGGAGGCGACACCGTTCTGTAACCAGCTCCTTGTTATATCAGATTTGACAGGACCATCCACAGCCTGGTGTCAGGCTCCAGGCCGTGCTGAAGGAGGCGACACCTTTCTGTAACCTGCTCCGTGTTATATCAAATTTCACAGGACCAGCCACAGCATGGCGTCAGGCTCCAGGCCGTGCTGAAGGAGGCAACACCGTTCTGTAACCAGCTCCTTGTTATATCAGATTTGAAAGGACCATCCACAGCCAGGTGTCAGGCTCCAGGCCGTGCTGAAGGAGGCGACACCGTACTGTAATCAGCTCCGTGTTATATCAGATTTGACAGGACCATCCACAGCATGGCGTCAGGCTCCAGGCCGTGCTGAAGGAGGCGACACCGTTCTGTAACCAGCTCCGTGTTATGTCAGATTGGAAAGGACCATCCACAGCCTGGTGTCAGTCTCCAGGCCGTGCTGAAGGAGGCGACACCGTTCTGTAACGAGCTCCTTGTTATATCAGATTTGACAGGACCATCCACAGCCTGGTGTCAGGCTCCAGGCCGTGCTGAAGGAGGCGACACCGTTCTGTAACCAGCTCCTTGTTATATCAGATTCGACAGGACCATCCACAGCCTGGTGTCAGGCTCCAGGCCGTGCTGAAGGAGGCGACACTGTTCTGTAACGAGCTCCTTGTTATATCAGATTTGACAGGACCATCCACAGTCTGGTGTCAGGCTCCAGGCCGTGCTGAAGGAGGCGACATCGTTCTGTAACCAGCTCCGTGTTATATCAGATTTGACGGGACCACCCACAGCCTGGTGTCAGGCTCCAGGCCGTGCTGAAGGAGACGACACCGTTCTGTAACCAGCTCCTTGTTATATTAGATTTGACAGGACCACCCACAGCCTGGTGTCAGGCTCCAGGCCGTGCTGAAGGAGGCGACACCGTTCTGAAACCAGCTCCTTGTTATATCAGATTTGACAGGCCCATCCACAGGCTGGTGTCAGGCTCCAGGCCATGCTGAAGGAGGCGACACCGTTCTGTAACCAGCACCTTGTTCTATCAGATTTGACAGGACCATCCACAGCCTGGTGTCAGGCTCCAGGCCGTGCTGAAGGAGGCGACACCGTTAGGTAAACAGCTCCTTGTTATATCAGATTTGACAGGACCACCCACAGCCTGGTGTCAGGCTCCAGGCCGTGCTGAAGGAGGCGACACCGTTCTGTAACCAGCTCCTTGTTATATCAGGTTTGACAGGACAATCTACAGCCTGGTGTCAGGCTCCAGTCCGTGCTGAAGGAGGCGACACCGTTCTGTAACCAGCTCTTTGTTATATCAGATTTCACAGGACCATTCACAGCCTGGTGTCAGGCTCCAGGCCGTGCAGAAGGAGTCGACACCGTTCTGTAACCAGCTCCTTGTTGTATCTGATTTGACAGGACCATCCACAGCCTGGTGTCAGGCTCCAGGCCGTGCTGAAGGTGGTGACACCGTTCTGTATCCAGCTCCTTGTTATATCAGATTTGACAGGACCATCCACAGCCTGGTGTAAGGCCCCAGGCCGTGCTGAAGGAGGCGACACCGTTCTGTAACCAGCTCCTTGTTATATCAGATTTGACAGGACCATCCACAGCCTGGTGTCAGGCTCCAGGCTGTGCTGAAGGACGCGACACCGTTCTGTAACCAGCACCTTGTTCTATCAGATTTGACAGGACCATCCACAGCCTGGTGTCAGGCTCCAGGCCGTGCTGAAGGAGGTGTCACCGTTCTGTAACCAGCTCCTTGTTATATCAGATTTGACAGGACCATCCACAGCCTGCTGCCAGACTCCAGGCCGTGCTGAAGGAGGTGAAACCGGTCTGTAACCAGCTCCTTGTTATATCAGATTTGACAGGACCATCCACAGCCTGGTGTCAGGCTCCAGGCCGTGCTGAAGGAGGTGACACCGGTCTGTAACCAGCTCCTTGTTATATCAGGTGTGACAGGACCATCCACAGCCTGGTGTCAGGCTCCAGTCCGTGCTGAAGGAGGTGACACCGTTCTGTAACCAGCTCCTTGTTATGTCAGGTTTGACAGGACCATCTACAGCCTGGTGTCAGGCTCCAGTCCGTGCTGAAGGAGGCGACACCGTTCTGTAACCAGCTCTTTGTTATATCAGATTTGACAGGGCCATTCACAGCCTGGTGTCAGGCTCCAGGCCGTGCCGAAGGAGGCGACACCGTTCTGTAACCAGCTCCTTGTTGTATCTGATTTGACAGGACCATCCACAGCCTGGTGTAAGGCTCCACGCCTTGCTGAAGGAGGCGACACCGTTCTGTAACCAGCTCCTTGTTATATCAGATTTGACAAGACCATCCACAGCCTGGTGTCAGGCTCCAGGCCGTGCTGAAGGAGGCGACACCTTTCTGTAACCAGCCCCTTGTTATATCAGATTTGACAGGACCATCCACAGCCTGGTGTCAGGCTCCAGGCCGTGCTGAAGGAGGTGACACCGTTCTGTAACCAGCACCTTGTTGTATCAGATTTGACAGGACCATCCACATCCTGGTGTCAGGCTCCAGGCTGTGCTGAAGGAGGTGACACCGTTCTGTAACCAGCTCCTTGTTGTATCAGATTTGACAGGACCATCCACAGCCTGGTGTCAGGCTCCAGGCCATGCTGAAGGAGGCGACACCGTTCTGTAACCAGCTCCTTGTTATATCAGGTTTGACAGGACCATCCACAGCCTGGTGTCAGGCTCCAGGCCGTGCTGAAGGAGGCGACACCATTCTGTAACAAGCTCCTTGTTCTATCAGATTTGTCAGGACCATCCACAGCCTGGTGTCAGGCTCCAGCCCGTGCTGAAGGAGGCGACACCGTTCTGTAACCAGCTCCTTGTTATATCAGATTTGACAGGACCATCCACAGACTGGTGTCAGGCTCCAGGCCGTGCTGAAGGAGGCGACACCGTTCTGTAACCAGCTCCTTGTTATATCAGATTTGACAGGACCATCCACAGCCTGGTGTCAGGCTCCAGGCCGTGCTGAAGGAGGTGACACCGTTCTGTAACCAGCTCCTTGTTATATCAGATTTGACAGGACCATCCACAGCCTGGTGTCAGGCTCCAGGCCGTGCTGAAGGAGGCGACACCGTTCTGTAACCAGCTCCTTGTTGTATCAGATTTGACAGGGACCATCCACAGCCTGGTGTCAGGCTCCAGGCCGTGCTGAGGGAGGCGACACCGGTCTGTAACCAGCTCCTTGTTATATCAGATTTGACAGGACCATCCACAGCCTGGTGTCAGGCTCCAGGCCGTGCTGAAGGAGGTGACACCGTTCTGTAACCAGCTCCTTGTTATATCAGATTTGACAGGACCATCCACAGCCTGGTGTCAGGCTCCAGGCCGCGCTGAAGGAGGCGACACCGTTCTGTAACCAGCTCCTTGTTATATCAGATTTGACAGGACCATCCACAGTCTGGTGTCAGGCTCCAGGCCGTGCTGAAGGAGGCGACATCGTTCTGTAACCAGCTCCTTGTTATATCAGATTTGACAGGACCATCCACAGCCTGGTGTCAGGCTCCAGGCCGTGCTGAAGGAGGCGACACCGTTCTGTAACCAGCTCCGTGTTATATCAAATTTCACAGGACCAGCCACAGCATGGCGTCAGGCTCCAGGCCGTGCTGAAGGAGGCAACACCGTTCTGTAACCAGCTCCGTGTTATATCAGATTTGACAGGACCATCCACAGCATGGCGTCAGGCTCCAGGCCGTGCTGAAGGAGGCGACACCGTTCTGTAACCAGCTCCTTGTTATATCAGATTTGAAAGGACCATCCACAGCCAGGTGTCAGGCTCCAGGCCGTGCTGAAGGAGGCGACACCGTTCTGTAACCAGCTCCTTGTTATATCAGATTTGAAAGGACCATCCACAGCCAGGTGTCAGGCTCCAGGCCGTGCTGAAGGAGGCGACACCGTACTGTAACCAGCTCCGTGTTATATCAGATTTGACAGGACCATCCACAGCATGGCGTCAGGCTCCAGGCCGTGCTGAAGGAGGCGACACCGTTCTGTAACCAGCTCCTTGTTATGTCATATTTGAAAGGACCATCCACAGCCTGGTGTCAGTCTCCAGGCCGTGCTGAAGGAGGCGACACCGTTCTGTCACCAGCTCCTTGTTCTGTCAGATTTGAAAGGACCATCCACAGCCTGGTGTCAGGCTCCAGGCCGTGCTGAAGAAGGTGACACCGTTCTGTAACGAGCTCCTTGTTATTTCAGATTTGACAGGACCATCCACAGCCTGGTGTCAGGCTCCAGGCCGTGCTGAAGGTGGCGACATCGTTCTGTAACCAGCTCCGTGTTATATCAGATTTGACGGGACCACCCACAGCCTGGTGTCAGGCTCCAGGCCGTGCTGAAGGAGGCGACACCGTTCTGTAACCAGCTCCTTGTTATATCAGATTTGACAGGACCACCCACAGCCTGGTGTCAGGCTCCAGGCCGTGCTGAAGGAGGCGACACCGTTCTGAAACCAGCTCCTTGTTATATCAGTTTTGACAGGACCATCCACAGCCTGGTGTCAGGTTCCAGGCCGTGCTGAAGGAGGCGACACCGTTCTGTAACCAGCACCTTGTTATATCAGATTTGACAGGACCATCCACCGCCTGGTGTCAGGCTCCAGGCCGTGCTGAAGGAGGCGACACCGTTCTGTAACTAGCACCTTGTTCTATCAGATTTGACAGGACCATCCACAGCCTGGTGTCAGGCTCCAGGCCGTGCTGAAGGAGGCGACACCGTTCTGTAACCTGCTCCTTGTTATATCAGATTTGACAGGACCATCCACAGCCTGGTGTCAGGCTCCAGGCCGTGCTGAAGGAGGCGACACCGTTCTGTAACGAGCTCCTTGTTATATCAGATTTGACAGGACCACCCACAGCCTGGTGTCAGGCTCCAGGCCGTGCTGAAGGAGGTGACACAGTTCTGTAACCAGCTCCTTGTTATATCAGGTTTGACAGGACCATCTACAGCCTGGTGTCAGGCTCCAGTCCGTGCTGAAGGAGGCGACACCGTTCTGTAACCAGCTCTTTGTTATATCAGATTTCACAGGACCATTCACAGCCTGGTGTCAGGCTCCAGGCCGTGCCGAAGGAGGCGACACCGTTCTGTAACCAGCTCCTTGTTGTATCTGATTTGACAGGACAATCCACAGCCTGTTGTCAGGCTCCAGGCCGTGCTGAAGGAGGCGACACCGTTCTGTAACCAGCTCCTTGTTATATCAGATTTGACAGGACCATCCACAGCCTGGTGTCAGGCTCCAGGCCGTGCTGAAGGAGGCGACACCGTTCTGTAACCAGCTCCTTGTTATATCAGATTTGACAAGACCATCCACAGCCTGGTGTCAGGCTCCAGGCCGTGCTGAAGGAGGCGACACCGTTCTGTAACCAGCTCCTTGTTATGTCAGATTTGAAAGGACCATCCACAGCCTGGTGTCAGTCTCCAGGCCATGCTGAAGGAGGTGACACCGTTCTGTAACGAGCTCCTTGTTATATCAGATTTGACAGGACCATCCACAGCCTGGTGTCAGGCTCCAGGCCGTGCTGAAGGAGGCGACATCGTTCTGTAACCAGCTCCGTGTTATATCAGATTTGACGGGACCACCCACAGCCTGGTGTCAGGCTCCAGGCCGTGCTGAAGGAGGCGACACCGTTCTGTAACCAGCTCCTTGTTATATCAGATTTGACGGGACCATCCACAGCCTGGTGTCAGGCTCCAGGCCGTGCTGAAGGAGGTGACACCGTTCTGTAACCAGCTCCTTGTTATATCAGATTTGACAGGACCACCCACAGCCTGGTGTCAGGCTCCAGGCCGTGCTGAAGGAGGCGACACCGTTCTGTAACCAGCTCCTTGTTATATCAGATTTGACAGGACCATCCACAGCCTGGTGTCAGGCTCCAGGCCGTGCTGAAGGAGGCGACAGCGTTCTGTAACCAGCACCTTGTTATATCAGATTTGACAGGACCATCCACACTCTGGTGTCAGGCTCCAGGCCGTGCTGAAGGAGGCGACACCGTTCTGTAACCAGCTCCTTGTTATATCAGATTTGACAGGACCATCCACAGCCTGGTGTCAGGCTCCAGGCCGTGCTGAAGGAGGCGACACCGTTCTGTAACCAGCTCCGTGTTATATCAGATTTGACGGGACCACCCACAGCCTGGTGTCAGGCTCCAGGCCGTGCTGAAGGAGGCGACACCGTTCTGAAACCAGCTCCTTGTTATATCAGATTTGACAGGCCCATCCACAGGCTGGTGTCAGGCTCCAGGCCATGCTGAAGGAGGCGACACCGTTCTGTAACCAGCACCTTGTTCTATCAGATTTGACAGGACCATCCACAGCCTGGTGTCAGGCTCCAGGCCGTGCTGAAGGAGGCGACACCGTTCTGTAACGAGCTCCTTGTTATATCAGATTTGACAGGACCATCCACAGCCTGGTGTCAGACTCCAGGCCGTGCTGATGGAGGTGTCACCGTTCTGTAACCAGCTCCGTGTTATATCAGATTTGACTGGACCATCCACAGCCTGGTGTCAGTCTCCAGGCCGTGCTGAAGGAGGTGACACCGTTCTGTAACCAGCTCCTTGTTATATCAGGTTTGACAGGACCATCTACAGCCTGGTGTCAGGCTCCAGTCCGTGCTGAAGGAGGCGACACCGTTCTGTAACCAGCTCTTTGTTATATCAGATTTCACAGGACCATTCACAGCCTGGTGTCAGGCTCCAGACCGTGCCGAAGGAGGCGACACCGTTCTGTAACCAGCTCCTTGTTGTATCTGATTTGACAGGACCATCCACAGCCTGGTGTCAGGCTCCAGGCCGTGCTGAAGGAGGCGACACCGTTCTGTAACCAGCTCCTTGTTATATCAGATTTGACAAGACCATCCACAGCCTGGTGTCAGGCTCCAGGCCGTGCTGAAGGAGGCGACACCGTTCTGTAACCAGCTCCTTGTTATGTCAAATTTGAAAGGACCATCCACAGGCTGGTGTCAGGCTCCAGGCCGTGCTGAAGGAGGTGACACCGTTCTGTAACCAGCACCTTGTTGTATCAGATTTGACAGGACCATCCACAGCCTGGTGTCAGGCTCCAGGCCGTGCTGAAGGAGGCGACACCGTTCTGTAACGAGCTCCTTGTTATATCGGTTTTGACAGGACCATCCACAGCCTGGTGTCAGGCTCCAGGCCGTGCTGAAGGAGGCGAAATCGTTCTGTAACCAGCTCCGTGTTATATCAGATTTGACGGGACCACCCACAGCCTGGTGTCAGGCTCCAGGCCGTGCTGAAGGAGGCGACACCGTTCTGTAACCAGCTCCTTGTTATATCAGATTTGACAAGACCAACCACAGCCTGGTGTCAGGCTCCAGGCCGTGCTGAAGGAGGCGACACCGTTCAGAAACCAGCTCCTTGTTATATCAGATTTGACAGGCCCATCCACAGCCTGGTGTCAGGCTCCAGGCCGTGCTGAAGGAGGCGACACCGTTCTGTAACGAGCTCCTTGTTGTAAAAGATTTGACAGGACCATCCACACCCTGGTGTCAGGCTCCAGGCCGCGCTGAAGGAGGCGACACCGTTCTGTAACCAGCACCTTGTTATATCAGATTTGACAGGACCATCCATAGCCTGGTGTCAGGCTCCAGGCCGTGCTGAAGGAGACGACACCGTTCTGTAACCAGCACCTTGTTATATCAGATTTGACAGGACCATCCACAGCCTGGTGTCAGGCTCCAGGCCGTGCTGAAGGAGGCGACACCGTTCTGTAACCAGCACCTTGTTGTATCAGATTTGACAGGACCATCCACAGCCTGGTGTCAGGCTCCAGGCCGTGCTGAAGGAGGCGACACCGTTCTGTAACCAGCACCTTGTTATATCAGATTTGACAGGACCATCCACAGCCTGGTGTCAGGCTCCAGGCCGTGCTGAAGGAGGTGACACCGTTCTGTAACCAGCTCCTTGTTATATCAGATTTGACAGGACCATCCACAGCCTGGTGTCAGGCTGCAGGCCGTGCTGAAGGAGGCGACACCGTTCTGTAACCAGCTCCTTGTTATGTCAGATTTGACAGGACCATCCACAGTCTGGTGTCAGGCTCTAGGCCGTGCTGAAGGAGGTGACACCGTTCTGTAACCAGAACCTTGTTATATCAGATTTGACAGGACCATCCACAGCCTGGTGTCAGGCTCCAGGCCGTGCTGAAGGAGGCGACACCGTTCTGTATCCAGCTCCTTGTTATATCAGATTTGACAGGACCATCCACAGCCTGGTGTCAGGCTCCAGGCCGTGCTGAAGGAGGTGACACCGTTCAGTAACCAGCTCCTTGTTATATCAGATTTGACAGGACCATCCACAGCCTGGTGTCAGGCTCCAGGCCGTGATGAAGGAGGTGACACCGTTCTGTAACCAGCTCCTTGTTGTATCAGATTTGACAGGACCATCCACAGCATGGCGTCAGGCTCCAGGCCGTACTGAAGGAGGCGACACCGTTCTGTAACCAGCTCCTTGTTGTATCAGATTTGACAGGACCATCCACAGCCTGGTGTCAGGCTCCAGGCCGTGCTGAAGGAGGCGACACCGTTCTGTAACAAGCTCCGTGTTATATCAGATTTGACAGGACCATCCACAGCATGGCGTCAGGCTCCAGGCCGTGCTGAAGGAGGCGACACCGTTCTGTAACCAGCTCCTTGTTATATCAGATTTGACAGGACCATCCACAGCCTGGTGTCAGGCATCAGGCCGTGCTGAAGGAGGCGACATCGTTCTGGAACCAGCTCCTTGTTATATCAGATTTGACAGGAGCATCCACAGCCTGGTGTCAGGCTCCAGGCCGTGCTGAAGGAGGCGACACCGTTCTGTAACCAGCTCCTTGTTCTATCAGATTTGTCAGGACCATCCACAGCCTGGTGTCAGGCACCAGGCCGTGCTGAAGGAGGCGACACCGTTCTGTAACCAGCTCCTTGTTCTATCAGATTTGACAGGACCATCCACCGCCTGGTGTCAGGCTCCAGGCCGTGCTGAAGGTGGTGACACCGTTCTGTAAACAGCTCCGTGTTATATCAGATTTGACAGGACCATCCACAGCCTGGTGTCAGGCTCCAGGCCGTGCTGAAGGAGGTGACACCGTTCTGTAACCAGCACCTTGTTATATCAGATTTGACAGGACCATCCACAGACTGGTGTCAGGCTCCAGGCCGTGCTGAAGGAGGCGACACAGTTCTGAAACCAGCTCCTTGTTATATCAGATTTGACAGGCCCATCCGCAGGCTGGTGTCAGGCTCCAGGCCGTGCTGATGGAGGCGACACCGTTCTGTAACCAGCTCCTTGTTATATCAGATTTGACAGGACCATCCACAGCCTGGTGTCAGGCTCCAGGCCGTGCTGAAGGAGGTGACACCGTTGTGTAACCAGCTCCTTGTTATATCAGATTTGACAGGACCATCCACAGCCTGGTGTCAGGCTCCAGGCCGTGCTGAAGGAGGCGACACCGTTCTGTAACCAGCTCCTTGTTATATCAGATTTGACAGGACCATCCACAGCCTGGTGTCAGGCTCCAGGCCGTGCTGAAGGAGGCGACACAG
Source organism: Scyliorhinus torazame (assembly GCF_047496885.1). Taxonomy (NCBI): domain Eukaryota; kingdom Metazoa; phylum Chordata; class Chondrichthyes; order Carcharhiniformes; family Scyliorhinidae; genus Scyliorhinus; species Scyliorhinus torazame. Next base: position 14,463,192 of record NC_092711.1, read on the forward strand.
TTCTGAAACCAGCTCCTTGTTATATCAGATTTGACAGGACCATCCACAGCCTGGTGTAAGGCTCCAGGCCGTGCTGAAGGAGGCAACATCGTTCTGTAACCAGCACCGTGATATATCAGATTTGGCAGGCCCACCCACAGCCTGGTGTCAGGCTCCAGGCTGTGCTGAAGGAGGCGACATCATTCTGTAACCAGCTCCTTGTTATATCAGGTTTGACAGCACCATCCACACTCTGGTGTCAGGCTCCAGGCCGTGCTGAAGGAAACCCATCCTCAGCATCTCCACTCACCTTCCAATAACACAACCTGCAGAAACCCATTCTCAGCATCTTCACTCACCTCCCAATAACACAACCTGCAGAAACCCATCCTCAGCATCTCCACTCAACTTCCAATATCTCAACCTGCAGAAATCCATTCTCAGCATCTTCACTAACCTCCCAATAACACAACCTGCAGAAACCCATTCTCAGCATCTTCACTCACCTCCCAATAACACAAGCTGCAGAAACCCCTCCTCAGCATCTCCACTCACCTTCCAATAACACAACCTGCAGAAACCCATTCTCAGCATCTTCACTAACCTCCCAATAACACAACCTGCAGAAACCCATCCTCAGCATCTCCACTCACCTTCCAATAACACAACCTGCAGAAACCCATCCTCAGCATCTCCACTCACCTCCCAATAACACAACCTGCTGAAACCCATCCTCAGCATCTCCACTCACTTTCCAATAACACAACCTGCAGAACCCATCCTCAGCATCTTCAATCACCTCCCAATAACACAACCTGCAGAAACCCATCCTCAGAATCGTCACTCATCTCCCAATAACACAACCTGCAGAAACCCATCCTCAGCATCTCCACTCATCTCCCAATTACACAACCTGCAGAATCCCATTCTCAGCATCTCTACTGACCTTCCAATAACACAACCTGCAGAAACATATCCTCAGCATCTTCACTCACCTCCCAAGAACACAACCTGCAGAAACGCATCCTCAGCATCTTCACTCACCTCCCAATAAATCAACCTGCAGAAACCCATCCTCAGAATCGTCACTCATCTCCCAATAACACAACCTGCAGAAACCCATCCTCAGCATCACCACTCACCTCCCAATAACACAACCTGCAGAAACCCATCCTCAGCATCTCCATCTCCTTACAATAACATAACCTGCAGAAACCTATCCTCAGCATCTCCACACACCTCCCAATAACACAAACTGCAGGAACCCATCGTCAGCATCTCCACTCAACTCCCAATAACACAACCTGCAGAAATCCATCCTCAGCATCTCCACTCACGTCCCAATAACACAACCTGCAGAAACCCATTCTCAGCATCTTCCCTAACCTCCCAATAATAGAACCTGCAGAAACCCATCTTCTGCATCTCCACTCACCTCCCAACAACACAACCTGCAGATACCCATTCTCAGCATTTCCACTCATCTCCCAATAACACAACCTGCAGTAACCCATCCTCAGCATCTTCCCTAACCGCCCAATAACACAACCTGCAGAAACCCATCATCAGCATCTACACTAACCTCCCAATAACACAACCTGCAGAAACCCATCCTCAGCATCTTCAAAAATCATCCAATAACACAACCTGCAGAAACCCATGCTCAGCATCTCCACTAATCTTCCAATAACACAACCTGCAGAAACCCATCCTCAGCATCTTCCCTAACCTCCCAATAACACAACCTGCAGATACACATTCTCAGCATTTCCACTCATCTCCCAATAACACAACCTGCAGAATCCCATCCTCAGCATCTCCACCCACCCCCCAATAACACAACCTGCAGAAACCCATCCTCAGCATCTCCACTCAACTTCCAATAACACAACCTGCAGAAACCCATCCTCAGCATCTCCACTCACCTCCCAATAGCACAAACTGCTGAAACCCATCCACAGCATCTCCACTCACCTCCCAATAACACAACCTGCGGAAACCCATCCTCAGTATCTCCACTCACCTTCCAATAACACAACCTGCAGAAACCCATCCTCAGCATCTTCACTCAACTTCCAATAACACAAACTGCAGAAACCCATCCTCAGCATCTTCACTCACCTCCCAATAACACAACCTGCAGAAACCCATCCGCAACATCTTCACTAACCACCCAATAACACAACCTGCAGAACCCATCCTCAGCACCTTAACTAATCTTCCAATAACACAACCTGCAGAAACCCATCCACAACATATTCACTAACCTTCCAATAACACGACCTGCAGAAACCCATCCTCAGCATCTTCACTCACCTTCCAATAACACAAACTGGAGAAACCCATCCTCAGCATCTTCACTCACCTTCCAATAACACAAACTGGAGAAACCCATCCTCAGCATCTTCACCAACCTCCCAATAACACAACCTGCAGAATCCTATCCTCAGCATCTCCACTCATCTACCAGTAACACAACCTGCAGAAACCCATCCTCAGCATCTCCACTCACCCCCCAATAACACAACCTGCAGAAACCCATCCTCAGCATTTCCACTCAACCTCCAATAACACAACCTGCAGAAACCCATCCTCAGCATCTTCAAAAATCTTCCAATAACTCAACCTGCAGAAACCCATCCTCTGCATCTCCACTCGCCTCCCAATAACACAACCTGCAGAAACCCATCCTCAGCATCTTCCCTAACCTCCCAATAACACAACCTGCGGATACACATTCTCAGCATTTCCACTCATCTCCCAATAACACAACCTGCAGAAACCCATCCTCAGCATCTCCACCCACCCCCCAATAATACAACCTGCAGAAACCCATCCTCAGCATCTCCATTCAACGTCCAATAACACAACCTGCAGAAACCCATCCTCAGCATCTCCACTCACCTCCCAATAGCACAAACTGCTGAAACCCATCCACAGCATCTCCACTCACCTCCCAATAACACAACCTGCAGAAACCCATCCTCAGTATCTCCACTCACCTTCCAATAACACAACCTGCAGAAACCCATCCTCAGCATCTTCACTCACCTTCCAATAACACAAACTCCAGAAACCCATCCTCAGCATCTTCACTCACCTCCCAATAACACAACCTGCAGAAACCCATCCCCAACATCTTCACTAACCTCCCAATAACACAACCTGCAGAATCCTATCCTCAGCATCTCCACTCACCTCCCAATAACACAAACTGCAGAAACCCATCCACAGCATCTCCACTCACCTCCCAATAACACAACCTGCAGAATCCCATCCTCCGCATCTTCACTAACCTTCCAATAACACAACCTGCAGAAACCCATCCTCAGCATCTTCACAAATCTTCCAATAACACAACCTGCAGAAACCCATCCTCAGCATCTCCACTCACCTCCCAATAACACAACCTGCAGAAACCCATCCCCAGCATCTCCACTCACTTTCCAATAACACAACCTGCAGAACCCATCCTCAGCACCTTAACTAATCTTCCAATAACACAACCTGCAGAAACCCATCCACAACATATTCACTAACCTTCCAATAACACGACCTGCAGAAACCCATCCTCAGCATCTTCACTCACCTTCCAATAACACAAACTGGAGAAACCCATCCTCAGCATCTTCACTCACCTCCCAATAACACAACCTGCAGAAACCCATCCCCAACATCTTCACTAACCTCCCAATAACACAACCTGCAGAATCCTATCCTCAGCATCTCCACTCATCTCCCAATAACACAACCTGCAGAAACCCATCCTCAGCATCTCCACTCACCCCCCAATAACACAACCTGCAGAAACCCATCCTCAGCATCTCCACTCAACTTCCAATCACACAACCTGCAGAAACCCATCCTCAGCATCTCCACTCACCTCCCAATAACACAAACTGCTGAAACCCATCCACAGCATCTCCACTCACCTCCCAATAACACAACCTGCAGAAACCCATCCTCAGTATCTCCAGTCACCTTCCAATAACACAACCTGCAGAAACCCATCCTCAGCATCTTCACTCACCTTCCAATAACACAAACTGCAGAAACCCATCCTCAGCATCTTCACTCACCTCCCAATAACACAACCTGCAGAAACCCATCCCCAACATCTTCACTGACCTCCCAATAACACAACCTGCAGAATCCTATCCTCAGCATCTCCACTCACCTCCCAATAACACAACCTGCAGAATCCCATTCTGCGCATCTTCACTCACCTCCCAATAACACAACCTGCAGAAACCCATCCTCAGCATCTCCACCCACCTTCCAATAACACAACCTGCAGAAATCCATTCTCAGCATCTTCACTAACCTCCCAATAACACAACCTGCAGAAACCCATTCTCAGCATCTTCACTCACCTCCCAATAACACAACCTGCAGAAACCCATCCTCAGCATCTCCACTCACCTTCCAATAACACAACCTGCAGAAACCCATCCTTAGCATCTTCACAAATCTTCCAATAACACAACCTGCAGAAACCCATCCTCAGCATCTCCACTCACCTCCCAATAACACAACCTGCAGAAACCCATCCTCAGCATCTCCACTCACTTTCCAATAACACAACCTGCAGAACACATCCTCAGCACCTTAACTAATCTTCCAATAACACAATCTGCAGAAACCCATCCACAACATATTCACTAACCTTCCAATAACACGACCTGTAGAAACCCATCCACAGCACCTGCACTCACCTCCCAATAACACAACCTGCAGAAACCCATCCTCCGCATCTCCACTATCCTTCCAATAACTCAACCTGCAGAAACCCATTCTCAGCATCTTCACTCACCTCCCAATAACACAACCTGCAGAAAGCAATCCTCAGCATCTTCCCTAACCTCCCAATAACACAACCTGCAGAAACCCATTCTCAGCATCTTCACTCACCTCCCAATAACACAACCTGCAGAAACCCATTCTCAGCATTTCCACTCATCTCCCAATAACACAACCGGCAGAAACCCATCCTCAGCATCTCCACCCACCTTCCAATAACACAACCTGCAGAAACCCATCCTCAGCATCTCCACTCACCTCCCAATAACACAACCTGCAGAAACCCATCCTCAGCATCTCCACCCACCTTCCAATAACACAATCTGCAGAAATCCATTCTCAGCATCTTCACTAACCTCCCAATAACACAACCTGCAGAAACCCATTCTCAGCATCTCCACTCACCTTCCAATAACACAACCTGCAGAAACCCATCCTCAGTGTCTTCACTCACCTTCCAATAACACAAACTGCAGAAACCCATCCTCAGCATCTTCACTCACCTCCCAATAACACAACCTGCAGAAACCCATCCCCAACATCTTCACTAACCTCCCAATAACACAACCTGCAGAATCCTATCCTCAGCATCTCCACTCACCTCCCAATAACACAACCTGCAGAAACCCATCCTCAGCATCTCCACTCACTTTCCAATAACTCAACCTGCAGAACCCATCCTCAGCACCTTAACTAATCTTCCAATAACACAACCTGCAGAAACCCATCCACAACATATTCACTAACCTTCCAATAACACGACCTGCAGAAACCCATTCTCAGCATCTTCACTCACCTCCCAATAACACAACCTGCAGAAACCCATCCTCAGCATCTCCTCTAACCTTCCAATAACACAACCTGCAGAAACCCATCCTCAGCATTTCCACTCACGTCCCAATAACACAACCTACAGAAATCCATCCTCAGCATCTCCACTAACCTCCCAATACCACAACCTGCAGAAACCCATCCTCAGCATCTCCACTCACCTCCCAATAACACAACCTGCAGAAACCCATCCTCAGCAACTCCACTAACCTCCCAATAACATAACCTGCAGAAACGCATCCTCAGCATCTTCACTCACCTCACAATACCACAACCTGCAGAAACCCATCCTCAGCATCTTCACTCACCTCCCAATAACACAACCTGCAGAAACCCATCCTCAGCATCTTCACTCACCTCCCAATAACAAAACCTGCAGATACCCATTCTCAGCATTTCCACTCATCTCCCAATAACACAACCTGCAGAAACCCATCCTCAGCATCTTCCCTAACTGCCCAATAACACAACCTGCAGAAACCCATCATCAGCATCTACACTAACCTCCCAATAACACAACCTGCAGAAACCCATCCTCAGCATCTTCAAAAATCATCCAATAACACAACCTGCAGAAACCCATGCTCAGCATCTCCACTAATCTTCCAATAACACAACCTGCAGAAACCCATCCTCAGCATCTTCACAAACCTTCCAATAACACAACCTGCAGAAACCCATCCTCTGCATCTCCACTCGCCTCCCAATAACACAACCTGCAGAATCCTATCCTCAGCATCTCCACTCATCTCCCAGTAACACAACCTGCAGAAACCCATCCTCAGCATCTCCACTCACCCCCCAATAACACAACCTGCAGAAACCCATCCTCAGCATTTCCACTCAACTTCCAATAACACAACCTGCAGAAACCCATCCTCAGCGTCTTCAAAAATCTTCCAATAACTCAACCTGCAGAAACCCATCCTCTGCATCTCCACTCGCCTCCCAATAACACAACCTGCAGAAACCCATCCTCAGCATCTCCACTCGCCTCCCAATAACACAACCTTCAGAAACCCATCCTCAGCATCTCCACTCAACTTCCAATAACACAACCTGCAGAAACCCATCCTCAGCATCTCCACTCACCTCCCAATAGCACAAACTGCTGAAACCCATCCACAGCATCTCCACTCACCTCCCAATAACACAACCTGCAGAAACCCATCCTCAGTATCTCCACTCACCTTCCAATAACACAACCTGCAGAAACCCATCCTCAGCATCTTCACTCACCTTCCAATAACACAAACTCCAGAAACCCATCCTCAGCATCTTCACTCACCTCCCAATAACACAACCTGCAGAAACCCATCCCCAACATCTTCACTAACCTCCCAATAACACAACCTGCAGAATCCTATCCTCAGCATCTCCACTCACCTCCCAATAACACAAACTGCAGAAACCCATCCACAGCATCTCCACTCACCTCCCAATAACACAACCTGCAGAATCCCATCCTCCGCATCTTCACTAACCTTCCAATAACACAACCTGCAGAAACCCATCCTCAGCATCTTCACAAATCTTCCAATAACACAACCTGCAGAAACCCATCCTCAGCATCTCCACTCACCTCCCAATAACACAACCTGCAGAAACCCATCCTCAGCATCTCCACTCACTTTCCAATAACACAACCTGCAGAACCCATCCTCAGCACCTTAACTAATCTTCCAATAACACAACCTGCAGAAACCCATCCACAACATATTCACTAACCTTCCAATAACACGACCTGCAGAAACCCATCCTCAGCATCTTCACAAATCTTCCAATAACACAACCTGCAGAAACCCATCCTCAGCATCTCCACTCATCTCCCAATAACACAACCTGCAGAAACCCATCCTCAGCATCTCCACTCACCCCCCAATAACACAACCTGCAGAAACCCATCCTCAGCATCTCCACTCAACTTCCAATCACACAACCTGCAGAAACCCATCCTCAGCATCTCCACTCACCTCCCAATAACACAAACTGCTGAAACCCATCCACAGCATCTCCACTCACCTCCCAATAACACAACCTGCAGAAACCCATCCTCAGTATCTCCAGTCACCTTCCAATAACACAACCTGCAGAAACCCATCCTCAGCATCTTCACTCACCTTCCAATAACACAAACTGCAGAAACCCATCCTCAGCATCTTCACTCACCTCCCAATAACACAACCTGCAGAAACCCATCCCCAACATCTTCACTGACCTCCCAATAACACAACCTGCAGAATCCTATCCTCAGCATCTCCACTCACCTCCCAATAACACAACCTGCAGAAACCCATTCTCCGCACCTTCACTCACCTCCCAATAACACAACCTGCAGAAACCCATCCTCAGCATCTCCACCCACCTTCCAATAACACAACCTGCAGAAACCCATTCTCAGCATCTTCACTCACCTCCCAATAACACAACCTGCAGAAACCCATCCTCAGCATCTCCACTCACCTTCCAATAACACAACCTGCAGAAACCCATCCTTAGCATCTTCACAAATCTTCCAATAACACAACCTGCAGAAACCCATCCTCAGCATCTCCACTCACCTCCCAATAACACAACCTGCAGAAACCCATCCTCAGCATCTCCACTCACCTCCCAATAACACAACCTGCAGAAACCCATCCTCAGCATCTTCACTCACCTCCCAATAACACAACCTGCAGAACACATCCTCAGCACCTTAACTAATCTTCCAATAACACAATCTGCAGAAACCCATCCACAGCACCTGCACTCACCTCCCAATAACACAACCTGCAGAAACCCATCCTCCGCATCTCCACTATCCTTCCAATAACTCAACTTGCAGAAACCCATTCTCAGCATCTTCACTCACCTCCCAATAACACAACCTGCAGAAACCCATGCTCAGCATCTCCACTAACCTCCCAATAACACAACCTGCAGAAACACATCCTCAGCATTTCCACTTACGTCCCAATAACACAACCTGCAGAAACCCATCCTCAGCATCTTCACTCACCTCTCAATACCACAACCTGCAGAAACCCATCCTCAGCATCTTCACTCACCTCCCAATAACACAACCTGTCGAAACCCATCCTCAGCATCTTCCCTAACCTCCCAATAACACAACCTGCAGAAACCCATTCTCAGCATCTTCACTCACCTCCCAATAACACAACCTGCAGAAACCCATCCTCAGCATCTCCACCCACCTTCCAAGAACACAACCTGCAGAAACCCATTCTCAGCATCTCCACTCACCTTCCAATAACACAACCTGCAGAAACCCATCCTCAGCGTCTTCACTCACCTTCCAATAACACAAACTGCAGAAACCCATCCTCAGCATCTTCACTCACCTCCCAATAACACAACCTGCAGAAACCCATCCCCAACATCTTCACTAACCTCCCAATAACACAACCTGCAGAATCCTATCCTCAGCATCTCCACTCACCTCCCAATAACACAAACTGCAGAAACCCATCCACAGCATCTCCACTCACCTCCCAATAACACAACCTGCAGAATCCCATCCTCAGCATCTTCACTAACCTTCCAATAACACAACCTGCAGAAACCCATCCTCAGCATCTTCACAAATCTTCCAATAACACAACCTGCAGAAACCCATCCTCAGCATCTCCACTCACCTCCCAATAACACAACCTGCAGAAACCCATCCTCAGCATCTCCACTCACTTTCCAATAACTCAACCTGCAGAACCCATCCTCAGCACCTTAACTAATCTTCCAATAACACAACCTGCAGAAACCCATCCACAACATATTCACTAACCTTCCAATAACACGACCTGCAGAAGCCCATCCTCAGCACCTGCACTCACCTCCCAATAACACAACCTGCAGAAACCCATCCTCCGCATCTCCACTATCCTTCCAATAACTCAACCTGCAGAAACCCATTCTCAGCATCTTCACTCACCTCCCAATAACACAACCTGCAGAAACCCATCCTCAGCATCTCCACTAACCTTCCAATAACACAACCTGCAGAAACCCATCCTCAGCATTTCCACTTACGTCCCAATAACACAACCTACAGAAATCCATCCTCAGCATCTCCACTAACCTCCCAATACCACAACCTGCAGAAACCCATCCACAGCATCTCCACTCACCTCCCAATAACACAACCTGCAGAAACCCATCCTCAGCAACTCCACTAACCTCCCAATAACACAACCTGCAGAAACCCATCCTCAGCATCTTCACTCACCTCTCAATACCACAACCTGCAGAAACCCATCCTCAGCATCTTCACTCACCTCCCAATAACACAACCTGCAGAAACCCATCCTCAGCATCTTCACTCACCTCCCAATAACAAAACCTGCAGATACCCATTCTCAGCATTTCCACTCATCTCCCAATAACACAACCTGCAGAAACCCATCCTCAGCATCTTCCCTAACCGCCCAATAACACAACCTGCAGAAACCCATCATCAGCATCTACACTAACCTCCCAATAACACAACCTGCAGAAACCCATCCTCAGCATCTTCAAAAATCATCCAATAACACAACCTGCAGAAACCCATGCTCAGCATCTCCACTAATCTTCCAATAACACAACCTGCAGAAACCCATCCTCAGCATCTTCACAAACCTTCCAATAACACAACCTGCAGAAACCCATCCTCTGCATCTCCACTCGCCTCCCAATAACACAACCTGCAGAAACCCATCCTCAGCATCTTCACTAACCTCCCAATAACACAACCTGCAGATACACATTCTCAGCATTTCCACTCATCTCCCAATAACACAACCTGCAGAATCCCATCCTCAGCATCTCCACCCACCCCCCAATAACACAACTTGCAGAAACCCATCCTCAGCATCTCCACTCAACTTCCAATAACACAACCTGCAGAAACCCATCCTCAGCATCTCCACTCACCTCCCAATAGCACAAACTGCTGAAACCCATCCACAGCATCTCCACTCACCTCCCAATAACACAACCTGCGGAAACCCATCCTCAGTATCTCCACTCACCTTCCAATAACACTACCTGCAGAAACCCATCCTCAGCATCTTCACTCACCTTCCAATAACACAAACTGCAGAAACCCATCCTCAGCATCTTCACTCACCTCCCAATAACACAACCTGCAGAAACCCATCCCCAACATCTTCACTAACCACCCAATAACACAACCTGCAGAATCCTATCCTCAGCATCTCCACTCACCTCCCAATAACACAAACTGCAGAAACCCATCCACAGCATCTCCACTCACCTCCCAATAACACAACCTGCAGAATCCCATCCTCAGCATCTTCACTAACCTTCCAATAACACAACCTGCAGAAACCCATCCTCAGCATCTTCACAAATCTTCCAATAACACAAACTGCAGAAACCCATCCTCAGCATCTCCACACCTCCCAATAACACAACCTGCAGAAACCCATCCTCAGCATCTCCACTCACTTTCCAATAACACAACCTGCAGAACCCATCCACAACATATTCACTAACCTTCCAATAACACGACCTGCAGAAACCCATCCTCAGCATCTTCACTCAGCTTCCAATAACACAAACTGGAGAAACCCATCCTCAGCATCTTCACTCACCTTCCAATAACACAAACTGGAGAAACCCATCCTCATCATCTTCACTAACCTCCCAATAACACAACCTGCAGAATCCTATCCTCAGCATCTCCACTCATCTCCCAGTAACACAACCTGCAGAAACCCATCCTCAGCATCTCCACTCACCCCCCAATAACACAACCTGCAGAAACCCATCCTCAGCATTTCCACTCAACTTCCAATAACACAACCTGCAGAAACCCATCCTCAGCATCTTCAAAAATCTTCCAATAACTCAACCTGCAGAAACCCATCCTCTGCATCTCCACTCGCCTCCCAATAACACAACCTGCAGAAACCCATCCTCAGCATCTTCCCTAACCTCCCAATAACACAACCTGCGGATATACATTCTCAGCATTTCCACTCATCTCCCAATAACACAACCTGCAGAAACCCATCCTCAGCATCTCCACCCACCCCCCAATAACACAACCTGCAGAAACCCATCCTCAGCATCTCCACTCAACTTCCAATAACACAACCTGCAGAAACCCATCCTCAGCATCTCCACTCACCTCCCAATAGCACAAACTGCCGAAACCCATCCACAGCATCTCCACTCACCTACCAATAACACAACCTGCAGAAACCCATCCTCAGTATCTCCACTCACCTTCCAATAACACAATCTGCAGAAACCCATCCTCAGCATCTTCACTCACCTTCCAATAACACAAACTCCAGAAACCCATCCTCAGCATCTTCACTCACCTCCCAATAACACAATCTGCAGAAACCCATCCCCAACATCTTCACTAACCTCCCAATAACACAACCTGCAGAATCCTATCCTCAGCATCTCCACTCACCTCCCAATAACACAAACTGCAGAAACCCATCCACAGCATCTCCACTCACCTCCCAATAACACAACCTGCAGAATCCCATCCTCCGCATCTTCACTAACCTTCCAATAACACAACCTGCAGAAACCCATCCTCAGCATCTTCACAAATCTTCCAATAACACAACCTGCAGAAACCCATCCTCAGCATCTCCACTCACCTCCCAATAACACAACCTGCAGAAACCCATCCTCAGCATCTCCACTCACTTTCCAATAACACAACCTGCAGAACCCATCCTCAGCACCTTAACTAATCTTCCAATAACACATCCTGCAGAAACCCATCCACAACATATTCACTAACCTTCCAATAACACGACCTGCAGAAACCCATCCTCAGCATCTTCACTCACCTTCCAATAAGACAAACTGGAGAAACCCATCCTCAGCATCTTCACTCACCTCCCAATAACACAACCTGCAGAAACCCATCCCCAACATCTTCACTAACCTCCCAATAACATAACCTGCAGAATCCTATCCTCAGCATCTCCACTCATCTCCCAATAACACAACCTGCAGAAACCCATCCTCAGCATCTCCACTCACCCCCCAATAACACAACCTGCAGAAACCCATCCTCAGCATCTCCACTCAACTTCCAATCACACAACCTGCAGAAACCCATCCTCAGCATCTCCACTCACATCCCAATAACACTAACTGCTGAAACCCATCCACAGCATCTCCACTCACCTCCCAATAACACAACCTGCAGAAACCCATCCTCAGTATCTCCAGTCACCTTCCAATAACACAACCTGCAGAAACCCATCCTCAGCATCTTCACTCACCTTCCAATAACACAAACTGCAGAAACCTATCTTCAGCATCTTCACTCACCTCCCAATAACACAACCTGCAGAAACCCATCCCCAACATCTTCACTGACCTCCCAATAACACAACCTGCAGAATCCTATCCTCAGCATCTCCACTCACCTCCCAATAACACAACCTGCAGAAACCCATTCTCCGCATCTTCACTCCCCTCCCAATAACACAACCTGCAGAAACCCATCCTCAGCATCTCCATCCTCCTTCCAATAACACAACCTGCAGAAATCCATTCTCAGCATCTTCACTAACCTCCCAATAACACAACCTGCAGAAACCCATTCTCAGCATCTTCACTCACCTCCCAATAACACAACCTGCAGAAACCCATCCTCAGCATCTCCACTCACCTTCCAATAACACAACCTGCAGAAACCCATCCAAAGCATCTTCACAAATCTTCCAATAACACAACCTGCAGAAACCCATCCTCAGCATCTCCACTCACCTCCCAATAACACAACCTGCAGAAACCCATCCTCAGCATCTCCACTCACTTTCCAATAACACAACCTGCAGAACACATCCTCAGCACCTTAACTAATCTTCCAATAACACAATCTGCAGAAACCCATCCACAACATATTCACTAACCTTCCAATAACACGACCTGCAGAAACCCATCCACAGCACCTGCACTCACCTCCCAATAACACAACCTGCAGAAAACCATCCTCCGCATCTCCACTATCCTTCCAATAACTCAACCTGCAGAAACCCATTCTCAGCATCTTCACTCACCTCCCAATAACACAACCTGCAGAAACCCATGCTCAGCATCTCCACTAACCTCCCAATAACACAACCTGCAGAAACACATCCTCAGCATTTCCACTTACGTCCCAATAACACAACCTGCAGAAAGCAATCCTCAGCATCTTCCCTAACCTCCCAATAACACAACCTGCAGAAACCCATTCTCAGCATCTTCACTCACCTCCCAATAACACAACCTGCAGAAACCCATCCTCAGCATCTCCACCCAGCTTCCAATAACACAACCTGCAGAAATCCATTCTCAGCATCTTCACTAACCTCCCAATAACACAACCTGCAGAAACCCATTCTCAGCATCTCCACTCACCTTCCAATAACACAACCTGCAGAAACCCATCCTCAGCGTCTTCACTCACCTCCCAATAACACAACCTGCAGAAACCCATCCTCAGCATCTCCACCCAGCTTCCAATAACACAACCTGCAGAAATCCATTCTCAGCATCTTCACTAACCTCCCAATAACACAACCTGCAGAAACCCATTCTCAGCATCTCCACTCACCTTCCAATAACACAACCTGCAGAAACCCATCCTCAGCGTCTTCACTCACCTCCCAATAACACAACCTGCAGAAACCCATCCTCAGCGTCTTCACTCACCTCCCAATAACACAAACTGCAGAAACCCATCCTCAGCATCTTCACTCACCTCCCAATTACACAACCTGCAGAAACCCATCCCCAACATCTTCACTAACCTCCCAATAACACAACCTGCAGAATCCTATCCTCAGCATCTCCACTCACCTCCCAATAACACAAACTGCAGAAACCCATCCACAGCATCTCCACTCACCTCCCAATAACACAACCTGCAGAATCCCATCCTCAGCATCTTCACTAACCTTCCAATAACACAACCTGCAGAAACCCATCCTCAGCATCTTCACAAATCTTCCAATAACACAACCTGCAGAAACCCATCCTCAGCATCTCCACTCACCTCCCAATAACACAACCTGCAGAAACCCATCCTCAGCATCTCCACTCACTTTCCAATAACTCAACCTGCAGAACCCATCCTCAGCACCTTAACTAATCTTCCAATAACACAACCTGCAGAAACCCATCCACAACATATTCACTAACCTTCCAATAACACGACCTGCAGAAACCCATCCTCAGCACCTGCACTCACCTCCCAATAACACAACCTACAGAAACCCATCCTCCGCATCTCCACTATCCTTCCAATAACTCAACCTGCAGAAACCCATTCTCAGCATCTTCACTCACCTCCCAATAACACAACCTGCAGAAACCCATCCTCAGCATCTCCACTAACCTTCCAATAACACAACCTGCAGAAACCCATCCTCAGCATTTCCACTTACGTCCCAATAACACAACCTACAGAAATCCATCCTCAGCATCTCCACTAACCTCCCAATACCACAACCTGCAGAAACCCATCCTCAGCATCTCCACTCACCTCCCAATAACACAACCTGCAGAAACCCATCCTCAGCAACTCCACTAACCTCCCAATAACACAACCTGCAGAAACCCATCCTCAGCATCTTCACTCACCTCACAATACCACAACCTGCAGAAACCCATCCTCAGCATCTTCACTCACCTCCCAATAACACAACCTGCAGAAACCCATCCTCAGCATCTTCACTCACCTCCCAATAACACAACCTGCAGAAACCCATCCTCAGCATCTTCACTCACCTTCCCATAACACAACCTGCAGAAACCCATCCTCAGCAACTCCACTCACCTTCCAATAACACAATCTGCAGAAACACATCCTCAGCATCTTCACTCACCTCCCAAGAACACAACCTGCAGAAACGCATCCTCAGCATTTTCAATCACCTCCCAATAACACAACCTGCAGAAACCCATCCTCAGAATCGTCACTCATCTCCCAATAACACAACCTGCAGAAACCCATCCTCAGCATCTCCACTCATCTCCCAATTACACAACCTGCAGAATCCCATTCTCAGCATCTCGACTGACCTTCCAATAACATAACCTGCAGAAACACATCCTCAGCATCTTCACTCACCTCCCAAGAACACAACCTGCAGAAACGCATCCTCAGCATCTTCACTCACCTCCCAATAACACAACCTGCAGAAACCCATCCTCAGCATCTCCACTCACCTCCCAATAACACAACCTGCAGAAATCCATCCTCAGCATCTCCACTCACGTCCCAATAACACAACCTGCAGAAACCCATTCTCAGCATCTTCCCTAACCTCCCAATAATAGAACCTGCAGAATCCCATCCTCTGCATCTCCACTCACCTCTCAATAACAAAACCTGCAGATACCCATTCTCAGCATTTCCACTCATCTCCCAATAACACAACCTGCAGAAACCCATCCTCAGCATCATCCCTAACCGCCCAATAACACAACCTGCAGAAACCCATCATCAGCATCTACACTAACCTCCCAATAACACAACCTGCAGAAACCTATCCTCAGCATCTTCAAAAATCTTCCAATAACACAACCTGCAGAAAACCATGCTCAGCATCTCCACTAACCTTCCAATAACACAACCTGCAGAAACCCATCCTCAGCATCTTCACAAACCTTCCAATAACACAACCTGCAGAAACCCATCCTCTGCATCTCCACTCGCCTCCCAATAACACAACCTGCAGAAACCCATCCTCAGCATCTTCCCTAACCTCCCAATAACACAACCTGCAGATACACATTCTCAGCATTTCCACTCATCTCCCAATAACACAACCTGCAGAAACCCATCCTCAGCATCTCCACCCACCCCCCAATAACACAACCTGCAGAAACCCATCCTCAGCATCTCCACTCAACTTCCAATAACACAACCTGCAGAAACCCATCCTCAGCATCTCCACTCACCTCCCAATAGCACAAACTGCTGAAACCCATCCACAGCATCTCCACTCACCTCCCAATAACACAACCTGCAGAAACCCATCCTCAGTATCTCCACTCACCTTCCAATAACACAACCTGCAGAAACCCATCCTCAGCATCTTCACTCACCTTCCAATAACACAAACTGCAGAAACCCATCCTCAGCATCTTCACTCACCTCCCAATAACACAACCTGCAGAAACCCATCCCCAACATCTTCACTAACCTCCCAATAACACAACCTGCAGAATCCTATCCTCAGCATCTCCACTCACCTCCCAATAACACAAACTGTAGAAACCCATCCACAGCATCTCCACTCACCTCCCAATAACACAACCTGCAGAATCCCATCCTCAGCATCTTCACTAACCTTCCAATAACACAACCTGCAGAAACCCATCCTCAGCATCTTCACAAATCTTCCAATAACACAACCTGCAGAAACCCATCCTCAGCATCTCCACTCACCTCCCAATAACACAACCTGCAGAAACCCATCCTCAGCATCTCCACTCACTTTCCAATAACACAACCTGCAGAACCCATCCTCAGCACCTTAACTAATCTTCCAATAACACAACCTGCAGAAACCCATCCACAACATATTCACTAACCTTCCAATAACACGACCTGCAGAAACCCATCCTCAGCATCTTCACTCACCTTCCAATAACACAAACTGGAGAAAGCCATCCTCAGCATCTTCACTCACCTCCCAATAACACGACCTGCAGAAACCCATCCCCAACATCTTCACTAACCTCCCAATAACACAACCTGCAGAATCCTATCCTCAGCATCTCCACTCATCTCCCAATAACACAACCTGCAGAAACCCATCCTCAGCATCTCCACTCACCCCCCAATAACACAACCTGCAGAAACCCATCCTCAGCATCTCCACTCAACTTCCAATAACACAACCTGCAGAAACCCATCCTCAGCATCTTCAAAAATCTTCCAATAACACAACCTGCAGAAACCCATGCTCAGCATCTCCACTAACCTTCCAATAACACAACCTGCAGAAACCCATCCTCAGCATTTCACAAACCTTCCAATAACACAACCTGCAGAAACCCATCCTCTGCATCTCCACTCGCCTCCCAATAACACAACCTGCAGAAACCCATCCTCAGCATCTTCCCTAACCTCCCAATAACACAACCTGCAGGTACACATTCTCAGCATTTCCACTCATCTCCCAATAACACAACCTGCAGAAACCCATCCTCAGCATCTCCACCCACCCGCCAATAACACAACCTGCCGAAACCCATCCACAGCATCTCCACTCACCTACCAATAACACAACCTGCAGAAACCCATCCTCAGTATCTCCACTCACCTTCCAATAACACAATCTGCAGAAACCCATCCTCAGCATCTTCACTCACCTTCCAATAACACAAGCTCCAGAAACCCATCCTCAGCATCTTCACTCACCTCCCAATAACACAATCTGCAGAAACCCATCCCCAACATCTTCACTAACCTCCCAATAACACAACCTGCAGAATCCTATCCTCAGCATCTCCACTCACCTCCCAATAACACAAACTGCAGAAACCCATCCACAGCATCTCCACTCACCTCCCAATAACACAACCTGCAGAATCCCATCCTCCGCATCTTCACTAACCTTCCAATAACACAACCTGCAGAAACCCATCCTCAGCATCTTCACAAATCTTCCAATAACACAACCTGCAGAAACCCATCCTCAGCATCTCCACTCACCTCCCAATAACACAACCTGCAGAAACCCATCCTCAGCATCTCCACTCACTTTCCAATAACACAACCTGCAGAACCCATCCTCAGCACCTTAACTAATCTTCCAATAACACAACCTGCAGAAACCCATCCACAACATATTCACTAACCTTCCAATAACACGACCTGCAGAAACCCATCCTCAGCATCTTCACTCACCTTCCAATAAGACAAACTGGAGAAACCCATCCTCAGCATCTTCACTCACCTCCCAATAACACAACCTGCAGAAACCCATCCCCAACATCTTCACTAATCTCCCAATAACATAACCTGCAGAATCCTATCCTCAGCATCTCCACTCATCTCCCAATAACACAACCTGCAGAAACCCATCCTCAGCATCTCCACTCACCCCCCAATAACACAACCTGCAGAAACCCATCCTCAGCATCTCCACTCAACTTCCAATCACACAACCTGCAGAAACCCATCCTCAGCATCTCCACTCACATCCCAATAACACTAACTGCTGAAACCCATCCACAGCATCTCCACTCACCTCCCAATAACACAACCTGCAGAAACCCATCCTCAGTATCTCCAGTGACCTTCCAATAACACAACCTGCAGAAACCCATCCTCAGCATCTTCACTCACCTTCCAATAACACAAACTGCAGAAACCCATCTTCAGCATCTTCACTCACCTCCCAATAACACAACCTGCAGAAACCCATCCCCAACATCTTCACTGACCTCCCAATAACACAACCTGCAGAATCCTATCCTCAGCATCTCCACTCACCTCCCAATAACACAACCTGCAGAAACCCATTCTCCGCATCTTCACTCCCCTCCCAATAACACAACCTGCAGAAACCCATCCTCAGCATCTCCATCCTCCTTCCAATAACACAACCTGCAGAAATCCATTCTCAGCATCTTCACTAACCTCCCAATAACACAACCTGCAGAAACCCATTCTCAGCATCTTCACTCACCTCCCAATAACACAACCTGCAGAAACCCATCCTCAGCATCTCCACTCACCTTCCAATAACACAACCTGCAGAAACCCATCCAAAGCATCTTCACAAATCTTCCAATAACACAACCTGCAGAAACCCATCCTCAGCATCTCCACTCACCTCCCAATAACACAACCTGCAGAAACCCATCCTCAGCATCTCCACTCACTTTCCAATAACACAACCTGCAGAACACATCCTCAGCACCTTAACTAATCTTCCAATAACACAATCTGCAGAAACCCATCCACAACATATTCACTAACCTTCCAATAACACGACCTGCAGAAACCCATCCACAGCACCTGCACTCACCTCCCAATAACACAACCTGCAGAAACCCATCCTCCGCATCTCCACTATCCTTCCAATAACTCAACCTGCAGAAACCCATTCTCAGCATCTTCACTCACCTCCCAATAACACAACCTGCAGAAACCCATGCTCAGCATCTCCACTAACCTCCCAATAACACAACCTGCAGAAACACATCCTCAGCATTTCCACTTACGTCCCAATAACACAACCTGCAGAAAGCAATCCTCAGCATCTCCACTCACCTCCCAATAACACAACCTGCAGAAACCCATTCTCAGCATCTTCACTCACCTCCCAATAACACAACCTGCAGAAACCCATCCTCAGCATCTCCACCCAGCTTCCAATAACACAACCTGCAGAAATCCATTCTCAGCATCTTCACTAACCTCCCAATAACACAACCTGCAGAAACCCATTCTCAGCATCTCCACTCACCTTCCAATAACACAACCTGCAGAAACCCATCCTCAGCGTCTTCACTCACCTTCCAATAACACAAACTGCAGAAACCCATCCTCAGCATCTTCACTCACCTCCCAATTACACAACCTGCAGAAACCCATCCCCAACATCTTCACTAACCTCCCAATAACACAACCTGCAGAATCCTATCCTCAGCATCTCCACTCACCTCCCAATAACACAAACTGCAGAAACCCATCCACAGCATCTCCACTCACCTCCCAATAACACAACCTGCAGAATCCCATCCTCAGCATCTTCACTAACCTTCCAATAACACAACCTGCAGAAACCCATCCTCAGCATCTTCACAAATCTTCCAATAACACAACCTGCAGAAACCCATCCTCAGCATCTCCACTCACCTCCCAATAACACAACCTGCAGAAACCCATCCTCAGCATCTCCACTCACTTTCCAATAACTCAACCTGCAGAACCCATCCTCAGCACCTTAACTAATCTTCCAATAACACAACCTGCAGAAACCCATCCACAACATATTCACTAACCTTCCAATAACACGACCTGCAGAAACCCATCCTCAGCACCTGCACTCACCTCCCAATAACACAACCTACAGAAACCCATCCTCCGCATCTCCACTATCCTTCCAATAACTCAACCTGCAGAAACCCATTCTCAGCATCTTCACTCACCTCCCAATAACACAACCTGCAGAAACCCATCCTCAGCATCTCCACTAACCTTCCAATAACACAACCTGCAGAAACCCATCCTCAGCATTTCCACTTACGTCCCAATAACACAACCTACAGAAATCCATCCTCAGCATCTCCACTAACCTCCCAATACCACAACCTGCAGAAACCCATCCTCAGCATCTCCACTCACCTCCCAATAACACAACCTGCAGAAACCCATCCTCAGCAACTCCACTAACCTCCCAATAACACAACCTGCAGAAACCCATCCTCAGCATCTTCACTCACCTCACAATACCACAACCTGCAGAAACCCATCCTCAGCATCTTCACTCACCTCCCAATAACACAACCTGCAGAAACCCATCCTCAGCATCTTCACTCACCTCCCAATAACACAACCTGCAGAAACCCATCCTCAGCATCTTCACTCACCTTCCCATAACACAACCTGCAGAAACCCATCCTCAGCAACTCCACTCACCTTCCAATAACACAACCTGCAGAAACACATCCTCAGCATCTTCACTCACCTCCCAAGAACACAACCTGCAGAAACGCATCCTCAGCATTTTCAATCACCTCCCAATAACACAACCTGCAGAAACCCATCCTCAGAATCGTCACTCATCTCCCAATAACACAACCTGCAGAAACCCATCCTCAGCATCTCCACTCATCTCCCAATTACACAACCTGCAGAATCCCATTCTCAGCATCTCGACTGACCTTCCAATAACATAACCTGCAGAAACACATCCTCAGCATCTTCACTCACCTCCCAAGAACACAACCTGCAGAAACGCATCCTCAGCATCTTCACTCACCTCCCAATAACACAACCTGCAGAAACCCATCCTCAGCATCTCCACTCACCTCCCAATAACACAACCTGCAGAAATCCATCCTCAGCATCTCCACTCACGTCCCAATAACACAACCTGCAGAAACCCATTCTCAGCATCTTCCCTAACCTCCCAATAATAGAACCTGCAGAATCCCATCCTCTGCATCTCCACTCACCTCTCAATAACAAAACCTGCAGATACCCATTCTCAGCATTTCCACTCATCTCCCAATAACACAACCTGCAGAAACCCATCCTCAGCATCATCCCTAACCGCCCAATAACACAACCTGCAGAAACCCATCATCAGCATCTACACTAACCTCCCAATAACACAACCTGCAGAAACCTATCCTCAGCATCTTCAAAAATCTTCCAATAACACAACCTGCAGAAAACCATGCTCAGCATCTCCACTAACCTTCCAATAACACAACCTGCAGAAACCCATCCTCAGCATCTTCACAAACCTTCCAATAACACAACCTGCAGAAACCCATCCTCTGCATCTCCACTCGCCTCCCAATAACACAACCTGCAGAAACCCATCCTCAGCATCTTCCCTAACCTCCCAATAACACAACCTGCAGATACACATTCTCAGCATTTCCACTCATCTCCCAATAACACAACCTGCAGAAACCCATCCTCAGCATCTCCACCCACCCCCCAATAACACAACCTGCAGAAACCCATCCTCAGCATCTCCACTCAACTTCCAATAACACAACCTGCAGAAACCCATCCTCAGCATCTCCACTCACCTCCCAATAGCACAAACTGCTGAAACCCATCCACAGCATCTCCACTCACCTCCCAATAACACAACCTGCAGAAACCCATCCTCAGTATCTCCACTCACCTTCCAATAACACAACCTGCAGAAACCCATCCTCAGCATCTTCACTCACCTTCCAATAACACAAACTGCAGAAACCCATCCTCAGCATCTTCACACACCTCCCAATAACACAACCTGCAGAAACCCATCCCCAACATCTTCACTAACCTCCCAATAACACAACCTGCAGAATCCTATCCTCAGCATCTCCACTCACCTCCCAATAACACAAACTGTAGAAACCCATCCACAGCATCTCCACTCACCTCCCAATAACACAACCTGCAGAATCCCATCCTCAGCATCTTCACTAACCTTCCAATAACACAACCTGCAGAAACCCATGCTCAGCATCTCCACTAACCTTCCAATAACACAACCTGCAGAAACCCATCCTCAGCATTTCACAAACCTTCCAATAACACAACCTGCAGAAACCCATCCTCTGCATCTCCACTCGCCTCCCAATAACACAACCTGCAGAAACCCATCCTCAGCATCTTCCCTAACCTCCCAATAACACAACCTGCAGGTACACATTCTCAGCATTTCCACTCATCTCCCAATAACACAACCTGCAGAAACCCATCCTCAGCATCTCCACCCACCCGCCAATAACACAACCTGCAGAAACCCATCCTCAGCATCTCCACTCAACTTCCAATAACACAACCTGCAGAAACCCATCCTCAGCATCTCCACTCACCTCCCAATAACACAACCTGCAGAAACCCATCCTCAGCATCTCCACTCACCTCCCAATAGCACAAACTGCTGAAATCCATCCACAGCATCTCCACTCACCTCCCAATAACACAACCTGCAGAAACCCATCCTCAGTATCTCCACTCACCTTCCAATAACACAACCTGCAGAAACCCATCCTCAGCATCTTCACTCACCTTCCAATAACACAAACTGCAGAAACCCATCCACAGCATCTTCACTAACCTCCCAATAACACAACCTGCAGAATCCTATCCTCAGCATCTCCACTCACCTCCCAATAACACAAACTGCAGAAACCCATCCACAGCATCTCCACTCACCTCCCAATAACACAACCTGCAGAATCCCATCCTCAGCATCTTCACTAACCTTCCAATAACACAACCTGCAGAAACCCATCCTCAGCATCTTCACAAATCTTCCAATAACACAACCTGCAGAAACCCATCCTCAGCATCTCCACTCACCTCCCAATAACACAACCTGCAGAAACCCATCCTCAGCATCTCCACTCACTTTCCAATAACACAACCTGCAGAACCCATCCTCAGCACCTTAACTAATCTTCCAATAACACAACCTGCAGAAACCCATCCACAACATATTCACTAACCTTCCAATAACACGACCTGCAGAAACCCATCCTCAGCATCTTCACTCACCTTCCAATAACACAAACTGGAGAAAGCCATCCTCAGCATCTTCACTCACCTCCCAATAACACGACCTGCAGAAACCCATCCCCAACATCTTCACTAACCTCCCAATAACACAACCTGCAGAATCCTATCCTCAGCATCTCCACTCATCTCCCAATAACACAACCTGCAGAAACCCATCCTCAGCATCTCCACTCACCCCCCAATAACACAACCTGCAGAAACCCATCCTCAGCATCTCCACTCAACTTCCAATAACACAACCTGCAGAAACCCATCCTCAGCATCTTCAAAAATCTTCCAATAACACAACCTGCAGAAACCCATGCTCAGCATCTCCACTAACCTTCCAATAACACAACCTGCAGAAACCCATCCTCAGCATTTCACAAACCTTCCAATAACACAACCTGCAGAAACCCATCCTCTGCATCTCCACTCGCCTCCCAATAACACAACCTGCAGAAACCCATCCTCAGCATCTTCCCTAACCTCCCAATAACACAACCTGCAGGTACACATTCTCAGCATTTCCACTCATCTCCCAATAACACAACCTGCAGAAACCCATCCTCAGCATCTCCACCCACCCGCCAATAACACAACCTGCAGAAACCCATCCTCAGCATCTCCACTCAACTTCCAATAACACAACCTGCAGAAACCCATCCTCAGCATCTCCACTCACCTCCCAATAACACAACCTGCAGAAACCCATCCTCAGCATCTCCACTCACCTCCCAATAGCACAAACTGCTGAAACCCATCCACAGCATCTCCACTCACCTCCCAATAACACAACCTGCAGAAACCCATCCTCAGTATCTCCACTCACCTTCCAATAACACAACCTGCAGAAACCCATCCTCAGCATCTTCACTCACCTTCCAATAACACAAACTGCAGAAACCCATCCACAGCATCTTCACTCACCTCCCAATAACACAACCTGCAGAAACCCATCCCCAACATCTTCACTCACCTCCCAATAACACAACCTGCAGAATCCTATCCTCAGCATCTCCACTCACCTCCCAATAACACAAACTGCAGAAACCCATCCACAGCATCTCCACTCACCTCCCAATAACACAACCTGCAGAATCCCATCCTCAGCATCTTCACTAACCTTCCAATAACACAACCTGCAGAAACCCATCCTCAGCATCTTCACAAATCTTCCAATAACACAACCTGCAGAAACCCATCCTCAGCATCTCCACTCACCTCCCAATAACACAACCTGCAGAAACCCATCCTCAGCATCTTCACTAACCTTCCAATAACACAACCTGCAGAAACCCATCCTCAGCATCTTCACAAATCTTCCAATAACACAACCTGCAGAACCCATCCTCAGCACCTTAACTAATCTTCCAATAACACAACCTGCAGAAACCCATCCACAACATATTCACTAACCTTCCAATAACACGACCTGCAGAAACCCATCCTCAGCATCTTCACTCACCTTCCAATAACACAAACTGGAGAAACCCATCCTCAGCATCTTCACTCACCTCCCAATAACACAACCTGCAGAAACCCATCCCCAACATCTTCACTAACCTCCCAATAACACAACCTGCAGAATCCTATCCTCAGCATCTCCACTCATCTCCCAATAACACAACCTGCAGAAACCCATCCTCAGCATCTCCACTCACCCCCCAATAACACAACCTGCAGAAACCCATCCTCAGCATCTCCACTCAACTTCCAATAACACAACCTGCAGAAACCCATCCTCAGCATCTCCAATCACCTCCCAATAACACAAACTGCTGAAACCCATCCACAGCATCTCCACTCACCTCCCAATAACACAACCTGCAGAAACCCATCCTCAGTATCTCCACTCACCTTCCAATAACACAACCTGCAGAAACCCATCCTCAGCATCTTCACTCACCTTCCAATAACACAAACTGCAGAAACCCATCCTCAGCATCTTCACTCACCTCCCAATAACACAACCTGCAGAAACCCATCCCCAACATCTTCACTAACCTCCCAATAACACAACCTGCAAAATCCTATCCTCAGCATCTCCAGTCACCTCCCAAGAACACAACCTGCAGAAACCCATTCTCAGCATCTTCACTCACCTCCCAATAACACAACCTGCAGAAACCCATCCTCAGCATCTCCACCCACCTTCCAATAACACAACCTGCAGAAATCCATTCTCAGCATCTTTACTAACCTCCCAATAACACAACCTGCAGAAACCCATTCTCAGCATCTTCACTCACCTCCCAATAACACAACCTGCAGAAACCCATCCTCAGCATCTCCACTCACCTTCCAATAACACAACCTGCAGAAACCCATCCTCAGAATCTTCACAAATCTTCCAATAACACAACCTGCAGAAACCCATCCGCAGCATCTCCACTCACCTCCCAATAACACAACCTGCAGAAACCCATCCTCAGCATCTCCACTCACTTTCCAATAACACAACCTGCAGAACCCATCCTCAGCACCTTAACTAATCTTCCAATAACACAACCTGCAGAAACCCATCCACAACATATTCACTAACCTTCCAATAACACGACCTGCATAAACCCATCCTCAGCACCTGCACTCACCTCCCAATAACACAACCTGCAGAAACCCATCCTCCGCATCTCCACTATCCTTCCAATAACTCAACCTGCAGAAACCCATTCTCAGTATCTTCACTCACCTCCCAATAACACAACCTGCAGAAACCCATCCTCAGCATCTCCACTAACCTTCCAATAACACAACCTGCAGAAACCCATCCTCAGCATTTCCACCCACCTTCCAATAACACAACCTGCAGAAACCCATCCTCAGCATCTCCACTCACCTTCCAATAACACAACCTGCAGAAATCCATTCTCAGCATCTTCACTAACCTCCCAATAACACAACCTGCAGAAACCCATCCTCAGCATCTCCACTCACCTTCCAATAACACAACCTGCAGAAACCCATCCTCAGCGTCTTCACTCACCTTCCAATAACACAAACTGCAGAAACCCATCCTCAGCATCTTCACTCACCTCCCAATAACACAACCTGCAGAAACCCATTCTCAGCTTCTTCACTCACCTCCCAATAACACAACCTGCAGAAACCCATCCTCAGCATCTCCACCCACCTTCCAATAACACAACCTGCAGAAATCCATTCTCAGCATCTTCACTAACCTCCCAATAACACAACCTTCAGAAACCCATTCTCAGCATCTTCACTCACCTCCCAATAAACACAACCTGCAGAAACCCATCCTCAGCATCTCCACTCACCTTCCAATAACACAACCTGCAGAAATCCATTCTCAGCATCTTCACTAACCTCCCAATAACACAACCTGCAGAAACCCATCCTCAGCATCTCCACTCACCTTCCAATAACACAACCTGCAGAAACCCATCCTCAGCGTCTTCACTCACCTTCCAATAACACAAACTGCAGAAACCCATCCTCAGCATCTTCACTCACCTCCCAATAACACAACCTGCAGAAACCCATCCCCAACATCTTCACTAACCTCCCAATAACACAACCTGCAGAATCCTATCCTCAGCATCTCCACTCACCTCCCAATAACACAAACTGCAGAAACCCATCCACAGCATCTCCACTCACCTCCCAATAACATAACCTGCAGAATCCCATCCTCAGCATCTTCACTAACCTTCCAATAACACAACCTGCAGAAACCCATCCTCAGCATCTTCACAAATCTTCCAATAACACAACCTGCAGAAACCCTTCCTCAGCATCTCCACTCACCTCCCAATAACACAACCTGCAGAAACCCATCCTCAGCATCTCCACTCACTTTCCAATAACACAACCTGCAGAACCCATCCTCAGCACCTTAACTAATCTTCCAATAACACAACCTGCAGAAACCCATCCACAACATATTCACTAACCTTCCAATAACACGACCTGCAGAAACCCATCCTCAGCACCTGCACTCACCTCCCAATAACACAACCTGCAGAAACCCATCCTCCGCATCTCCACTATCCATCCAATAACTCAACCTGCAGAAACCCATTCTCAGCATCTTCACTCACCTCCCAATAACACAACCTGCAGAAACCCATCCTCAGCATCTCCACTATCCTTCCAATAACACAACCTGCAGAAACCCATCCTCAGCATTTCCACTTACGTCCCAATAACACAATCAGCAGAAAGCAATCCTCAGCATCTTCCCTAACGTCCCAATAACACAACCTGCAGAAACCCATTCTCAGCATCTTCACTCACCTCCCAATAACACAACCTGCAGAAACCCATCCTCAGCATCTCCACCCACCTTCCAATAACACAACCTGCAGAAATCCATTCTCAGCATCTTCACTAATCTCCCAATAACACAACCTGCAGAAACCCATTCTCAGCATCTTCACTCACCTCCCAATAACACAACCTGCAGAAACCCATCCTCAGCATCTCCACTCACCTTCCAATAACACAACCTGCAGAAACCCATTCTCAGCATCTTCACTAACCTCCCAATAACACAACCTGCAGAAACCCATCCTCAGCATCTCCACTCACCTTCCAATAACACAACCTGCAGAAACCCATCCTCAGCATCTTCACTCACCTCCCAATAACACAACCTGCAGAAACCCATCATCAGCATCTTCACTAACCTCCCAATAACACAACCTGCAGGAAACCATCCTCAGCATCTTCACTCACATTTCAATAACACAACCTACAGAAATCCATCCTCAGCATCTCCACTAACCTCCCAATACCACAACCTGCAGAAACCCATCCTCAGCATCTCCACTCACCTCCCAATAACACAACCTGCAGAAACCCATCCTCAGCATCTTCACTCACTTCACAATACCACAACCTGCAGAAACCCATCCTCAGCATCTTCACTCACCTCCCAATAACACAACCTGCAGAAACCCATCCTCAGCATCTTCACTCACCTTCCCATAACACAACCTGCAGAAACCCATCCTCAGCAACTCCACTCACCTTCCAATAACACAACCTGCAGAAACACATCCTCAGCATCTTCACTCACCTCCCAAGAACACAACCTGCAGAAACCAATCCTCAGCATCTTCACTCACCTCCCAATAACACAACCTGCAGAAACCCATCCTCAGAATCGTCACTCATCTCCCAATAACACAACCTGCAGAAACCCATCCTCAGCATCTCCACTCATCTCCCAATTACACAACCTGCAGAATCCCATTCTCAGCATCTCTACTGACCTTCCAATAACACAACCTGCAGAAACACATCCTCAGCATCTTCACTCACCTCCCAAGAACACAACCTGCAGAAACGCATCCTCAGCATCTTCACTCACCTCCCAATAACACAACCTGCAGAAACCCATCCTCAGAATCGTCACTCATCTCCCAATAACACAACCTGCAGAAACCCATCCTCAGCATCTCCACTCATCTCCCAATTACACAATCTGCAGAAACCCATCCTCAGCATCTTCACTCACCTTCCAATAACACAACATGCAGAAACCCATCTTCAGCATCTTCACACACCTCCGAATAACACAACCTGCAGAAACACATCCTCAGCATCTCCACTCACCTCCCAATTACACAACCTGCAGAAACCCATCCTCAGCATCTCCACTCATCTCCCAATAACACAACCTGCAGAAACCCATCCTCATTATCTCCACCTGCAGAAGCCCATCCTCAGCATCTCCACTCACCTCCTAATAACACAACCTGCAGAAACCCATCCTCAGCATCTCCACTCACCTCCCAATAACACAACCTGCAGAAACCCATTCTCAGCATCTTAACTCACCTCCCAATAACACAACCTGCAGAAACCCAGCATCTTCTCTAACCTCCCAGTAACACAACCTGCAGAAACCCATCATCAGCACCTCCACTCACCTTCCAATAACACAACCTGCAGAAACCCATCCTCCGCATCTCCACTCACCTCCCAATAACACAACCTGCAGAAAACCATCCTCAGCATCTTCACTCACCTCCCAATTACACAACCTGCAGAAACCCATCCTCAGCATCTCCACTCACCTCCCAATAACACAACCAGCAGAAACCCGTCCTCAGCATCTTCACTCACCTCCCAATAACACAACCTGCAGAAATCCATCCTCAGCATCTTCCCTAACCTTCCAATAACACAACCTGCAGAAACCCATCCTCAGCATCTTCACTATTCTTCCAATAACACAACCTGCAGAAATCCATCCTCAGCATTTCCACATAACTCCCAATTACACAACCTGCAGAAACCCATTCTCAGCATCTTCACTCACCTCCCAATAACACAACCTGCAGAAACACATCCTCAGCATCTCCACTCACCTCCCAATAACACAACCTGCAGAACCCCATCCTCAGCATCTCTACTGACCTTCCAATAACACAACCTGCAGAAACCCATCCTCAGCATCTTCACTCACCTTCCAATAACACAACCTGCAGAAACCCATCCTCAGCATCTCCACTCACCTTCCAATAACACAACCTGCAGAAAGCCATCCTCGACATCTCCACTCATCTTCCAATAACACAACCTGCAGAAACCCATCCTCAGCATCTCCACTCACCTCCCAATAACACGACCTGCAGAAACCCATCCTCAGCATCTTCACCCACCTCCCAATAACACAATCTGCATAAACCCGTCCTGAGCATCTTCCCTAACCTTCCAATAACACAACCTGCTGAAACCCATCCTCAGCATCTCCACTCACCTCCCAATAACACAACCTGTAGAATCCCATCCTCAGCTTCTCCACTCGCCTCCCAATAACACAACCTGCACAAACCCTTCCTCAGCATCTCCACTCACCTCCCAATAACACAACCTGCAGAAACCCATCCTCATCATCTCCACTCACCTCCCAATAACACAACCTGCAGAAACCCATCCTCAGCATCTCCATCTCCTTACAATAACATAACCTGCAGAAACCTATCCTCAGCATCTCCACACACCTCCCAATAACACAAACTGCAGGAACGCATCCTCAGCATCTTCACTCACCTCCCAAAAACACAACCTGCAGAAACCCATCCTCAGCATCTTCACTCACCTCCCAATAACACAACCTGCAGAAATCCATTCTCAGCATCTCCATTCACGTCCCGATAACACAACCTGCAGAAACCCATTCTCAGCATCTGCACTCACCTCCCAATAACAAAACCTGCAGATACCCATTCTCAGCATTTCCACTCATCTCCCAATAACACAACCAGCAGAAACCCATCCTCAGCATCTCCATTCACGTCCCGATAACACAACCTGCTGAAACCCATCATCAGCATCTACACTAACCTTCCAATAACACAACCTGCAGAAACCCATCCTCAGCATCTTCACAAGCCTTCCAATACCACAACCTGCAGAAACCCATCCTCTGCATCTCCACTCGCCTCTCAATAACACAACCTGCAGGAACCCAGCCTCAGCATCTCCACTCACCTTCCAATAACACAACCTGCAGATACCCATCCTCTGCATCTCCGCTCGCCTCCCAATAACGCAACCTGCAGAAACCCATCCTCTGCATCTCCGCTGGCCTCCCAATAACACAACCTGCAGAAACCCATCCTCAGCATCTCCACTCACCTTCCAATAACACAACCTGCAGAAACCCATCCTCAGCATCTCCACTCACCTCCCAGTAACACAATCTGCCGAAACCCATCCTCAGCATCTCCACTCACCTCACAATAACACAACCTGCATAAACCCATCCTCAGCATCTTCTCTAACCTCCCAGTGACACAACCTGCAGAAACCCATCCTCAGCATCTCCACTCACCTTCCAATAACACAACCTGCAGAAACCCATCCTCAGCATCTTCACTCACCTCCCAATAACACAACCTGCAGAAACCCATCATCAGCATCTTCACTAACCTCCCAATAACACAACCTGCAGGAAACCATCCTCAGCATCTTCACTCACATTTCAATAACACAACCTACAGAAATCCATCCTCAGCATCTCCACTAACCTCCCAATACCACAACCTGCAGAAACCCATCCTCAGCATCTCCACTCACCTCCCAATAACACAACCTGCAGAAACCCATCCTCAGCATCTTCACTCACTTCACAATACCACAACCTGCAGAAACCCATCCTCAGCATCTTCACTCACCTCCCAATAACACAACCTGCAGAAACCCATCCTCAGCATCTTCACTCACCTTCCCATAACACAACCTGCAGAAACCCATCCTCAGCAACTCCACTCACCTTCCAATAACACAACCTGCAGAAACACATCCTCAGCATCTTCACTCACCTCCCAAGAACACAACCTGCAGAAACCAATCCTCAGCATCTTCACTCACCTCCCAATAACACAACCTGCAGAAACCCATCCTCAGAATCGTCACTCATCTCCCAATAACACAACCTGCAGAAACCCATCCTCAGCATCTCCACTCATCTCCCAATTACACAACCTGCAGAATCCCATTCTCAGCATCTCTACTGACCTTCCAATAACACAACCTGCAGAAACACATCCTCAGCATCTTCACTCACCTCCCAAGAACACAACCTGCAGAAACGCATCCTCAGCATCTTCACTCACCTCCCAATAACACAACCTGCAGAAACCCATCCTCAGAATCGTCACTCATCTCCCAATAACACAACCTGCAGAAACCCATCCTCAGCATCTCCACTCATCTCCCAATTACACAATCTGCAGAAACCCATCCTCAGCATCTTCACTCACCTTCCAATAACACAACATGCAGAAACCCATCTTCAGCATCTTCACACACCTCCGAATAACACAACCTGCAGAAACACATCCTCAGCATCTCCACTCACCTCCCAATAACACAACCTGCAGAAACCCATCCTCAGCATCTCCACTCATCTCCCAATAACACAACCTGCAGAAACCCATCCTCATTATCTCCACCTGCAGAAGCCCATCCTCAGCATCTCCACTCACCTCCTAATAACACAACCTGCAGAAACCCATCCTCAGCATCTCCACTCACCTCCCAATAACACAACCTGCAGAAACCCATTCTCAGCATCTTAACTCACCTCCCAATAACACAACCTGCAGAAACCCAGCATCTTCTCTAACCTCCCAGTAACACAACCTGCAGAAACCCATCATCAGCACCTCCACTCACCTTCCAATAACACAACCTGCAGAAACCCATCCTCCGCATCTCCACTCACCTCCCAATAACACAACCTGCAGAAAACCATCCTCAGCATCTTCACTCACCTCCCAATTACACAACCTGCAGAAACCCATCCTCAGCATCTCCACTCACCTCCCAATAACACAACCAGCAGAAACCCGTCCTCAGCATCTTCACTCACCTCCCAATAACACAACCTGCAGAAATCCATCCTCAGCATCTTCCCTAACCTTCCAATAACACAACCTGCAGAAACCCATCCTCAGCATCTTCACTATTCTTCCAATAACACAACCTGCAGAAATCCATCCTCAGCATTTCCACATAACTCCCAATTACACAACCTGCAGAAACCCATTCTCAGCATCTTCACTCACCTCCCAATAACACAACCTGCAGAAACACATCCTCAGCATCTCCACTCACCTCCCAATAACACAACCTGCAGAACCCCATCCTCAGCATCTCTACTGACCTTCCAATAACACAACCTGCAGAAACCCATCCTCAGCATCTTCACTCACCTTCCAATAACACAACCTGCAGAAACCCATCCTCAGCATCTCCACTCACCTTCCAATAACACAACCTGCAGAAAGCCATCCTCGACATCTCCACTCATCTTCCAATAACACAACCTGCAGAAACCCATCCTCAGCATCTCCACTCACCTCCCAATAACACGACCTGCAGAAACCCATCCTCAGCATCTTCACCCACCTCCCAATAACACAATCTGCATAAACCCGTCCTGAGCATCTTCCCTAACCTTCCAATAACACAACCTGCTGAAACCCATCCTCAGCATCTCCACTCACCTCCCAATAACACAACCTGTAGAATCCCATCCTCAGCTTCTCCACTCGCCTCCCAATAACACAACCTGCACAAACCCTTCCTCAGCATCTCCACTCACCTCCCAATAACACAACCTGCAGAAACCCATCCTCATCATCTCCACTCACCTCCCAATAACACAACCTGCAGAAACCCATCCTCAGCATCTCCATCTCCTTACAATAACATAACCTGCAGAAACCTATCCTCAGCATCTCCACACACCTCCCAATAACACAAACTGCAGGAACGCATCCTCAGCATCTTCACTCACCTCCCAAAAACACAACCTGCAGAAACCCATCCTCAGCATCTTCACTCACCTCCCAATAACACAACCTGCAGAAATCCATTCTCAGCATCTCCATTCACGTCCCGATAACACAACCTGCAGAAACCCATTCTCAGCATCTGCACTCACCTCCCAATAACAAAACCTGCAGATACCCATTCTCAGCATTTCCACTCATCTCCCAATAACACAACCAGCAGAAACCCATCCTCAGCATCTCCATTCACGTCCCGATAACACAACCTGCTGAAACCCATCATCAGCATCTACACTAACCTTCCAATAACACAACCTGCAGAAACCCATCCTCAGCATCTTCACAAGCCTTCCAATACCACAACCTGCAGAAACCCATCCTCTGCATCTCCACTCGCCTCTCAATAACACAACCTGCAGGAACCCAGCCTCAGCATCTCCACTCACCTTCCAATAACACAACCTGCAGATACCCATCCTCTGCATCTCCGCTCGCCTCCCAATAACGCAACCTGCAGAAACCCATCCTCTGCATCTCCGCTGGCCTCCCAATAACACAACCTGCAGAAACCCATCCTCAGCATCTCCACTCACCTTCCAATAACACAACCTGCAGAAACCCATCCTCAGCATCTCCACTCACCTCCCAGTAACACAATCTGCCGAAACCCATCCTCAGCATCTCCACTCACCTCACAATAACACAACCTGCATAAACCCATCCTCAGCATCTTCTCTAACCTCCCAGTGACACAACCTGCAGAAACCCATCATCAGCACCTCCACTCACCTCCCAATAACACAACCTGCAGAAACCCATCCTCCGCATCTCCACTCACCTCCCAATAACACAACCTGCAGAAAACCATCCTCAGCATCTTCACTCACCTCCCAATTACACAACCTGCAGATACCCATCCTCAGCATCTTCACTCACCTTCCAATAACACAACCTGCAGAAACCCATCCTCAGCATCTCCACTCACCTCCCAATAACACAACCTGCAGAAACCCATCCTCAGCATCTTCACTATTCTTCCAATAACACAACCTGCAGAAAGCCATCCTCGACACCTCCACTCATCTTCCAATAACACAACCTGCAGAAACCCATCCTCAGCATCTCCACTCACCTCCCAATAACACGACCTGCAGAAACCCATCCTCAGCATCTCCACTCATCCCCCAATTACACAACCTTCAGAAACCCATCCTCAGCATCTTCACTCACCTCCGAATAACACAACCAGCAGAAACACATCCTGAGCATCTTCACTAACCTTCCAATAACACAACCTGCAGAAACCCATCCTCAGCATCTTCACTCACCTTCCAATAACACAACCTGCAGAAACCCATCCTCAGCATCTCCACTCACCTTCCAATAACACAACCTGCAGAAAGCCATCCTCGACATCTCCACTCATCTTCCAATAACACAACCTGCAGAAACCCATCCTCAGCATCTCCACTCACCTCCCAATAACACAACCTGCAGAAACCCATCCTCAGCATCTTCACTCATCTTCCAATAACACAACCTGCAGAAACCCATCCTCAGCATCTCCACTCACCTTCCAATAACACAACCTGCAGAAAGCCATCCTCGACATCTCCACTCATCTTCCAATAACACAACCTGCAGAAACCCATCCTCAGCATCTCCACTCACCTCCCAATAACACGACTTGCAGAAACCCATCCTCAGCATCTTCACCCACCTCCCAATAACACAATCTGCATAAACCCATCCTCAGCATCTCCACTCACCTCCCAATAACACAACCTGCAGAAACCCATCCTCAGCATCTCCACTCACCTCCCAATAACACAACCTGTAGAATCCCATCCTCAGCATCTCCACTCGCCTCCCAATAACACATCCTGCAGAAACCCTTCCTCAGCATCTCCACTCACCTCCCAATAACACAACCTGCAGAAACCCATCCTCATCATCTCCATTCACCTCCCAATAACACAACCTGCAGAAACCCATCCTCAGCATCTCCACTCACCTTCCAATAACACAACCTGCAGAAAGCCGTCCTCGACATCTCCACTCATCTTCCAATAACACAACCTGCAGAAACCCATCCTCAGCATCTCCACTCACCTCCCAATAACACGACCTGCAGAAACCCATCCTCTGCATCTCCAATCGCCTCTCAATAACACAACCTGCAGAAACACATCCTGAGCATCTTCACTAACCTTCCAATAACACAACCTGCAGAAACCCATCCTCAGCATCTTCACTCATCTTCCAATAACACAACCTGCAGAAACCCATCCTCAGCATCTCCACTCACCTTCCAATAACACAACCTGCAGAAACCCATCCTCAGCATCTTCACTCACCTTCCCATAACACAACCTGCAGAAACCCATCCTCAGCATCTCCACTCACCTTCCAATAACACAACCTGCAGAAACCCATCCTCAGCATCTTCACTCACCTTCCCATAACACAACCTGCAGAAACCCATTCTCAGCATCTTCAAAAATCTTCCAATAACACAACTTGCAGAAACCCATCCTCAGCATCTTCACAAACCTTCCAATAAC
Organism: Scyliorhinus torazame; assembly: GCF_047496885.1. NCBI lineage: Eukaryota > Metazoa > Chordata > Chondrichthyes > Carcharhiniformes > Scyliorhinidae > Scyliorhinus > Scyliorhinus torazame. The sequence continues at coordinate 14,499,869 of NC_092711.1, forward strand.
ACAACCTGCAGAAACCCATCCTCAGCATCTCCACTCACCTTCCAATAACACAACCTGCAGAAACCCATCCTCAGCATCTTCACTCACCTTCCCATAACACAACCTGCAGAAACCCATTCTCAGCATCTTCACTCACCTCCCAATAACACAACCTGCAGAAACCCAGCATCTTCTCTAACCTCCCAGTAACACAACCTGCAGAAACCCATCATCAGCACCTCCACTCACCTCCCAATAACACAACCTGCAGAAACCCATCCTCCGCATCTCCACTCACCTCCCAATAACACAACCTGCAGAAAACCATCCTCAGCATCTTCACTCACCTCCCAATTACACAACCTGCAGAAAACCATCCTCAGCATCTTCACTCACCTCCCAATTACACAACCTGCAGATACCCATCCTCAGCATCTTCACTCACCTTCCAATAACACAACCTGCAGAAACCCATCCTCAGCATCTCCACTCACCTCCCAATAACACAACCAGCAGAAACCCGTCCTCAGCATCTTCACTCACCTCCCAATAACACAACCTGCAGAAATCCATCCTCAGCATCTTCCCTAACCTTCCAATAACACAACCTGCAGAAACCCATCCTCAGCATCTTCACTATTCTTCCAATAACACAACCTGCAGAAATCCATCCTCAGCATTTCCACATAACTCCCAATTACACAACCTGCAGAAACCCATTCTCAGCATCTTCACTCACCTCCCAATAACACAACCTGCAGAAACACATCCTCAGCATCTCCACTCACCTCCCAATAACACAACCTGCAGAACCCCATCCTCAGCATCTCTACTGACCTTCCAATAACACAACCTGCAGAAACCCATCCTCAGCATCTTCACTCACCTTCCAATAACACAACCTGCAGAAACCCATCCTCAGCATCTCCACTCACCTTCCAATAACACAACCTGCAGAAATCCATTCTCAGCATCTTTACTAACCTCCCAATAACACAACCTGCAGAAACCCATTCTCAGCATCTTCACTCACCTCCCAATAACACAACCTGCAGAAACCCATCCTCAGCATCTCCACTCACCTTCCAATAACACAACCTGCAGAAACCCATCCTCAGAATCTTCACAAATCTTCCAATAACACAACCTGCAGAAACCCATCCGCAGCATCTCCACTCACCTCCCAATAACACAACCTGCAGAAACCCATCCTCAGCATCTCCACTCACTTTCCAATAACACAACCTGCAGAACCCATCCTCAGCACCTTAACTAATCTTCCAATAACACAACCTGCAGAAACCCATCCACAACATATTCACTAACCTTCCAATAACACGACATGCATAAACCCATCCTCAGCACCTGCACTCACCTCCCAATAACACAACCTGCAGAAACCCATCCTCCGCATCTCCACTATCCTTCCAATAACTCAACCTGCAGAAACCCATTCTCAGTATCTTCACTCACCTCCCAATAACACAACCTGCAGAAACCCATCCTCAGCATCTCCACTAACCTTCCAATAACACAACCTGCAGAAACCCATCCTCAGCATTTCCACCCACCTTCCAATAACACAACCTGCAGAAACCCATCCTCAGCATCTCCACTCACCTTCCAATAACACAACCTGCAGAAATCCATTCTCAGCATCTTCACTAACCTCCCAATAACACAACCTGCAGAAACCCATCCTCAGCATCTCCACTCACCTTCCAATAACACAACCTGCAGAAACCCATCCTCAGCGTCTTCACTCACCTTCCAATAACACAAACTGCAGAAACCCATCCTCAGCATCTTCACTCACCTCCCAATAACACAACCTGCAGAAACCCATTCTCAGCTTCTTCACTCACCTCCCAATAACACAACCTGCAGAAACCCATCCTCAGCATCTCCACCCACCTTCCAATAACACAACCTGCAGAAATCCATTCTCAGCATCTTCACTAACCTCCCAATAACACAACCTTCAGAAACCCATTCTCAGCATCTTCACTCACCTCCCAATAAACACAACCTGCAGAAACCCATCCTCAGCATCTCCACTCACCTTCCAATAACACAACCTGCAGAAATCCATTCTCAGCATCTTCACTAACCTCCCAATAACACAACCTGCAGAAACCCATCCTCAGCATCTCCACTCACCTTCCAATAACACAACCTGCAGAAACCCATCCTCAGCGTCTTCACTCACCTTCCAATAACACAAACTGCAGAAACCCATCCTCAGCATCTTCACTCACCTCCCAATAACACAACCTGCAGAAACCCATCCCCAACATCTTCACTAACCTCCCAATAACACAACCTGCAGAATCCTATCCTCAGCATCTCCACTCACCTCCCAATAACACAAACTGCAGAAACCCATCCACAGCATCTCCACTCACCTCCCAATAACATAACCTGCAGAATCCCATCCTCAGCATCTTCACTAACCTTCCAATAACACAACCTGCAGAAACCCATCCTCAGCATCTTCACAAATCTTCCAATAACACAACCTGCAGAAACCCTTCCTCAGCATCTCCACTCACCTCCCAATAACACAACCTGCAGAAACCCATCCTCAGCATCTCCACTCACTTTCCAATAACACAACCTGCAGAACCCATCCTCAGCACCTTAACTAATCTTCCAATAACACAACCTGCAGAAACCCATCCACAACATATTCACTAACCTTCCAATAACACGACCTGCAGAAACCCATCCTCAGCACCTGCACTCACCTCCCAATAACACAACCTGCAGAAACCCATCCTCCGCATCTCCACTATCCATCCAATAACTCAACCTGCAGAAACCCATTCTCAGCATCTTCACTCACCTCCCAATAACACAACCTGCAGAAACCCATCCTCAGCATCTCCACTATCCTTCCAATAACACAACCTGCAGAAACCCATCCTCAGCATTTCCACTTACGTCCCAATAACACAATCAGCAGAAAGCAATCCTCAGCATCTTCCCTAACGTCCCAATAACACAACCTGCAGAAACCCATTCTCAGCATCTTCACTCACCTCCCAATAACACAACCTGCAGAAACCCATCCTCAGCATCTCCACCCACCTTCCAATAACACAACCTGCAGAAATCCATTCTCAGCATCTTCACTAACCTCCCAATAACACAACCTGCAGAAACCCATTCTCAGCATCTTCACTCACCTCCCAATAACACAACCTGCAGAAACCCATCCTCAGCATCTCCACTCACCTTCCAATAACACAACCTGCAGAAACCCATTCTCAGCATCTTCACTAACCTCCCAATAACACAACCTGCAGAAACCCATCCTCAGCATCTCCACTCACCTTCCAATAACATAACCTGCAGAAACCCATCCTCAGCATCTTCACTCACCTCCCAATAACACAACCTGCAGAAACCCATCATCAGCATCTTCACTAACCTCCCAATAACACAACCTGCAGGAAACCATCCTCAGCATCTTCACTCACATTTCAATAACACAACCTACAGAAATCCATCCTCAGCATCTCCACTAACCTCCCAATACCACAACCTGCAGAAACCCATCCTCAGCATCTCCACTCACCTCCCAATAACACAACCTGCAGAAACCCATCCTCAGCATCTTCACTCACCTCACAATACCACAACCTGCAGAAACCCATCCTCAGCATCTTCACTCACCTCCCAATAACACAACCTGCAGAAACCCATCCTCAGCATCTTCACTCACCTTCCCATAACACAACCTGCAGAAACCCATCCTCAGCAACTCCACTCACCTTCCAATAACACAACCTGCAGAAACACATCCTCAGCATCTTCACTCACCTCCCAAGAACACAACCTGCAGAAACCAATCCTCAGCATCTTCACTCACCTCCCAATAACACAACCTGCAGAAACCCATCCTCAGAATCGTCACTCATCTCCCAATAACACAACCTGCAGAAACCCATCCTCAGCATCTCCACTCATCTCCCAATTACACAACCTGCAGAATCCCATTCTCAGCATCTCTACTGACCTTCCAATAACACAACCTGCAGAAACACATCCTCAGCATCTTCACTCACCTCCCAAGAACACAACCTGCAGAAACGCATCCTCAGCATCTTCACTCACCTCCCAATAACACAACCTGCAGAAACCCATCCTCAGAATCGTCACTCATCTCCCAATAACACAACCTGCAGAAACCCATCCTCAGCATCTCCACTCATCTCCCAATTACACAATCTGCAGAAACCCATCCTCAGCATCTTCACTCACCTTCCAATAACACAACATGCAGAAACCCATCTTCAGCATCTTCACACACCTCCGAATAACACAACCTGCAGAAACACATCCTCAGCATCTCCACTCACCTCCCAATAACACAACCTGCAGAAACCCATCCTCAGCATCTCCACTCAGCTCCCAATAGCACAACCGGCAGAAACCCATTCTCAGAATCTCCACTCACCTCCTAATAACACAACCTGCAGAAACCCATCCTCAGAATCTTCACTCACCTTCCAATAACACAACCTGCAGAAACCCATCCTCATTATCTCCACCTGCAGAAGCCCATCCTCAGCATCTCCACTCACCTCCTAATAACACAACCTGCAGAAACCCATCCTCAGCATCTCCACTCACCTCCCAATAACACAACCTGCAGAAACCCATTCTCAGCATCTTAACTCACCTCCCAATAACACAACCTGCAGAAACCCAGCATCTTCTCTAACCTCCCAGTAACACAACCTGCAGAAACCCATCATCAGCACCTCCACTCACCTCCCAATAACACAACCTGCAGAAACCCATCCTCCGCATCTCCACTCACCTCCCAATAACACAACCTGCAGAAAACCATCCTCAGCATCTTCACTCACCTCCCAATTACACAACCTGCAGAAACCCATCCTCAGCATCTCCACTCACCTCCCAATAACACAACCAGCAGAAACCCGTCCTCAGCATCTTCACTCACCTCCCAATAACACAACCTGCAGAAATCCATCCTCAGCATCTTCCCTAACCTTCCAATAACACAACCTGCAGAAACCCATCCTCAGCATCTTCACTATTCTTCCAATAACACAACCTGCAGAAATCCATCCTCAGCATTTCCACATAACTCCCAATTACACAACCTGCAGAAACCCATTCTCAGCATCTTCACTCACCTCCCAATAACACAACCTGCAGAAACACATCCTCAGCATCTCCACTCACCTCCCAATAACACAACCTGCAGAACCCCATCCTCAGCATCTCTACTGACCTTCCAATAACACAACCTGCAGAAACCCATCCTCAGCATCTTCACTCACCTTCCAATAACACAACCTGCAGAAACCCATCCTCAGCATCTCCACTCACCTTCCAATAACACAACCTGCAGAAAGCCATCCTCGACATCTCCACTCATCTTCCAATAACACAACCTGCAGAAACCCATCCTCAGCATCTCCACTCACCTCCCAATAACACGACCTGCAGAAACCCATCCTCAGCATCTTCACCCACCTCCCAATAACACAATCTGCATAAACCCGTCCTGAGCATCTTCCCTAACCTTCCAATAACACAACCTGCTGAAACCCATCCTCAGCATCTCCACTCACCTCCCAATAACACAACCTGTAGAATCCCATCCTCAGCATCTCCACTCGCCTCCCAATAACACAACCTGCACAAACCCTTCCTCAGCATCTCCACTCACCTCCCAATAACACAACCTGCAGAAACCCATCCTCATCATCTCCACTCACCTCCCAATAACACAACCTGCAGAAACCCATCCTCAGCATCTCCATCTCCTTACAATAACATAACCTGCAGAAACCTATCCTCAGCATCTCCACACACCTCCCAATAACACAAACTGCAGGAACGCATCCTCAGCATCTTCACTCACCTCCCAAAAACACAACCTGCAGAAACCCATCCTCAGCATCTTCACTCACCTCCCAATAACACAACCTGCAGAAATCCATTCTCAGCATCTCCATTCACGTCCCGATAACACAACCTGCAGAAACCCATTCTCAGCATCTGCACTCACCTCCCAATAACAAAACCTGCAGATACCCATTCTCAGCATTTCCACTCATCTCCCAATAACACAACCAGCAGAAACCCATCCTCAGCATCTCCATTCACGTCCCGATAACACAACCTGCTGAAACCCATCATCAGCATCTACACTAACCTTCCAATAACACAACCTGCAGAAACCCATCCTCAGCATCTTCACAAGCCTTCCAATACCACAACCTGCAGAAACACATCCTCTGCATCTCCACTCGCCTCTCAATAACACAACCTGCAGGAACCCAGCCTCAGCATCTCCACTCACCTTCCAATAACACAACCTGCAGATACCCATCCTCTGCATCTCCGCTCGCCTCCCAATAACGCAACCTGCAGAAACCCATCCTCTGCATCTCCGCTGGCCTCCCAATAACACAACCTGCAGAAACCCATCCTCAGCATCTCCACTCACCTTCCAATAACACAACCTGCAGAAACCCATCCTCAGCATCTCCACTCACCTCCCAGTAACACAATCTGCCGAAACCCATCCTCAGCATCTCCACTCACCTCACAATAACACAACCTGCATAAACCCATCCTCAGCATCTTCTCTAACCTCCCAGTGACACAACCTGCAGAAACCCATCATCAGCACCTCCACTCACCTCCCAATAACACAACCTGCAGAAACCCATCCTCCGCATCTCCACTCACCTCCCAATAACACAACCTGCAGAAAACCATCCTCAGCATCTTCACTCACCTCCCAATTACACAACCTGCAGATACCCATCCTCAGCATCTTCACTCACCTTCCAATAACACAACCTGCAGAAACCCATCCTCAGCATCTCCACTCACCTCCCAATAACACAACCTGCAGAAACCCATCCTCAGCATCTTCACTATTCTTCCAATAACACAACCTGCAGAAAGCCATCCTCGACACCTCCACTCATCTTCCAATAACACAACCTGCAGAAACCCATCCTCAGCATCTCCACTCACCTCCCAATAACACGACCTGCAGAAACCCATCCTCAGCATCTCCACTCATCCCCCAATTACACAACCTTCAGAAACCCATCCTCAGCATCTTCACTCACCTCCGAATAACACAACCAGCAGAAACACATCCTGAGCATCTTCACTAACCTTCCAATAACACAACCTGCAGAAACCCATCCTCAGCATCTTCACTCACCTTCCAATAACACAACCTGCAGAAACCCATCCTCAGCATCTCCACTCACCTTCCAATAACACAACCTGCAGAAAGCCATCCTCGACATCTCCACTCATCTTCCAATAACACAACCTGCAGAAACCCATCCTCAGCATCTCCACTCACCTCCCAATAACACAACCTGCAGAAACCCATCCTCAGCATCTTCACTCATCTTCCAATAACACAACCTGCAGAAACCCATCCTCAGCATCTCCACTCACCTTCCAATAACACAACCTGCAGAAAGCCATCCTCGACATCTCCACTCATCTTCCAATAACACAACCTGCAGAAACCCATCCTCAGCATCTCCACTCACCTCCCAATAACACGACTTGCAGAAACCCATCCTCAGCATCTTCACCCACCTCCCAATAACACAATCTGCATAAACCCATCCTCAGCATCTCCACTCACCTCCCAATAACACAACCTGCAGAAACCCAACCTCAGCATCTCCACTCACCTCCCAATAACACAACCTGTAGAATCCCATCCTCAGCATCTCCACTCGCCTCCCAATAACACAACCTGCAGAAACCCTTCCTCAGCATCTCCACTCACCTCCCAATAACACAACCTGCAGAAACCCATCCTCATCATCTCCATTCACCTCCCAATAACACAACCTGCAGAAACCCATCCTCAGCATCTCCACTCACCTCCCAATAACACAACCTGCAGAAATCCATTCTCAGCATCTCCACTCACGTCCCAATAACACAACCTGCAGAAACCCATTCTCAGCATCTTCCCTAACCTCCCAATAACAGAACCTGCAGAAACCCATCCTCAGCATCTCCACTCACCTCCCAATAACAAAACCTGCAGATACCCATTCTCAGCATTTCCACTCATCTCCCAATAACACAACCAGCAGAAACCCATCCTCAGCACCTTCCCTAACCGCCCAATAACACAACCTGCTGAAACCCATCATCAGCATCTACACTAACCTTCCAATAACACAACCTGCAGAAACCCATCCTCAGCATCTTCAAAAATCTTCCAATAACACAACTTGCAGAAACCCATCCTCAGCATCTTCACAAACCTTCCAATACCACAACCTGCAGAAACCCATCCTCAGCATCTTCACTCATCTTCCAATAACACAACCTGCAGAAACCCATCCTCAGCATCTCCACTCACCTTCCAATAACACAACCTGCAGAAAGCCGTCCTCGACATCTCCACTCATCTTCCAATAACACAACCTGCAGAAACCCATCCTCAGCATCTCCACTCACCTCCCAATAACACGACCTGCAGAAACCCATCCTCTGCATCTCCAATCGCCTCTCAATAACACAACCTGCAGAAACACATCCTGAGCATCTTCACTAACCTTCCAATAACACAACCTGCAGAAACCCATCCTCAGCATCTTCACTCATCTTCCAATAACACAACCTGCAGAAACCCATCCTCAGCATCTCCAATCACCTTCCAATAACACAACCTGCAGAAACCCATCCTCAGCATCTTCACTCACCTTCCCATAACACAACCTGCAGAAACCCATCCTCAGCATCTCCACTCACCTTCCAATAACACAACCTGCAGAAACCCATCCTCAGCATCTTCACTCACCTTCCCATAACACAACCTGCAGAAACCCATTCTCAGCATCTTCAAAAATCTTCCAATAACACAACTTGCAGAAACCCATCCTCAGCATCTTCACAAACCTTCCAATAACACAACCTGCAGAAACCCATCCTCAGCATCTCCACTCACCTTCCAATAACACAACCTGCAGAAACCCATCCTCAGCATCTTCACTCACCTTCCCATAACACAACCTGCAGAAACCCATTCTCAGCATCTTCACTCACCTCCCAATAACACAACCTGCAGAAACCCAGCATCTTCTCTAACCTCCCAGTAACACAACCTGCAGAAACCCATCATCAGCACCTCCACTCACCTCCCAATAACACAACCTGCAGAAACCCATCCTCCGCATCTCCACTCACCTCCCAATAACACAACCTGCAGAAAACCATCCTCAGCATCTTCACTCACCTCCCAATTACACAACCTGCAGAAAACCATCCTCAGCATCTTCACTCACCTCCCAATTACACAACCTGCAGATACCCATCCTCAGCATCTTCACTCACCTTCCAATAACACAACCTGCAGAAACCCATCCTCAGCATCTCCACTCACCTCCCAATAACACAACCTGCAGAAACCCATCCTCAGCATCTTCACTATTCTTCCAATAACACAACCTGCAGAAAGCCATCCTCGACACCTCCACTCATCTTCCAATAACACAATCTGCAGAAACCCATCCTCAGCATCTCCACTCACCTCCCAATAACACGACCTGCAGAAACCCATCCTCAGCATCTCCACTCATCCCCCAATTACACAACCTTCAGAAACCCATCCTCAGCATCTTCACTCACCTCCGAATAACACAACCAGCAGAAACACATCCTGAGCATCTTCACTAACCTTCCAATAACACAACCTGCAGAAACCCATCCTCAGCATCTTCACTCACCTTCCAATAACACAACCTGCAGAAACCCATCCTCAGCATCTCCACTCACCTTCCAATAACACAACCTGCAGAAAGCCATCCTCGACATCTCCACTCATCTTCCAATAACACAACCTGCAGAAACCCATCCTCAGCATCTCCACTCACCTCCCAATAACACAACCTGCAGAAACCCATCCTCAGCATCTTCACTCATCTTCCAATAACACAACCTGCAGAAACCCATCCTCAGCATCTCCACTCACCTTCCAATAACACAACCTGCAGAAAGCCATCCTCGACATCTCCACTCATCTTCCAATAACACAACCTGCAGAAACCCATCCTCAGCATCTCCACTCACCTCCCAATAACACGACTTGCAGAAACCCATCCTCAGCATCTTCACCCACCTCCCAATAACACAATCTGCATAAACCCATCCTCAGCATCTCCACTCACCTCCCAATAACACAACCTGCAGAAACCCATCCTCAGCATCTCCACTCACCTCCCAATAACACAACCTGTAGAATCCCATCCTCAGCATCTCCACTCGCCTCCCAATAACACAACCTGCAGAAACCCTTCCTCAGCATCTCCACTCACCTCCCAATAACACAACCTGCAGAAACCCATCCTCATCATCTCCATTCACCTCCCAATAACACAACCTGCAGAAACCCATCCTCAGCATCTCCACTCACCTCCCAATAACACAACCTGCAGAAATCCATTCTCAGCATCTCCACTCACGTCCCAATAACACAACCTGCAGAAACCCATTCTCAGCATCTTCCCTAACCTCCCAATAACAGAACCTGCAGAAACCCATCCTCAGCATCTCCACTCACCTCCCAATAACAAAACCTGCAGATACCCATTCTCAGCATTTCCACTCATCTCCCAATAACACAACCAGCAGAAACCCATCCTCAGCACCTTCCCTAACCGCCCAATAACACAACCTGCTGAAACCCATCATCAGCATCTACACTAACCTTCCAATAACACAACCTGCAGAAACCCATCCTCAGCATCTTCAAAAATCTTCCAATAACACAACTTGCAGAAACCCATCCTCAGCATCTTCACAAACCTTCCAATACCACAACCTGCAGAAACCCATCCTCAGCACCTTCACTCATCTTCCAATAACACAACCTGCAGAAACCCATCCTCAGCATCTCCACTCACCTTCCAATAACACAACCTGCAGAAAGCCATCCTCGACATCTCCACTCATCTTCCAATAACACAACCTGCAGAAACCCATCCTCAGCATCTCCACTCACCTCCCAATAACACGACCTGCAGAAACCCATCCTCTGCATCTCCAATCGCCTCTCAATAACACAACCTGCAGAAACACATCCTGAGCATCTTCACTAACCTTCCAATAACACAACCTGCAGAAACCCATCCTCAGCATCTCCACTCACCTTCCAATAACACAACCTGCAGAAACCCATCCTCAGCATCTTCACTCACCTTCCCATAACACAACCTGCAGAAACCCATTCTCAGCATCTTCAAAAATCTTCCAATAACACAACTTGCAGAAACCCATCCTCAGCATCTTCACAAACCTTCCAATAACACAACCTGCAGAAACCCATCCTCAGCATCTCCACTCACCTTCCAATAACACAACCTGCAGAAACCCATCCTCAGCATCTTCACTCACCTTCCCATAACACAACCTGCAGAAACCCATTCTCAGCATCTTCACTCACCTCCCAATAACACAACCTGCAGAAACCCAGCATCTTCTCTAACCTCCCAGTAACACAACCTGCAGAAACCCATCATCAGCACCTCCACTCATCTCCCAATAACACAACCTGCAGAAACCCATCCTCCGCATCTCCACTCACCTCCCAATAACACAACCTGCAGAAAACCATCCTCAGCATCTTCACTCACCTCCCAATTACACAACCTGCAGAAACCCATCCTCAGCATCTTCACTATTCTTCCAATAACACAACCTACAGAAATCCATCCTCAGCATTTCCACATAACTCCCAATTACACAACCTGCAGAAACCCATTCTCAGCATCTTCACTCACCTCCCAATAACACAATCTGCAGAAACACATCCTCAGCATCTCCACTCACCTCCCAATAACACAACCTGCAGAACCCCATCCTCAGCATCTCTACTGACCTTCCAATAACACAACCTGCAGAAACCCATCCTCAGCATCTTCACTCACCTTCCAATAACACAACCTGCAGAAACCCATCCTCAGCATCTCCACTCACCTTCCAATAACACAACCTGCAGAAAGCCATCCTCGACATCTCCACTCATCTTCCAATAACACAACCTGCAGAAACCCATCCTCAGCATCTCCACTCACCTCCCAATAACACGACCTGCAGAAACCCATCCTCAGCATCTTCACCCACCTCCCAATAACACAATCTGCATAAACCCGTCCTGAGCATCTTCCCTAACCTTCCAATAACACAACCTGCTGAAACCCATCCTCAGCATCTCCACTCACCTCCCAATAACACAACCTGTAGAATCCCATCCTCAGCATCTCCACTCGCCTCCCAATAACACAACCTGCACAAACCCTTCCTCAGCATCTCCACTCACCTCCCAATAACACAACCTGCAGAAACCCATCCTCATCATCTCCACTCACCTCCCAATAACACAACCTGCAGAAACCCATCCTCAGCATCTCCATCTCCTTACAATAACATAACCTGCAGAAACCTATCCTCAGCATCTCCACACACCTCCCAATAACACAAACTGCAGGAACGCATCCTCAGCATCTTCACTCACCTCCCAAAAACACAACCTGCAGAAACCCATCCTCAGCATCTTCACTCACCTCCCAATAACACAACCTGCAGAAATCCATTCTCAGCATCTCCATTCACGTCCCGATAACACAACCTGCAGAAACCCATTCTCAGCATCTCCACTCACCTCCCAATAACAAAACCTGCAGATACCCATTCTCAGCATTTCCACTCATCTCCCAATAACACAACCAGCAGAAACCCATCCTCAGCATCTCCATTCACGTCCCGATAACACAACCTGCTGAAACCCATCATTTGCATCTACACTAACCTTCCAATAACACAACCTGCAGAAACCCATCCTCAGCATCTTCACAAGCCTTCCAATACCACAACCTGCAGAAACCCATCCTCTGCATCTCCACTCACCTCTCAATAACACAACCTGCAGGAACCCAGCCTCAGCATCTCCACTCACCTTCCAATAACACAACCTGCAGATACCCATCCTCTGCATCTCCGCTCGCCTCCCAATAACGCAACCTGCAGAAACCCATCCTCTGCATCTCCGCTGGCCTCCCAATAACACAACCTGCAGAAACCCATCCTCAGCATCTCCACTCACCTTCCAATAACACAACCTGCAGAAACCCATCCTCAGCATCTCCACTCACCTCCCAGTAACACAATCTGCCGAAACCCATCCTCAGCATCTCCACTCACCTCACAATAACACAACCTGCATAAACCCATCCTCAGCATCTTCTCTAACCTCCCAGTGACACAACCTGCAGAAACCCATCATCAGCACCTCCACTCACCTCCCAATAACACAACCTGCAGAAACCCATCCTCCGCATCTCCACTCACCTCCCAATAACACAACCTGCAGAAAACCATCCTCAGCATCTTCACTCACCTCCCAATTACACAACCTGCAGATACCCATCCTCAGCATCTTCACTCACCTTCCAATAACACAACCTGCAGAAACCCATCCTCAGCATCTCCACTCACCTCCCAATAACACAACCTGCAGAAACCCATCCTCAGCATCTTCACTATTCTTCCAATAACACAACCTGCAGAAAGCCATCCTCGACACCTCCACTCATCTTCCAATAACACAACCTGCAGAAACCCATCCTCAGCATCTCCACTCACCTCCCAATAACACGACCTGCAGAAACCCATCCTCAGCATCTCCACTCATCCCCCAATTACACAACCTTCAGAAACCCATCCTCAGCATCTTCACTCACCTCCGAATAACACAACCAGCAGAAACACATCCTGAGCATCTTCACTAACCTTCCAATAACACAACCTGCAGAAACCCATCCTCAGCATCTTCACTCACCTTCCAATAACACAACCTGCAGAAACCCATCCTCAGCATCTCCACTCACCTTCCAATAACACAACCTGCAGAAAGCCATCCTCGACATCTCCACTCATCTTCCAATAACACAACCTGCAGAAACCCATCCTCAGCATCTCCACTCACCTCCCAATAACACAACCTGCAGAAACCCATCCTCAGCATCTTCACTCATCTTCCAATAACACAACCTGCAGAAACCCATCCTCAGCATCTCCACTCACCTTCCAATAACACAACCTGCAGAAAGCCATCCTCGACATCTCCACTCATCTTCCAATAACACAACCTGCAGAAACCCATCCTCAGCATCTCCACTCACCTCCCAATAACACGACTTGCAGAAACCCATCCTCAGCATCTTCACCCACCTCCCAATAACACAATCTGCATAAACCCATCCTCAGCATCTCCACTCACCTCCCAATAACACAACCTGCAGAAACCCATCCTCAGCATCTCCACTCACCTCCCAATAACACAACCTGTAGAATCCCATCCTCAGCATCTCCACTCGCCTCCCAATAACACAACCTGCAGAAACCCTTCCTCAGCATCTCCACTCACCTCCCAATAACACAACCTGCAGAAACCCATCCTCATCATCTCCATTCACCTCCCAATAACACAACCTGCAGAAACCCATCCTCAGCATCTCCACTCACCTCCCAATAACACAACCTGCAGAAATCCATTCTCAGCATCTCCACTCACGTCCCAATAACACAACCTGCAGAAACCCATTCTCAGCATCTTCCCTAACCTCCCAATAACAGAACCTGCAGAAACCCATCCTCAGCATCTCCACTCACCTCCCAATAACAAAACCTGCCGATACCCATTCTCAGCATTTCCACTCATCTCCCAATAACACAACCAGCAGAAACCCATCCTCAGCACCTTCCCTAACCGCCCAATAACACAACCTGCTGAAACCCATCATCAGCATCTACACTAACCTTCCAATAACACAACCTGCAGAAACCCATCCTCAGCATCTTCAAAAATCTTCCAATAACACAACTTGCAGAAACCCATCCTCAGCATCTTCACAAACCTTCCAATACCACAACCTGCAGAAACCCATCCTCAGCATCTTCACTCATCTTCCAATAACACAACCTGCAGAAACCCATCCTCAGCATCTCCACTCACCTTCCAATAACACAACCTGCAGAAAGCCATCCTCGACATCTCCACTCATCTTCCAATAACACAACCTGCAGAAACCCATCCTCAGCATCTCCACTCACCTCCCAATAACACGACCTGCAGAAACCCATCCTCTGCATCTCCAATCGCCTCTCAATAACACAACCTGCAGAAACACATCCTGAGCATCTTCACTAACCTTCCAATAACACAACCTGCAGAAACCCATCCTCAGCATCTTCACTCATCTTCCAATAACACAACCTGCAGAAACCCATCCTCAGCATCTCCACTCACCTTCCAATAACACAACCTGCAGAAACCCATCCTCAGCATCTTCACTCACCTTCCCATAACACAACCTGCAGAAACCCATCCTCAGCAACTCCACTCACCTTCCAATAACACAACCTGCAGAAACACATCCTCAGCATCTTCACTCACCTCCCAAGAACACAACCTGCAGAAACCAGTCCTCAGCATCTTCACTCACCTCCCAATAACACAACCTGCAGAAACCCATCCTCAGAATCGTCACTCATCTCCCAATAACACAACCTGCAGAAACCCATCCTCAGCATCTCCACTCATCTCCCAATTACACAACCTGCAGAATCCCATTCTCTGCATCTCTACTGACCTTCCAATAACACAACCTGCAGAAACACATCCTCAGCATCTTCACTCACCTCCCAAGAACACAACCTGCAGAAACGCATCCTCAGCATCTTCACTCACCTCCCAATAACACAACCTGCAGAAACCCATCCTCAGAATCGTCACTCATCTCCCAATAACACAACCTGCAGAAACCCATCCGCAGCATCTCCACTCATCTCCCAATTACACAATCTGCAGAAACCCATCCTCAGCATCTTCACTCACCTTCCAATAACACAACATGCAGAAACCCATCCTCAGCATCTTCACACACCTCCGAATAACACAACCTGCAGAAACACATCCTCAGCATCTCCACTCACCTCCCAATAACACAACCTGCAGAAACCCATCCTCAGCATCTCCACTCAGCTCCCAATAGTACAACCGGCAGAAACCCATTCTCAGAATCTCCACTCACCTCCTAATAACACAACCTGCAGAAACCCATCCTCAGAATCTTCACTCACCTTCCAATAACACAACCTGCAGAAACCCATCCTCATTATCTCCACCTGCAGAAGCCCATCCTCAGCATCTCCACTCACCTCCTAATAACACAACCTGCAGAAACCCATCCTCAGCATCTCCACTCACCTCCCAATAACACAACCTGCAGAAACCCATTCTCAGCATCTTCACTCACCTCCCAATAACACAACCTGCAGAAACCCAGCATCTTCTCTAACCTCCCAGTAACACAACCTGCAGAAACCCATCATCAGCACCTCCACTCATCTTCCAATAACACAACCTGCAGAAACCCATCCTCAGCATCTCCACTCACCTTCCAATAACACAACCTGCAGAAAGCCATTCTCGACATCTCCACTCATCTTCCAATAACACAAGCTGCAGAAACCCATCCTCAGCATCTCCACTCACCTCCCAATAACACGACCTGCAGAAACCCATCCTCTGCATCTCCAATCGCCTCTCAACAACACAACCTGCAGAAACACATCCTGAGCATCTTCACTAACCTTCCAATAACACAACCTGCAGAAACCCATCCTCAGCATCTTCACTCATCTTCCAATAACACAACCTGCAGAAACCCATCCTCAGCATCTCCACTCACCTTCCAATAACACAACCTGCAGAAACCCATCCTCAGCATCTTCACTCACCTTCCCATAACACAACCTGCAGAAACCCATCCTCAGCAACTCCACTCACCTTCCAATAACACAACCTGCAGAAACACATCCTCAGCATCTTCACTCACCTCCCAAGAACACAACCTGCAGAAACCGATCCTCAGCATCTTCACTCACCTCCCAATAACACAACCTGCAGAAACCCATCCTCAGAATCGTCACTCATCTCCCAATAACACAACCTGCAGAAACCCATCCTCAGCATCTCCACTCATCTCCCAATTACACAACCTGCAGAATCCCATTCTCAGCATCTCTACTGACCTTCCAATAACACAACCTGCAGAAACACATCCTCAGCATCTTCACTCACCTCCCAAGAACACAACCTGCAGAAACGCATCCTCAGCATCTTCACTCACCACCCAATAACACAACCTGCAGAAACCCATCCTCAGAATCGTCACTCATCTCCCAATAACACAACCTGCAGAAACCCATCCTCAGCATCTCCACTCATCTCCCAATTACACAATCTGCAGAAACCCATCCTCAGCATCTTCACTCACCTTCCAATAACACAACATGCAGAAACCCATCCTCAGCATCTTCACACACCTCAGAATAACACAACCTGCAGAAACACATCCTCAGCATCTCCACTCACCTCCCAATAACACAACCTGCAGAAACCCATCCTCAGCATCTCCACTCAGCTCCCAATATCACAACCGGCAGAAACCCATTCTCAGAATCTCCACTCACCTCCTAATAACACAACCTGCAGAAACCCATCCTCAGAATCTTCACTCACCTTCCAATAACACAACCTGCAGAAACCCATCCTCATTATCTCCACCTGCAGAAGCCCATCCTCAGCATCTCCACTCACCTCCTAATAACACAACGTGCAGAAACCCATCCTCAGCATCTCCACTCACCTCCCAATAACACAACCTGCAGAAACCCATTCTCAGCATCTTCACTCACCTCCCAATAACACAACCTGCAGAAACCCAGCATCTTCTCTAACCTCCCAGTAACACAACCTGCAGAAACCCATCATCAGCACCTCCACTCACCTCCCAATAACACAACCTGCAGAAACCCATCCTCCGCATCTCCACTCACCTCCCAATAACACAACCTGCAGAAAACCATCCTCAGCATCTTCACTCACCTCCCAATTACACAACCTGCAGAAACCCATCCTCAGCATCTCCACTCACCTCCCAATAACACAACCAGCAGAAACCCGTCCTCAGCATCTTCACTCACCTCCCAATAACACAACCTGCAGGAATCCATCCTCAGCATCTTCCCTAACCTTCCAATAACACAACCTGCAGAAACCCATCCTGAGCATCTTCACTATTCTTCCAATAACACAACCTGCAGAAATCCATCCTCAGCATTTCCACATAACTCCCAATTACACAACCTGCAGAAACCCATTCTCAGCATCTTCACTCACCTCCCAATAACACAACCTGCAGAAACACATCCTCAGCATCTCCACTCACCTCCCAATAACACAACCTGCAGAACCCCATCCTCAGCATCTCTACTGACCTTCCAATAACACAACCTGCAGAAACCCATCCTCAGCATCTTCACTCACCTTCCAATAACACAACCTGCAGAAACCCATCCTCAGCATCTCCACTCACCTTCCAATAACACAACCTGCAGAAAGCCATCCTCGACATCTCCACTCATCTTCCAATAACACAACCTGCAGAAACCCATCCTCAGCATCTCTACTCACCTCCCAATAACACGACCTGCAGAAACCCATCCTCAGCATCTTCACCCACCTCCCAATAACACAATCTGCATAAACCCGTCCTGAGCATCTTCCCTAACCTTCCAATAACACAACCTGCTGAAACCCATCCTCAGCATCTCCACTCACCTCCCAATAACACAACCTGTAGAATCCCATCCTCAGCATCTCCACTCGCCTCCCAATAACACAACCTACAGAAACCCTTCCTCAGCATCTCCACTCACCTCCCAATAACACAACCTGCAGAAACCCATCCTCATCATCTCCACTCACCTCCCAATAACACAACCTGCAGAAACCCATCCTCAGCATCTCCATCTCCTTACAATAACATAACCTGCAGAAACCTATCCTCAGCATCTCCACACACCTCCCAATAACACAAACTGCAGGAACGCATCCTCAGCATCTTCACTCACCTCCCAAAAACACAACCTGCAGAAACCCATCCTCAGCATCTTCACTCACCTCCCAATAACACAACCTGCAGAAATCCATTCTCAGCATCTCCATTCACGTCCCGATAACACAACCTGCAGAAACCCATTCTCAGCATCTCCACTCACCTCCCAATAACAAAACCTGCAGATACCCATTCTCAGCATTTCCACTCATCTCCCAATAACACAACCAGCAGAAACCCATCCTCAGCACCTTCCCTAACCGCCCAATAACACAACCTGCTGAAACCCATCATCAGCATCTACACTAACCTTCCAATAACACAACCTGCAGAAACCCATCCTCAGCATCTTCACAAGCCTTCCAATACCACAACCTGCAGAAACCCATCCTCAGAATCGTCACTCATCTCCCAATAACACAACCTGCAGAAACCCATCCTCAGCATCTCCACTCATCTCCCAATTACACAACCTGCAGAATCCCATTCTCAGCATCTCTACTGACCTTCCAATAACACAACCTGCAGAAACACATCCTCAGCATCTTCACTCACCTCCCAAGAACACAACCTGCAGAAACGCATCCTCAGCATCTTCACTCACCACCCAATAACACAACCTGCAGAAACCCATCCTCAGAATCGTCACTCATCTCCCAATAACACAACCTGCAGAAACCCATCCTCAGCATCTCCACTCATCTCCCAATTACACAATCTGCAGAAACCCATCCTCAGCATCTTCACTCACCTTCCAATAACACAACATGCAGAAACCCATCCTCAGCATCTTCACACACCTCAGAATAACACAACCTGCAGAAACACATCCTCAGCATCTCCACTCACCTCCCAATAACACAACCTGCAGAAACCCATCCTCAGCATCTCCACTCAGCTCCCAATATCACAACCGGCAGAAACCCATTCTCAGAATCTCCACTCACCTCCTAATAACACAACCTGCAGAAACCCATCCTCAGAATCTTCACTCACCTTCCAATAACACAACCTGCAGAAACCCATCCTCATTATCTCCACCTGCAGAAGCCCATCCTCAGCATCTCCACTCACCTCCTAATAACACAACGTGCAGAAACCCATCCTCAGCATCTCCACTCACCTCCCAATAACACAACCTGCAGAAACCCATTCTCAGCATCTTCACTCACCTCCCAATAACACAACCTGCAGAAACCCAGCATCTTCTCTAACCTCCCAGTAACACAACCTGCAGAAACCCATCATCAGCACCTCCACTCACCTCCCAATAACACAACCTGCAGAAACCCATCCTCCGCATCTCCACTCACCTCCCAATAACACAACCTGCAGAAAACCATCCTCAGCATCTTCACTCACCTCCCAATTACACAACCTGCAGAAACCCATCCTCAGCATCTCCACTCACCTCCCAATAACACAACCAGCAGAAACCCGTCCTCAGCATCTTCACTCACCTCCCAATAACACAACCTGCAGGAATCCATCCTCAGCATCTTCCCTAACCTTCCAATAACACAACCTGCAGAAACCCATCCTGAGCATCTTCACTATTCTTCCAATAACACAACCTGCAGAAATCCATCCTCAGCATTTCCACATAACTCCCAATTACACAACCTGCAGAAACCCATTCTCAGCATCTTCACTCACCTCCCAATAACACAACCTGCAGAAACACATCCTCAGCATCTCCACTCACCTCCCAATAACACAACCTGCAGAACCCCATCCTCAGCATCTCTACTGACCTTCCAATAACACAACCTGCAGAAACCCATCCTCAGCATCTTCACTCACCTTCCAATAACACAACCTGCAGAAACCCATCCTCAGCATCTCCACTCACCTTCCAATAACACAACCTGCAGAAAGCCATCCTCGACATCTCCACTCATCTTCCAATAACACAACCTGCAGAAACCCATCCTCAGCATCTCCACTCACCTCCCAATAACACAACCTGTAGAATCCCATCCTCAGCATCTCCACTCGCCTCCCAATAACACAACCTACAGAAACCCTTCCTCAGCATCTCCACTCACCTCCCAATAACACAACCTGCAGAAACCCATCCTCATCATCTCCACTCACCTCCCAATAACACAACCTGCAGAAACCCATCCTCAGCATCTCCATCTCCTTACAATAACATAACCTGCAGAAACCTATCCTCAGCATCTCCACACACCTCCCAATAACACAAACTGCAGGAACGCATCCTCAGCATCTTCACTCACCTCCCAAAAACACAACCTGCAGAAACCCATCCTCAGCATCTTCACTCACCTCCCAATAACACAACCTGCAGAAATCCATTCTCAGCATCTCCATTCACGTCCCGATAACACAACCTGCAGAAACCCATTCTCAGCATCTCTACTCACCTCCCAATAACAAAACCTGCAGATACCCATTCTCAGCATTTCCACTCATCTCCCAATAACACAACCAGCAGAAACCCATCCTCAGCACCTTCCCTAACCGCCCAATAACACAACCTGCTGAAACCCATCATCAGCATCTACACTAACCTTCCAATAACACAACCTGCAGAAACCCATCCTCAGCATCTTCACAAGCCTTCCAATACCACAACCTGCAGAAACCCATCCTCTGCATCTCCACTCGCCTCTCAATAACACAACCTGCAGGAACCCATCCTCAGCATCTCCACTCACCTTCCAATAACACAACCTGCAGATACCCATCCTCTGCATCTCCGCTCGCCTCCCAATAACGCAACCTGCAGAAACCCATCCTCTGCATCTCCGCTGGCCTCCCAATAACACAACCTGCAGAAACCCATCCTCAGCATCTCCACTCACCTTCCAATAACACAACCTGCAGAAACCCATCCTCAGCATCTTCACACACCTCAGAATAACACAACCTGCAGAAACACATCCTCAGCATCTCCACTCACCTCCCAATAACACAACCTGCAGAAACCCATCCTCAGCATCTCCACTCAGCTCCCAATATCACAACCGGCAGAAACCCATTCTCAGAATCTCCACTCACCTCCTAATAACACAACCTGCAGAAACCCATCCTCAGAATCTTCACTCACCTTCCAATAACACAACCTGCAGAAACCCATCCTCATTATCTCCACCTGCAGAAGCCCATCCTCAGCATCTCCACTCACCTCCTAATAACACAACGTGCAGAAACCCATCCTCAGCATCTCCACTCACCTCCCAATAACACAACCTGCAGAAACCCATTCTCAGCATCTTCACTCACCTCCCAATAACACAACCTGCAGAAACCCAGCATCTTCTCTAACCTCCCAGTAACACAACCTGCAGAAACCCATCATCAGCACCTCCACTCACCTCCCAATAACACAACCTGCAGAAACCCATCCTCCGCATCTCCACTCACCTCCCAATAACACAACCTGCAGAAAACCATCCTCAGCATCTTCACTCACCTCCCAATTACACAACCTGCAGAAACCCATCCTCAGCATCTCCACTCACCTCCCAATAACACAACCAGCAGAAACCCGTCCTCAGCATCTTCACTCACCTCCCAATAACACAACCTGCAGGAATCCATCCTCAGCATCTTCCCTAACCTTCCAATAACACAACCTGCAGAAACCCATCCTGAGCATCTTCACTATTCTTCCAATAACACAACCTGCAGAAATCCATCCTCAGCATTTCCACATAACTCCCAATTACACAACCTGCAGAAACCCATTCTCAGCATCTTCACTCACCTCCCAATAACACAACCTGCAGAAACACATCCTCAGCATCTCCACTCACCTCCCAATAACACAACCTGCAGAACCCCATCCTCAGCATCTCTACTGACCTTCCAATAACACAACCTGCAGAAACCCATCCTCAGCATCTTCACTCACCTTCCAATAACACAACCTGCAGAAACCCATCCTCAGCATCTCCACTCACCTTCCAATAACACAACCTGCAGAAAGCCATCCTCGACATCTCCACTCATCTTCCAATAACACAACCTGCAGAAACCCATCCTCAGCATCTCTACTCACCTCCCAATAACACGACCTGCAGAAACCCATCCTCAGCATCTTCACCCACCTCCCAATAACACAATCTGCATAAACCCGTCCTGAGCATCTTCCCTAACCTTCCAATAACACAACCTGCTGAAACCCATCCTCAGCATCTCCACTCACCTCCCAATAACACAACCTGTAGAATCCCATCCTCAGCATCTCCACTCGCCTCCCAATAACACAACCTACAGAAACCCTTCCTCAGCATCTCCACTCACCTCCCAATAACACAACCTGCAGAAACCCATCCTCATCATCTCCACTCACCTCCCAATAACACAACCTGCAGAAACCCATCCTCAGCATCTCCATCTCCTTACAATAACATAACCTGCAGAAACCTATCCTCAGCATCTCCACACACCTCCCAATAACACAAACTGCAGGAACGCATCCTCAGCATCTTCACTCACCTCCCAAAAACACAACCTGCAGAAACCCATCCTCAGCATCTTCACTCACCTCCCAATAACACAACCTGCAGAAATCCATTCTCAGCATCTCCATTCACGTCCCGATAACACAACCTGCAGAAACCCATTCTCAGCATCTCCACTCACCTCCCAATAACAAAACCTGCAGATACCCATTCTCAGCATTTCCACTCATCTCCCAATAACACAACCAGCAGAAACCCATCCTCAGCACCTTCCCTAACCGCCCAATAACACAACCTGCTGAAACCCATCATCAGCATCTACACTAACCTTCCAATAACACAACCTGCAGAAACCCATCCTCTGCATCTCCACTCGCCTCTCAATAACACAACCTGCAGGAACCCATCCTCAGCATCTCCACTCACCTTCCAATAACACAACCTGCAGATACCCATCCTCTGCATCTCCGCTCGCCTCCCAATAACGCAACCTGCAGAAACCCATCCTCTGCATCTCCGCTGGCCTCCCAATAACACAACCTGCAGAAACCCATCCTCAGCATCTCCACTCACCTTCCAATAACACAACCTGCAGAAACCCATCCTCAGCATCTCCACTCACCTCCCAATAACACAACCTGCAGAAACCCTTCCTCAGCATCTCCACTCACCTCCCAGTAACACAATCTGCCGAAACCCATCCTCAGAATCTCCACTCACCTCACAATAACACAACCTGCATAAACCCATCCTCAGCATCTTCTCTAACCTCCCAGTGACACAACCTGCAGAAACCCATCATCAGCACCTCCACTCACCTCCCAATAACACAACCTGCAGAAACCCATCCTCCGCATCTCCACTCACCTCCCAATAACACAACCTGCAGAAAACCATCCTCAGCATCTTCACTCACCTCCCAATTACACAACCTGCAGATACCCATCCTCAGCATCTCCACTCACCTCCCAATAAGACAACCAGCAGAAACCCGTCCTCAGCATCTTCACTCACCTCCCAATAACACAACCTGCAGAAATCCATCCTCAGCATCTTCCCTAACCTTCCAATAACACAACCTGCAGAAACCCATCCTCAGCATCTCCACTCACCTCCCAATAACACAACCTGCAGAAATCCATCCTCAGCATCTTCCCTAACCTTCCAATAACACAACCTGCAGAAACCCATCCTCAGCATCTCCACTCACCTCCCAATAACACAACCTGCAGAAACCCATCCTCAGCATCTTCACTATTCTTCCAATAACACGACCTGCAGAAACCCATCCTCAGCATCTCCACTCATCCCCCAATTACACAACCTTCAGAAACCCATCCTCAGCATCTTCACTCACCTCCGAATAACACAACCAGCAGAAACACATCCTCAGCATCTTCACTCACCTTCCAATAACACAACCTGCAGAAACCCATCCTCAGCATCTTCACTCACCTTCCAATAACACAACCTGCAGAAACCCATCCTCAGCATCTCCACTCACCTTCCAATAACACAACCTGCAGAAAGCCATCCTCGACATCTCCACTCATCTTCCAATAAAGAAACTGCAGAAACCCATCCTCAGCATCTCCACTCACCTCCCAATAACACAACCTGCAGAAACCCATCCTCAGCATCTTCACTCATCTTCCAATAACACAACCTGCAGAAACCCATCCTCAGCATCTCCACTCACCTTCCAATAACACAACCTGCAGAAAGCCATCCTCGACATCTCCACTCATCTTCCAATAACACAACCTGCAGAAACCCATCCTCAGCATCTCCACTCACCTCCCAATAACACGACTTGCAGAAACCCATCCTCAGCATCTTCACCCACCTCCCAATAACACAATCTGCATAAACCCATCCTCAGCATCTCCACTCACCTCCCAATAACACAACCTGCAGAAACCCATCCTCAGCATCTCCACTCACCTCCCAATAACACAACCTGTAGAATCCCATCCTCAGCATCTCCACTCGCCTCCCAATAACACAACCTGCAGAAACCCTTCCTCAGCATCTCCACTCACCTCCCAATAACACAACCTGCTGAAACCCATCCTCAGCATCTCCACACACCTCCCAATAACACAACCTGCAGGAACCCATCCTCAGCATCTTCACTCACCTCCCAAAAACACAACCTGCAGAAACCCATCCTCAGCATCTCCACTCACCTCCCAATAACACAACCTGCAGAAATCCATTCTCAGCATCTCCACTCACGTCCCAATAACACAACCTGCAGAAACCCATTCTCAGCATCTTCCCTAACCTCCCAATAACAGAACCTGCAGAAACCCATCCCCAGCATCTCCACTCACCTCCCAATAACAAAACCTGCAGATACCCATTCTCAGCATTTCCACTCATCTCCCAATAACACAACCAGCAGAAACCCATCCTCAGCACCTTCCCTAACCGCCCAATAACACAACCTGCTGAAACCCATCATCAGCATCTACACTAACCTTCCAATAACACAACCTGCAGAAACCCATCCTCAGCATCTTCAAAAATCTTCCAATAACACAACTTGCAGAAACCCATCCTCAGCATCTTCACAAACCTTCCAATACCACAACCTGCAGAAACCCATCCTCAGCATCTCACTCATCTTCCAATAACACAACCTGCAGAAACCCATCCTCAGCATCTCCACTCACCTTCCAATAACACAACCTGCAGAAAGCCATCCTCGACATCTCCACTCATCTTCCAATAACACAACCTGCAGAAACCCATCCTCAGCATCTCCACTGACCTCCCAATAACACGACCTGCAGAAACCCATCCTCTGCATCTCCAATCGCCTCTCAATAACACAACCTGCAGAAACATATCCTGAGCATCTTCACTAACCTTCCAATAACACAACCTGCAGAAACCCATCCTCAGCATCTTCACTCATCTTCCAATAACACAACCTGCAGAAACCCATCCTCAGCATCTCCACTCACCTTCCAATAACACAACCTGCAGAAAGCCATCCTCGACATCTCCACTCATCTTCCAATAACACAACCTGCAGAAACCCATCCTCAGCATCTCCACTCACCTCCCAATAACACGACCTGCAGAAACCCATCCTCAGCATCTCCACTCACCTCCCAATAACACAACCTGCAGAAACCCATCCTCAGCATCTTCACCCACCTCCCAATAACACAATCTGCATAAACCCGTCCTGAGCATCTTCCCTAACCTTCCAATAACACAACCTGCAGAAACCCATCCTCAGCATCTCCACTCACCTCCCAATAACACAACCTGTAGAATCCCATCCTCAGCATCTCCACTCGCCTCCCAATAACACAACCTGCAGAAATCCTTCCTCAGCATCTCCACTCACCTTCCAATAACACAACCTGCAGAAACCCATCCTCATCATCTCCACTCACCTCCCAATAACACAACCTGCAGAAACCCATCCTCATCATCTCCACACACCTCCCAATAACACAAACTGCAGAAACCCATCCTCAGCATCTTCACTCACCTCCCAAAAACACAACCTGCAGAAACCCATCCTCAGCATCTCCACTCACCTCCCAATAACACAACCTGCAGAAATCCATTCTCAGCATCTCCACTCACGTCCCAATAACACAACCTGCAGAAACCCATTCTCAGCATCTTCCCTAACCTCCCAATAACAGAACCTGCAGAAACCCATCCTCAGCATCTCCACTCACCTCTCAATAACAAAACCTGCAGATACCCATTCTCAGCATTTCCACTCATCTCCCAATAACACAACCAGCAGAAACCCATCCTCAGCACCTTCCCTAACCGCCCAATAACACAACCTGCTGAAACCCATCATCAGCATCTACACTAACCTTCCAATAACACAACCTGCAGAAACCCATCCTCAGCATCTTCAAAAATCTTCCAATAACACAACTTGCAGGAACCCATCCTCAGCATCTTCACAAACCTTCCAATACCACAACTTGCAGAAACCCATCCTCAGCATCTCCACTCACCTCCCAGTAACACAACCTGCCGAAACCCATCCTCAGCATCTCCACTCACCTCACAATAACACAACCTGCAGAAACCCATCCTCAGCATCTTCTCTAACCTCCCAGTAACACAACCTGCAGAAACCCATCATCAGCACCTCCACTCACCTCCCAATAACACAACCTGCAGAAACCCATCCTCCGCATCTCCACTCACCTCCCAATAACACAACCTGCAGAAAACCATCCTCAGCATCTTCACTCACCTCCCAATTACACAACCTGCAGATACCCATCCTCAGCATCTCCACTCACCTCCCAATAAGACAACCTGCAGAAATCCATCCTCAGCATCTTCCCTAACCTTCCAATAACACAACCTGCAGAAACCCATCCTCAGCATCTCCACTCACCTCCCAATAACACAACCTGCAGAAACCCATCCTCAGCATCTTCACTATTCTTCCAATAACACAACCTGCAGAAACCCATCCTCAGCATTTCCACATAACTCCCAATTACACAACCTGCAGAAACCCATTCTCAGCATCTTCACTCACCTCCCAATAACACAACCTGCAGAAACCCATCCTCAGCATCTCCACTCACCTCCCAATAACACAACCTGCAGAACCCCATCCTCAGCATCTCTACTGACCTTCCAATGACACAACCTTCAGAAACCCACCCTCAGCATCTTCACTCACCTCCGAATAACACAACCTGCAGAAACACATCCTGAGCATCTTCACTAACCTTCCAATAACACAACCTGCAGAAACCCATCCTCAGCATCTTCACTCACCTTCCAATAACACAACCTGCAGAAACCCATCCTCAGCATCTCCACTCCCCTCCCAATAACACAACCTGCGGAAACCCATCCTCAGCATCCCCAGTCACCTTCCAATAACACGACCTGCAGAAAACCATCCTCAGCACCTCCACTCACCTCCCAATAACACAACCTGCAGAAACCATCCTCAGCACCTCCATTCACCTCCCAATCACACAACCTGCAGAAACCCATCCTCCGCATCTCCGCTATCCTTCCAAAACACAAACAGCAGAAACCGATCCTCAACATCTCGACTCAACACCCAATAACACAACCTGCAGAAACCCATTCTCAGCATCTTCACTCACTGCCCAAAAACACAACCTGCAGAAACCCATTCTCAGCATCCTCACTAACCTTCCAATAACACAACCTGCAGAAACCCATCCTCAGCATCTCAACTCACCTCCCAGTAACACAACCTGCAGAACCCATCCTCAGAATCTTCACTAACCTTCCAATAACACAACCTGCAGAAACGCATTCTCAGCATCTTCACTCACCTCCCAATAACACAACCTGCAGAAATCCATCCTCAGCATCGTCACTCACCTCCCAATAACACAACCTGCAGAAACCCTCCTCAGCATCTTCAATAACCTTCCAATAACACAACCTGCAGAATCCATCCTGTGCATCTCCACTTACCTCCCAATAACACAACCTACAGAAAACAATTCTCAGCATCTTCACTCACCTCCCAATAACACAACCTGCAGAAATCCATCCTCAGCATCGTCACTCACCTCCCAATAACACAACCTGCAGAAACCCTCCTCAGCATCTTCAATAACCTTCCAATAACACAACCTGCAGAAACCCATCCTCAGCATCTCCACTCACCTCCCAATAACACAACCTGCAGAATCCGTCCTGTGCATCTCCACTTACCTCCAAATAACACAACCTGCAGAAAACAATCCTCAGCATCTTCACTCACCTTCCAATAACACAACCTGCAGAAACGCATTCTCAGCATCTTCACTCTCCTCCCAATAACACAACCTGCAGAAATCCATCCTCAGCATCGTCACTCACCTCCCAATAACAAAACCTGCAGAAATTCATCCTCAACATCTCCACTCACCTCCCAATAACACAACCTGCAGAAACCCATCCTGAGCATCTCCACTCGCCTCCCAATAACACAACCTGCAGAAACCCATCCTGAGCATCTTCACTAACCTTCCAATAACACGACCTGCAGAAACCCATCCTCCGCATCGCCACTATCCTTCCAATAACACAAACAGCAGCAACCGATCCTCAACATCTGCTCTCACCTCCCAATAACACAACCTGCAGAAACCCATCCTCAGCATCTCCATCACCTCCCAATAACACGACCTGCAGAAACCCATCCTCAGCATCTCCACTTACGTCCCAATAACGACCTGCAGAAACCCATCCTCTGCATCTCCACTTACTTCCCAATAACACGACCTGCAGAAACCCATCCTCAGCATCTCCACTAACCTCCCAATAACACAACCTGCAGAAACCCATCCTCAGCATCTCCACTCACCTCCCAAGAACACAACTTGCAAAAACGCATTCTCGGCATCTTCACTCACCTCCCAATAACACAACCTGCAGAAACCCATCCTCAGCATCTCCACTCACCTCCCAATAACACAACCCGCAGAAACCCATCCTCAGCATCTCCACTCACCTCCCAATAACACTACCTGCAGAAACCCATCATCAGCATCTCCACTCACCTCCCAATAACACTACCTGCAGAAATCCATCCTCAGCATCTCCACTCACCTTCCAATAACACAACCCGCAGAAACCCATCCTCAGCATCTCCACTCACCTCCCAATAACACAAACCTGCAGAAACCCATCCTCAGCATCTCCACTCATCTCCCAATAACACAACCTGCAGAAACCCATCCTCAGCATCTCCACTCATCTCCCAATAACACAACCTGCCGAAACCCATCCTCAGCATCTTCACTCACCTCCCAAAAACACAACCTGCAGAACCCCATTCTCACCATCTCCACTGACCTTCCAATGACACAACCTGCAGAAACCCATCCTCAGCATCTCCACTCACCTCCATATAACACAACCTGCAGAAACCAATCCACAGCATCTTCACTCACCTCCCAATAACACAAACTGCAGAAAACCCATCCTCAGAATCTTCAATAACCTTCTAATAACACAATCTGCAGAAAACCATCCTCAGCATCTTCACTAACCTTCCAATAACACAACCTGCAGAAACCCATCCTCAGCATCTTCACTCACCTCCCAATAACACAAACTGCAGAAAACACATCCTCAGAATCTTCAATAACCTTCTAATAACACAATCTGCAGAAAACCATCCTCAGCATCGCCACTCATCTTCCAATAACAAAACCTGCAGAAACCCATCCTCAGCATCTTCACTCACCTCCCAATAACACAAACTGCAGAAAACCCATCCTCAGAATCTTCAATAACCTTCTAATAACACAATCTGCAGAAAACCATCCTCAGCATCTTCCCTAACCTCCCAATGACACAATCTGCAGAAACCCATCCTCAGCATCTTCACTAACCTTCCAATAACAAAAACTGCAGAAACCCATCCTCAGCATCTCAACTCACCTCCCAATAACACAACCTGCAGAACCCATCCTCAGAATCTTCAATAACCTTCTAATAACACAATCTGCAGAAAACCATCCTCAGCATCTCCACTCACCTCCCAATAACACTACCTGCAGAAACCCATCATCAGCATCTCCACTCACCTCCCAATAACACTACCTGCAGAAATCCATCCTCAGCATCTCCACTCACCTTCCAATAACACAACCCGCAGAAACCCATCCTCAGCATCTCCACTCACCTCCCAATAACACAAACCTGCAGAAACCCATCCTCAGCATCTCCACTCATCTCCCAATAACACAACCTGCAGAAACCCATCCTCAGCATCTCCACTCATCTCCCAATAACACAACCTGCCGAAACCCATCCTCAGCATCTTCACTCACCTCCCAAAAACACAACCTGCAGAACCCCATTCTCACCATCTCCACTGACCTTCCAATGACACAACCTGCAGAAACCCATCCTCAGCATCTCCACTCACCTCCATATAACACAACCTGCAGAAACCAATCCACAGCATCTTCACTCACCTCCCAATAACACAAACTGCAGAAAACCCATCCTCAGAATCTTCAATAACCTTCTAATAACACAATCTGCAGAAAACCATCCTCAGCATCTTCACTAACCTTCCAATAACACAACCTGCAGAAACCCATCCTCAGCATCTTCACTCACCTCCCAATAACACAAACTGCAGAAAACCCATCCTCAGAATCTTCAATAACCTTCTAATAACACAATCTGCAGAAAACCATCCTCAGCATCGCCACTCATCTTCCAATAACAAAACCTGCAGAAACCCATCCTCAGCATCTTCACTCACCTCCCAATAACACAAACTGCAGAAAACCCATCCTCAGAATCTTCAATAACCTTCTAATAACACAATCTGCAGAAAACCATCCTCAGCATCTTCCCTAACCTCCCAATGACACAATCTGCAGAAACCCATCCTCAGCAACTTCACTAACCTTCCAATAACAAAACCTGCAGAAACCCATCCTCAGCATCTCAACTCACCTCCCAATAACACAACCTGCAGAACCCATCCTCAGAATCTTCAATAACCTTCTAATAACACAATCTGCAGAAAACCATCCTCAGCATCTTCCCTAACCTTCCAAGAACACAACCTGCAGAAACACATCCTCAGCATCTCCACTCACCTCCCAATAACACAACCTGCAGAACCCATCCTCAGCATCTCCTCTCACTTCCCAATAACTCAACCTGCAGAAAACCATCCTCAGCATTTTCCCTAACCTTCCAATAACACAATCTGCAGAAAACCATCCTCAGCATCTTCACTCACCTCCCAGTAACACAACCTGCAGAAACACATCCTCAGCATCTTCACTCACCTCCCAATACCACAATCTGCAGAAACCCATCCTCAGCATCTTCACTCACCTGCCAATAACACAACATGCAGAAACCCATCCTCAGAATCTCCACTCACCTCCCAATAACACAACCTGCAGAAATCCATCCTCAGCATCTCCAATCACCTCACAATAACACAACCTGCAGAAACCCATCCTCAGCATCTTCACTCACCTCCCAATAACACAACCTGCAGAAACACATCCTCAGCATCTTCACTAACCTTCCAATAACACAACCTGCAGAAACCCATCCTCAGCATCTCCACTCACCTCCCAATAACACAACCTGCAGAAACCCATCCTCAGCATCTCCACTCACATTCCATTAACACAACCTGCAGATACCCATCCTCAGCATCTCCACTCACCTCCCAATAACACAACCTGCAGAAACCCATCCTCAGCATCTCCAATCACCTCACAATAACACAACCTGCAGAAACCCATCCTCAGCATCTCCACTCATCTTCCAATAACAAAACCTTCAGAAACCCATCCTCAGCATCTTCACTCACCTCCCAATAACACAAACTGCAGAAAACCCATCCTCAGAATCTTCAATAACCTTCTAATAACACAACCTGCAGAACCCCATTCTCACCATCTCCACTGACCTTCCAATGACACAACCTGCAGAAACCCATCCTCAGCATCTCCACTCACCTCCATATAACACAACCTGCAGAAACCAATCCACAGCATCTTCACTCACCTCCCAATAACACAAACTGCAGAAAACCCATCCTCAGAATCTTCAATAACCTTCTAATAACACAATCTGCAGAAAACCATCCTCAGCATCTTCACTAACCTTCCAATAACACAACCTGCAGAAACCCATCCTCAGCATCTTCACTCACCTCCCAATAACACAACCTGCAGAAACCCATCCTCAGCATCTTCACTATTCTTCCAATAACACAACCTGCAGAAACCCATCCTCATCATTTCCACATAACTCCCAATTACACAACCTGCAGAAACCCATTCTCAGCATCTTCACTCACCTCCCAATAACACAACCTGCAGAAACCCATCCTCAGCATCTCCACTCACCTCCCAATAACACAACCTGCAGAACCCCATCCTCAGCATCTCTACTGACCTTCCAATCACACAACCTTCAGAAACCCATCCTCAGCATCTTCACTCACCTCCGAATAACACAACCTGCAGAAACACATCCTGAGCATCTTCACTAACCTTCCAATAACACAACCTGCAGAAACCCATCCTCAGCATCTTCACTCACCTTCCAATAACACAACCTGCAGAAACCCATCCTCAGCATCTCCACTCCCCTCCCAATAACACAACCTGCGGAAACCCATCCTCAGCATCCCCAGTCACCTTCCAATAACACGACCTGCAGAAAACCATCCTCAGCACCTCCACTCACCTCCCAATAACACAACCTGCAGAAACCATCCTCAGCACCTCCATTCACCTCCCAATCACACAACCTGCAGAAACCCATCCTCCGCATCTCCGCTATCCTTCCAAAACACAAACAGCAGAAACCGATCCTCAACATCTCGACTCAACACCCAATAACACAACCTGCAGAAACCCATTCTCAGCATCTTCACTCACTGCCCAAAAACACAACCTGCAGAAACCCATTCTCAGCATCCTCACTAACCTTCCAATAACACAACCTGCAGAACCCATCCTCAGAATCTTCACTAACCTTCCAATAACACAACCTGCAGAAACGCATTCTCAGCATCTTCACTCACCTCCCAATAACACAACCTGCAGAAATCCATCCTCAGCATCGTCACTCACCTCCCAATAACACAACCTGCAGAAACCCTCCTCAGCATCTTCAATAACCTTCCAATAACACAACCTGCAGAATCCATCCTGTGCATCTCCACTTACCTCCCAATAACACAACCTACAGAAAACAATTCTCAGCATCTTCACTCACCTCCCAATAACACAACCTGCAGAAATCCATCCTCAGCATCGTCACTCACCTCCCAATAACACAACCTGCAGAAACCCTCCTCAGCATCTTCAATAACCTTCCAATAACACAACCTGCAGAAACCCATCCTCAGCATCTCCACTCACCTCCCAATAACACAACCTGCAGAATCCATCCTGTGCATCTCCACTTACCTCCAAATAACACAACCTGCAGAAAACAATCCTCAGCATCTTCACTCACCTTCCAATAACACAACCTGCAGAAACGCATTCTCAGCATCTTCACTCTCCTCCCAATAACACAACCTGCAGAAATCCATCCTCAGCATCGTCACTCACCTCCCAATAACAAAACCTGCAGAAATTCATCCTCAACATCTCCACTCACCTCCCAATAACACAACCTGCAGAAACCCATCCTGAGCATCTGCACTCGCCTCCCAATAACACAACCTGCAGAAACCCATCCTGAGCATCTTCACTAACCTTCCAATAACACGACCTGCAGAAACCCATCCTCCGCATCGCCACTATCCTTCCAATAACACAAACAGCAGCAACCGATCCTCAACATCTGCTCTCACCTCCCAATAACACAACCTGCAGAAACCCATCCTCAGCATCTCCATCACCTCCCAATAACACGACCTGCAGAAACCCATCCTCAGCATCTCCACTTACGTCCCAATAACGACCTGCAGAAACCCATCCTCTGCATCTCCACTTACTTCCCAATAACACGACCTGCAGAAACCCATCCTCAGCATCTCCACTAACCTCCCAATAACACAACCTGCAGAAACCCATCCTCAGCATCTCCACTCACATTCCAATAACAGAACCTGCAGAAACCCATCCTCAGCATCTCCACTCACCTCCCAATAACACAACCTGCAGAAATCCATCCTCAGCATCTTCACTCACCTTCCAATAACACAACCTGCAGAAATCCATCCTCAGCATCTTCACTAACCTTCCAATAACACAACCTGCAGAAACCCATCCTCAGCATCTCCACTCACCTCCCAAGAACACAACTTGCAAAAACGCATTCTCGGCATCTTCACTCACCTCCCAATAACACAACCTGCAGAAACCCATCCTCAGCATCTCCACTCACCTCCCAATAACACAACCCGCAGAAACCCATCCTCAGCATCTCCACTCACCTCCCAATAACACTACCTGCAGAAACCCATCCTCAGCATCTCCACTCACCTCCCAATAACACTACCTGCAGAAATCCATCCTCAGCATCTCCACTCACCTTCCAATAACACAACCCGCAGAAACCCATCCTCAGCATCTCCACTCACCTCCCAATAACACAAACCTGCAGAAACCCATCCTCAGCATCTCCACTCATCTCCCAATAACACAACCTGCAGAAACCCATCCTCAGCATCTCCACTCATCTCCCAATAACACAACCTGCCGAAACCCATCCTCAGCATCTTCACTCACCTCCCAAAAACACAACCTGCAGAACCCCATTCTCACCATCTCCACTGACCTTCCAATGACACAACCTGCAGAAACCCATCCTCAGCATCTCCACTCACCTCCAT
Organism: Scyliorhinus torazame; assembly: GCF_047496885.1. NCBI lineage: Eukaryota > Metazoa > Chordata > Chondrichthyes > Carcharhiniformes > Scyliorhinidae > Scyliorhinus > Scyliorhinus torazame. The sequence continues at coordinate 14,535,613 of NC_092711.1, forward strand.
ATAACACAACCTGCAGAAACCAATCCACAGCATCTTCACTCACCTCCCAATAACACAAACTGCAGAAAACCCATCCTCAGAATCTTCAATAACCTTCTAATAACACAATCTGCAGAAAACCATCCTCAGCATCTTCACTAACCTTCCAATAACACAACCTGCAGAAACCCATCCTCAGCATCTTCACTCACCTCCCAATAACACAAACTGCAGAAAACCCATCCTCAGAATCTTCAATAACCTTCTAATAACACAATCTGCAGAAAACCATCCTCAGCATCTCCACTCATCTTCCAATAACAAAACCTGCAGAAACCCATCCTCAGCATCTGCACTCGCCTCCCAATAACACAACCTGCAGAAACCCATCCTGAGCATCTTCACTAACCTTCCAATAACACGACCTGCAGAAACCCATCCTCCGCATCGCCACTATCCTTCCAATAACACAAACAGCAGCAACCGATCCTCAACATCTGCTCTCACCTCCCAATAACACAACCTGCAGAAACCCATCCTCAGCATCTCCATCACCTCCCAATAACACGACCTGCAGAAACCCATCCTCAGCATCTCCACTTACGTCCCAATAACGACCTGCAGAAACCCATCCTCTGCATCTCCACTTACTTCCCAATAACACGACCTGCAGAAACCCATCCTCAGCATCTCCACTAACCTCCCAATAACACAACCTGCAGAAACCCATCCTCAGCATCTCCACTCACATTCCAATAACAGAACCTGCAGAAACCCATCCTCAGCATCTCCACTCACCTCCCAATAACACAACCTGCAGAAATCCATCCTCAGCATCTTCACTCACCTTCCAATAACACAACCTGCAGAAATCCATCCTCAGCATCTTCACTAACCTTCCAATAACACAACCTGCAGAAACCCATCCTCAGCATCTCCACTCACCTCCCAAGAACACAACTTGCAAAAACGCATTCTCGGCATCTTCACTCACCTCCCAATAACACAACCTGCAGAAACCCATCCTCAGCATCTCCACTCACCTCCCAATAACACAACCCGCAGAAACCCATCCTCAGCATCTCCACTCACCTCCCAATAACACTACCTGCAGAAACCCATCCTCAGCATCTCCACTCACCTCCCAATAACACTACCTGCAGAAATCCATCCTCAGCATCTCCACTCACCTTCCAATAACACAACCCGCAGAAACCCATCCTCAGCATCTCCACTCACCTCCCAATAACACAAACCTGCAGAAACCCATCCTCAGCATCTCCACTCATCTCCCAATAACACAACCTGCAGAAACCCATCCTCAGCATCTCCACTCATCTCCCAATAACACAACCTGCCGAAACCCATCCTCAGCATCTTCACTCACCTCCCAAAAACACAACCTGCAGAACCCCATTCTCACCATCTCCACTGACCTTCCAATGACACAACCTGCAGAAACCCATCCTCAGCATCTCCACTCACCTCCATATAACACAACCTGCAGAAACCAATCCACAGCATCTTCACTCACCTCCCAATAACACAAACTGCAGAAAACCCATCCTCAGAATCTTCAATAACCTTCTAATAACACAATCTGCAGAAAACCATCCTCAGCATCTTCACTAACCTTCCAATAACACAACCTGCAGAAACCCATCCTCAGCATCTTCACTCACCTCCCAATAACACAAACTGCAGAAAACCCATCCTCAGAATCTTCAATAACCTTCTAATAACACAATCTGCAGAAAACCATCCTCAGCATCTCCACTCATCTTCCAATAACAAAACCTGCAGAAACCCATCCTCAGCATCTTCACTCACCTCCCAATAACACAAACTGCAGAAAACCCATCCTCAGAATCTTCAATAACCTTCTAATAACACAATCTGCAGAAAACCATCCTCAGCATCTTCCCTAACCTCCCAATGACACAATCTGCAGAAACCCATCCTCAGCATCTTCACTAACCTTCCAATAACAAAACCTGCAGAAACCCATCCTCAGCATCTCAACTCACCTCCCAATAACACAACCTGCAGAACCCATCCTCAGAATCTTCAATAACCTTCTAATAACACAATCTGCAGAAAACCATCCTCAGCATCTTCCCTAACCTTCCAAGAACACAACCTGCAGAAACACATCCTCAGCATCTCCACTCACCTCCCAATAACACAACCTGCAGAACCCATCCTCAGCATCTCCTCTCACTTCCCAATAACTCAACCTGCAGAAAACCATCCTCAGCATTTTCCCTAACCTTCCAATAACACAATCTGCAGAAAACCATCCTCAGCATCTTCACTCACCTCCCAGTAACACAACCTGCAGAAACCCATCCTCAGCATCTCCACTTACGTCCCAATAACGACCTGCAGAAACCCATCCTCTGCATCTCCACTTACTTCCCAATAACACGACCTGCAGAAACCCATCCTCAGCATCTCCACTAACCTCCCAATAACACAACCTGCAGAAACCCATCCTCAGCATCTCCACTCACATTCCAATAACAGAACCTGCAGAAACCCATCCTCAGCATCTCCACTCACCTCCCAATAACACAACCTGCAGAAATCCATCCTCAGCATCTTCACTCACCTTCCAATAACACAACCTGCAGAAATCCATCCTCAGCATCTTCACTAACCTTCCAATAACACAACCTGCAGAAACCCATCCTCAGCATCTCCACTCACCTCCCAAGAACACAACTTGCAAAAACGCATTCTCGGCATCTTCACTCACCTCCCAATAACACAACCTGCAGAAACCCATCCTCAGCATCTCCACTCACCTCCCAATAACACAACCCGCAGAAACCCATCCTCAGCATCTCCACTCACCTCCCAATAACACTACCTGCAGAAACCCATCCTCAGCATCTCCACTCACCTCCCAATAACACTACCTGCAGAAATCCATCCTCAGCATCTCCACTCACCTTCCAATAACACAACCCGCAGAAACCCATCCTCAGCATCTCCACTCACCTCCCAATAACACAAACCTGCAGAAACCCATCCTCAGCATCTCCACTCATCTCCCAATAACACAACCTGCAGAAACCCATCCTCAGCATCTCCACTCATCTCCCAATAACACAACCTGCCGAAACCCATCCTCAGCATCTTCACTCACCTCCCAAAAACACAACCTGCAGAACCCCATTCTCACCATCTCCACTGACCTTCCAATGACACAACCTGCAGAAACCCATCCTCAGCATCTCCACTCACCTCCATATAACACAACCTGCAGAAACCAATCCACAGCATCTTCACTCACCTCCCAATAACACAAACTGCAGAAAACCCATCCTCAGAATCTTCAATAACCTTCTAATAACACAATCTGCAGAAAACCATCCTCAGCATCTTCACTAACCTTCCAATAACACAACCTGCAGAAACCCATCCTCAGCATCTTCACTCACCTCCCAATAACACAAACTGCAGAAAACCCATCCTCAGAATCTTCAATAACCTTCTAATAACACAATCTGCAGAAAACCATCCTCAGCATCTCCACTCATCTTCCAATAACAAAACCTGCAGAAACCCATCCTCAGCATCTTCACTCACCTCCCAATAACACAAACTGCAGAAAACCCATCCTCAGAATCTTCAATAACCTTCTAATAACACAATCTGCAGAAAACCATCCTCAGCATCTTCCCTAACCTCCCAATGACACAATCTGCAGAAACCCATCCTCAGCATCTTCACGAACCTTCCAATAACAAAAGCTGCAGAAACCCATCCTCAGCATCTCAACTCACCTCCCAATAACACAACCTGCAGAACCCATCCTCAGAATCTTCAATAACCTTCTAATAACACAATCTGCAGAAAACCATCCTCAGCATCTTCCCTAACCTTCCAAGAACACAACCTGCAGAAACACATCCTCAGCATCTCCACTCACCTCCCAATAACACAACCTGCAGAACCCATCCTCAGCATCTCCTCTCACTTCCCAATAACTCAACCTGCAGAAAACCATCCTCAGCATTTTCCCTAACCTTCCAATAACACAATCTGCAGAAAACCATCCTCAGCATCTTCACTCACCTCCCAGTAACACAACCTGCAGAAACACATCCTCAGCATCTTCACTCACCTCCCAATACCACAATCTGCAGAAACCCATCCTCAGCATCTTCACTCACCTGCCAATAACACAACATGCAGAAACACATCCTCAGAATCTCCACTCACCTCCCAATAACACAACCTGCAGAAATCCATCCTCAGCATCTCCAATCACCTCACAATAACACAACCTGCAGAAACCCATCCTCAGCATCTTCACTCACCTCCCAATAACACAACCTGCAGAAACACATCCTCAGCATCTTCACTAACCTTCCAATAACACAACCTGCAGAAACCAATCCTCAGCATCTCCACTCACCTCCCAATAACACAACCTGCAGAAACCCATCCTCAGCATCTCCACTCACATTCCATTAACACAACCTGCAGAAACCCATCCTCAGCATCTCCACTCACCTCCCAATAACACAACCTGCAGAAACCCATCCTCAGCATCTCCAATCACCTCACAATAACACAACCTGCAGAAACCCATCCTCAGCATCTCCACTCATCTTCCAATAACAAAACCTTCAGAAACCCATCCTCAGCATCTTCACTCACCTCCCAATAACAGAAACTGCAGAAAACCCATCCTCAGAATCTTCAATAACCTTCTAATAACACTACCTGCAGAACCCCATTCTCACCATCTCCACTGACCTTCCAATGACACAACCTGCAGAAACCCATCCTCAGCATCTCCACTCACCTCCATATAACACAACCTGCAGAAACCAATCCACAGCATCTTCACTCACCTCCCAATAACACAAACTGCAGAAAACCCATCCTCAGAATCTTCAATAACCTTCTAATAACACAATCTGCAGAAAACCATCCTCAGCATCTTCACTAACCTTCCAATAACACAACCTGCAGAAACCCATCCTCAGCATCTTCACTCACCTCCCAATAACACAAACTGCAGAAAACCCATCCTCAGAATCTTCAATAACCTTCTAATAACACAATCTGCAGAAAACCATCCTCAGCATCTCCACTCATCTTCCAATAACAAAACCTGCAGAAACCCATCCTCAGCATCTTCACTCACCTCCCAATAACACAAACTGCAGAAAACCCATCCTCAGAATCTTCAATAACCTTCTAATAACACAATCTGCAGAAAACCATCCTCAGCATCTTCCCTAACCTCCCAATGACACAATCTGCAGAAACCCATCCTCAGCATCTTCACTAACCTTCCAATAACAAAACCTGCAGAAACCCATCCTCAGCATCTCAACTCACCTCCCAATAACACAACCTGCAGAACCCATCCTCAGAATCTTCAATAACCTTCTAATAACACAATCTGCAGAAAACCATCCTCAGCATCTTCCCTAACCTTCCAAGAACACAACCTGCAGAAACACATCCTCAGCATCTCCACTCACCTCCCAATAACACAACCTGCAGAACCCATCCTCAGCATCTCCTCTCACTTCCCAATAACACAACCTGCAGAAAACCATCCTCAGCATTTTCCCTAACCTTCCAATAACACAATCTGCAGAAAACCATCCTCAGCATCTTCACTCACCTCCCAGTAACACAACCTGCAGAAACACATCCTCAGCATCTTCACTCACCTCCCAATACCACAATCTGCAGAAACCCATCCTCAGCATCTTCACTCACCTGCCAATAACACAACATGCAGAAACCCATCCTCAGAATCTCCACTCACCTCCCAATAACACAACCTGCAGAAATCCATCCTCAGCATCTCCAATCACCTCACAATAACACAACCTGCAGAAACCCATCCTCAGCATCTTCACTCACCTCCCAATAACACAACCTGCAGAAACACATCCTCAGCATCTTCACTAACCTTCCAATAACACAACCTGCAGAAACCCATCCTCAGCATCTCCACTCACCTCCCAATAACACAACCTGCAGAAACCCATCCTCAGCATCTCCACTCACATTCCATTAACACAACCTGCAGAAACCCATCCTCAGCATCTCCACTCACCTCCCAATAACACAACCTGCAGAAACCCATCCTCAGCATCTCCAATCACCTCACAATAACACAACCTGCAGAAACCCATCCTCAGCATCTCCACTCACCTCCCAATAACACAACCTGCAGAAACACTTCCTCAGAATCTTCACTAACCTTCCAATAACACAACCTGCAGAAACCCATCCTCAGCATCTCCACTCACCTCCCAATAACACAACCAGCAGAAACCCATCCTCAGCATTTCCACTCACCTCCCAATAACACAACCTGCAGAAACCCATCCTCAGCATCTCCACTCACCTCCCAAGAACACAACCTGCAGAAACGCATTCTCAGCATCTTCACTCACCTTCCAATAACACAACCTGCAGAAACCATCCTCAGCATCTCCACTCACCTTTCAATAACACAACCTTCAGAAACGCATCCACAGCATCTCCACTCACCTCCCAATAACACAACCTGCAGAACCCATCCTCAGCATTTTCACTAACCTGCCAATAACACAACCTGCAGAAACCCATCCTCAGCATCTCAACTCACCTCCCAGTAACACAACCTGCAGAATCCATCCTCAGCATCTTCACTAACCTGCCAATAACACAATCTGCAAAAAACCATCCTCAGCATTTTCCCTAACCTTCCAATAACACAATCTGCAGAAACCCATCCTCAGCATCTTCACTCACCTCCCAATAACACAACCTGCAGAAACCCATCCACAGCATCTACACTCGCCTCCCAATAACACAACCTGCAGAACCCATCCTCAGAATCTTCACTAAACTTCCAATAACACAATCTGCAGAAAACCATCCTCAGCATCTTCCCTGACCTTCCAATAACACAACCTGCAGAAACCCATCCTCAGCATCTTCACTCACCTTCCAATAACACCACCTGCAGAAACCCATCCTCAGCATCTCCACTCACGTCCCAATAACACAACCTGCAGAAAACCATCCTCAGCATCTTCCCTAATCTTCCAATAACACAACCTGCAGAAAAACATCCTCAGCATCTTCACTCACCTTCCAATGACACAAACTACAGAAACTCATCCGCAGCATCTCTACTCACCTCCCAATAACACAACCTGCAGAAACGCATTCTCAGCATCTCCACTCACCTCCCAATAACACAACCTGCAGAAACCCATCCTCAGCATCTCCACTCACCTCCCAATAACACAACCTGCAGAAACCCATCCTCAGCAACTCCACTAACCTCCCAATAACATAACCTGCAGAAACCCATCCTCAGCATCTCCACTCACCTCCCAATAACACAACCTGCAGAAACCCATCCTCAGCATCTCCACTCACCTTCCAATAACACAACCTGCAGAAAACCATCCTCAGCATCTCCACTCACCTCCCAATAACACAACCTGCAGAAACCCATCCTCAGCATCTTCACTCCCCTCCCAATAACACAACCTGCAGAAACCAATCCTCAGCATCTTCACTCCCCTCCCAATAACACAACCTGCAGAAACCCATCCTCAGCATCTCCAATCATCTCAAAATAACACAACCTGCAGAAACTCATCCTCAGCATCTTCACTAGACTTCCAACAACACAACCTGCAGAAACCCATACTCAGCATCTCCACTCACCTCCCAATAACACAACCTGCAGAAACCCATCCTCAGCATCTTCACTAACCTTCCAATAACACAACCTGCAGAAACCCATCCTCAGCATCTTCACTCACCTCCCAATAACACAACCTGCAGAAACCTATCCTCAGCTTCTCCACTCACCTCCCAATAACACAACCTGCAGAAACCCATCCTCAGTATCTCCACTCACCTCCCAATAACACAACCTGCAGCAAACCATCCTCAGCAATCTTCCCCAACCTTCCAACAACACAACCGGCAGAAACCCATCCTCAGCATCTCCACTCACCTCCCAATAACACAACCTGCAACAAACCATCCTCAGCATCTTCCCTAACCATCCAATAACACAACCTGCAGAAACGCATCCTCAGCATCTTCACTCACCTCCCAATAACACAACCTGCAGAAACCCGTCCTCAGAATTTCCTCTCACCTCCCAATACCACAACCTGCAGAATCCCATCCTCAGCATCTTCACTAAACTTCCAATAACACAACCTGCAGAAACCCATCCTCAGTATCTCCACTCACCTCCCAATAACACAACCTGCAGAAACAAATCCTCAGCATCTCCACTCACCTCCCAATAACACAACCTGCAGAAACCCGTCCTCAGCATCTTCCCTAACCTTCCAATAACACAACCTGTAGAAACCATCCTCAGCATCTCCCCTAACCTTCCAATAACACAACCTGCAGAAACCCATCCTCAGCATCTCTACTCACCTCCCAATAACACAACCTGCAGAAACCCATCCTCAGCATCTTCACTCGCCTCCTAATAACGCAATCTGTAGAAACCCATCCTCAGCATCTTCACTAACCTTCCAATAACACAACCTGTAGAAACCCATCCGCAGCATCTTCCCTAACCTCGCAAGAACATAACCTGCAGAAACCCATCCTCAGCATCTTCACTGACCTTCCAATAACACAACCTGCAGAAACCCATCCTCAGCATCTTCACTCACCTTCCAATAACACAACCTGCAGAAACCCATCCTCAGCATCTTCACTCACCTTCCAATAACACAACCTGCAGAAACCCATCCTCAGCATCTCCACTCACCTCCCAATAACACAACCTGCAGAAACCCATCCTCAGCATCTTCACTCACGTCCCAATAACACAACCTGCAGAAACCCATCCTCAGCATCTTCACTCACCTCCCAATAACACAACCTGCAGAAACCCATCCTCAGCATCTTCAGTAACCTTCCAATAACACAACCTGCAGAAACCCATCCTCAGATTCTTCAATCAACTCCCAATAACACAACCTGCAGAAACCCATCCTCAGCATCTCCACTCACCGTCCAATAACACAACCTGCAGAAACCCATCCTCAGCATCTCCACTCACCTCCCAATAACACAACCTGCAGAAACCCATCCTCAGCATCTCCACTCACCTCCCAATAACACAACCTGCAGAAACCCATCCTCAGCATCTCCACTCACCTCCCAATAACACAACCTGCAGAAACACATCCTCAGCATCTTCACTAACCTTCCAATAACACAACCTGCAGATACCCCTCCTCAGCATCTCCACTCACAACCCAATAACACAACCTGCAGAAACCCATCGTCAGCATCTCCAATCACCTCACAATAACACAACCTGCAGAAACACATCCTCAGCATCTTCACTAACATTCCAACAACACAACCTGCAGAAACACATCCTCAGCATCTCCACTTCCCTCCCAATAACACAACCTGCAGAAACCCATCCTCAGCATCTTCACTCACCTCCCAATAACACAACCTGCAGAAACCCATCCTCAGCATCTTCACTCACCTCCCAATAGCACAACCTGCAGAAACACATCCTCAGCATCTTCACTAACCTTCCAATAACACAATCTGCAGAAAACCATCCTCAGCATCTTCCCCAATCTTCCAACAACACAACCTGCAGAAACCCATCCTCAGCATCTTCACTAACCTCCCAATAACACAACCTGCAGAAACCCATCCTCAGCATCTTCACTAACCTTCCAATAACACAACCTGCAGAAACCCATCCTCAGCATCTTCACTCACCTCCCAATAACACAACCTGCAGAAACCCATCCTCAGCATCTTCACTAACCTTCCAATAACACAACCTGCAGAAACCCATTCTCAGCATCTTCACTCACCTCCCAATAAAACAACCTGCAGAAACCCATCCTCAGTATCTCCACTCACCTCCCAATAACACAACCTGCAGCAAACCATCCTCAGCATCTTCCCGAACCTTCCAACAACACAACCGGCAGAAACCCATCCTCAGCATCTCCACTCACCTCCCAATAACACAACCTGCAGAAACCCATCCTCAGCATCTCCACTCACCTCCCAATAACACAACCTGCAGAATCCCATCCTCAGCATCTTCACTAAACTTCCAATAACACAACCTGCAGGAACCCATCCTCAGTATCTCCACTCACCTCCCAATAACACAACCTGCAGAAACAAATCCTCAGCATCTCCACTCACCTCCCAATAACACAATCTGCAGAAACCCATCCTCAGCATCTTCCCTAACCTTCCAATAACACAACCTGTGGAAACCATCCTCAGCATCTCTCCTAACCTTCCAATAACACAACCTGCAGAAACCCATCCTCAGCATCTTCACTCGCCTCCTAATAACGCAATCTGTAGAAACCCATCCTCAGCATCTTCACTAACCTTCCAATAACACAACCTGTAGAAACCCATCCGCAGCATCTTCCCTAACCTCGCAAGAACATAACCTGCAGAAACCCATCCTCAGCATCTTCACTGACCTTCCAATAACACAACCTGCAGAAACCCATCCTCAGCATCTCCACTCACCTTCCAATAACACAACCTGCAGAAAACCATCCTCAGCATCTCCACTCACCTCCCAATAACACAACCTGCAGAAACCCATCCTCAGCATCTTCACTCCCCTCCCAATAACACAACCTGCAGAAACCAATCCTCAGCATCTTCACTCCCCTCCCAATAACACAACCTGCAGAAACCCATCCTCAGCATCTACAATCATCTCAAAATAACACAACCTGCAGAAACTCATCCTCAGCATCTTCACTAGACTTCCAACAACACAACCTGCAGAAACCCATACTCAGCATCTCCACTCACCTCCCAATAACACAACCTGCAGAAACCCATCCTCAGCATCTTCACTAACCTTCCAATAACACAACCTGCAGAAACCCATCCTCAGCATCTTCACTCACCTCCCAATAACACAACCTGCAGAAACCTATCCTCAGCTTCTCCACTCACCTCCCAATAACACAACCTGCAGAAACCCATCCTCAGTATCTCCACTCACCTCCCAATAACACAACCTGCAGCAAACCATCCTCAGCAATCTTCCCCAACCTTCCAACAACACAACCGGCAGAAACCCATCCTCAGCATCTCCACTCACCTCCCAATAACACAACCTGCAACAAACCATCCTCAGCATCTTCCCTAACCATCCAATAACACAACCTGCAGAAACGCATCCTCAGCATCTTCACTCACCTCCCAATAACACAACCTGCAGAAACCCGTCCTCAGAATTTCCTCTCACCTCCCAATACCACAACCTGCAGAATCCCATCCTCAGCATCTTCACTAAACTTCCAATAACACAACCTGCAGAAACCCATCCTCAGTATCTCCACTCACCTCCCAATAACACAACCTGCAGAAACAAATCCTCAGCATCTCCACTCACCTCCCAATAACACAACCTGCAGAAACCCGTCCTCAGCATCTTCCCTAACCTTCCAATAACACAACCTGTAGAAACCATCCTCAGCATCTCCCCTAACCTTCCAATAACACAACCTGCAGAAACCCATCCTCAGCATCTCTACTCACCTCCCAATAACACAACCTGCAGAAACCCATCCTCAGCATCTTCACTCGCCTCCTAATAACGCAATCTGTAGAAACCCATCCTCAGCATCTTCACTAACCTTCCAATAACACAACCTGTAGAAACCCATCCGCAGCATCTTCCCTAACCTCGCAAGAACATAACCTGCAGAAACCCATCCTCAGCATCTTCACTGACCTTCCAATAACACAACCTGCAGAAACCCATCCTCAGCATCTTCACTCACCTTCCAATAACACAACCTGCAGAAACCCATCCTCAGCATCTTCACTCACCTTCCAATAACACAACCTGCAGAAACCCATCCTCAGCATCTCCACTCACCTCCCAATAACACAACCTGCAGAAACCCATCCTCAGCATCTTCACTCACGTCCCAATAACACAACCTGCAGAAACCCATCCTCAGCATCTTCACTCACCTCCCAATAACACAACCTGCAGAAACCCATCCTCAGCATCTTCAGTAACCTTCCAATAACACAACCTGCAGAAACCCATCCTCAGATTCTTCAATCAACTCCCAATAACACAACCTGCAGAAACCCATCCTCAGCATCTCCACTCACCGTCCAATAACACAACCTGCAGAAACCCATCCTCAGCATCTCCACTCACCTCCCAATAACACAACCTGCAGAAACCCATCCTCAGCATCTCCACTCACCTCCCAATAACACAACCTGCAGAAACCCATCCTCAGCATCTCCACTCACCTCCCAATAACACAACCTGCAGAAACACATCCTCAGCATCTTCACTAACCTTCCAATAACACAACCTGCAGATACCCCTCCTCAGCATCTCCACTCACAACCCAATAACACAACCTGCAGAAACCCATCGTCAGCATCTCCAATCACCTCACAATAACACAACCTGCAGAAACACATCCTCAGCATCTTCACTAACATTCCAACAACACAACCTGCAGAAACACATCCTCAGCATCTCCACTTCCCTCCCAATAACACAACCTGCAGAAACCCATCCTCAGCATCTTCACTCACCTCCCAATAACACAACCTGCAGAAACCCATCCTCAGCATCTTCACTCACCTCCCAATAGCACAACCTGCAGAAACACATCCTCAGCATCTTCACTAACCTTCCAATAACACAATCTGCAGAAAACCATCCTCAGCATCTTCCCCAATCTTCCAACAACACAACCTGCAGAAACCCATCCTCAGCATCTTCACTAACCTCCCAATAACACAACCTGCAGAAACCCATCCTCAGCATCTTCACTAACCTTCCAATAACACAACCTGCAGAAACCCATCCTCAGCATCTTCACTCACCTCCCAATAACACAACCTGCAGAAACCCATCCTCAGCATCTTCACTAACCTTCCAATAACACAACCTGCAGAAACCCATTCTCAGCATCTTCACTCACCTCCCAATAAAACAACCTGCAGAAACCCATCCTCAGTATCTCCACTCACCTCCCAATAACACAACCTGCAGCAAACCATCCTCAGCATCTTCCCGAACCTTCCAACAACACAACCGGCAGAAACCCATCCTCAGCATCTCCACTCACCTCCCAATAACACAACCTGCAGAAACCCATCCTCAGCATCTCCACTCACCTCCCAATAACACAACCTGCAGAATCCCATCCTCAGCATCTTCACTAAACTTCCAATAACACAACCTGCAGGAACCCATCCTCAGTATCTCCACTCACCTCCCAATAACACAACCTGCAGAAACAAATCCTCAGCATCTCCACTCACCTCCCAATAACACAATCTGCAGAAACCCATCCTCAGCATCTTCCCTAACCTTCCAATAACACAACCTGTGGAAACCATCCTCAGCATCTCTCCTAACCTTCCAATAACACAACCTGCAGAAACCCATCCTCAGCATCTTCACTCGCCTCCTAATAACGCAATCTGTAGAAACCCATCCTCAGCATCTTCACTAACCTTCCAATAACACAACCTGTAGAAACCCATCCGCAGCATCTTCCCTAACCTCGCAAGAACATAACCTGCAGAAACCCATCCTCAGCATCTTCACTCACCTTCCAATAACACAACCTGCAGAAACCCATCCTCAGCATCTTCACTCACCTTCCAATAACACAACCTGCAGAAACCCATCCTCAGCATCTCCACTCACCTCCCAATAACACAACCTGCAGAAACCCATCCTCAGCATCTTCACTCACGTCCCAATAACACAACCTGCAGAAACCCATCCTCAGCATCTTCACTCACCTCCCAATAACACAACCTGCAGAAACCCATCCTCAGCATCTTCAGTAACCTTCCAATAACACAACCTGCAGAAACCCATCCTCAGATTCTTCAATCAACTCCCAATAACACAACCTGCAGAAACCCATCCTCAGCATCTCCACTCACCGTCCAATAACACAACCTGCAGAAACCCATCCTCAGCATCTCCACTCACCTCCCAATAACACAACCTGCAGAAACCATCCTCAGCATCTCCACTCACCTCCCAATAACACAACCTGCAGAAACCCATCCTCAGCATCTCCACTCACCTCCCAATAACACAACCTGCAGAAACACATCCTCAGCATCTTCACTAACCTTCCAATAACACAACCTGCAGATACCCCTCCTCAGCATCTCCACTCACAACCCAATAACACAACCTGCAGAAACCCATCGTCAGCATCTCCAATCACCTCACAATAACACAACCTGCAGAAACACATCCTCAGCATCTTCACTAACATTCCAACAACACAACCTGCAGAAACACATCCTCAGCATCTCCACTTCCCTCCCAATAACACAACCTGCAGAAACCCATCCTCAGCATCTTCACTCACCTCCCAATAACACAACCTGCAGAAACCCATCCTCAGCATCTTCACTCACCTCCCAATAGCACAACCTGCAGAAACACATCCTCAGCATCTTCACTAACCTTCCAATAACACAATCTGCAGAAAACCATCCTCAGCATCTTCCCCAATCTTCCAACAACACAACCTGCAGAAACCCATCCTCAGCATCTTCACTAACCTCCCAATAACACAACCTGCAGAAACCCATCCTCAGCATCTTCACTAACCTTCCAATAACACAACCTGCAGAAACCCATCCTCAGCATCTTCACTCACCTCCCAATAACACAACCTGCAGAAACACATCCTCAGCATCTTCACTAACCTTCCAATAACACAACCTGCAGAAACCCATTCTCAGCATCTTCACTCACCTCCCAATAAAACAACCTGCAGAAACCCATCCTCAGTATCTCCACTCACCTCCCAATAACACAACCTGCAGCAAACCATCCTCAGCATCTTCCCGAACCTTCCAACAACACAACCGGCAGAAACCCATCCTCAGCATCTCCACTCACCTCCCAATAACACAACCTGCAGAAACCCATCCTCAGCATCTCCACTCACCTCCCAATAACACAACCTGCAGAATCCCATCCTCAGCATCTTCACTAAGCTTCCAATAACACAACCTGCAGGAACCCATCCTCAGTATCTCCACTCACCTCCCAATAACACAACCTGCAGAAACAAATCCTCAGCATCTCCACTCACCTCCCAATAACACAATCTGCAGAAACCCATCCTCAGCATCTTCCCTAACCTTCCAATAACACAACCTGTGGAAACCATCCTCAGCATCTCTCCTAACCTTCCAATAACACAACCTGCAGAACCCCATCCTCAGCATCTTCACTCGCCTCCCAATAACGCAATCTGTAGAAACCCATCCTCAGCATCTTCACTAACCTTCCAATAACACAACCTGTAGAAACCCATCCGCAGCATCTTCCCTAACCTCGCAAGAACACAACCTGCAGAAACCCATCCTCAGCATCTTCACTCACCTTCCAATAACACAACCTGCAGAACCCCATCCTCAGCATCTTCACTAACCTCCCAATAACACAACCTGCAGAAACCCATCCTCAGATTCTTCACTCAACTCCCAATAACACAACCTGCAGAAACCCATCCTCAGCATCTCCACTCACCGTCCAATAACACAACCTGCAGAAACCCATCCTCAGCATCTCCACTCACCTCCCAATAACACAAACTGCAGAAACCCATCCTCAGCATCTCCACTCACCGTCCAATAACACAACCTGCAGAAACCCATCCTCAGCATCTTCACTCACCTTCCAGTAACACAACCTGCAGAAACCCATCCTCAGCATCTCCACTCACCTCCCAATAACACAACCTGCAGAAACCCATCCTCAGCATCTCCACTCACTTCCCAATAACACAACCTGCAGAAACCCATCCTCAGCATCTCCACTCACCTCCCAATAACACAACCTGCAGAAACCCATCCTCAGCATCTCCACTCACCTCCCAATAACACAACCTGCAGAAACCCATCCTCAGCATCTCCACTCACCTCCCAATAACACAACCTGCAGAATCCCATCCTCAGCATCTCCACTCACCTCCCAATAACACTACCTGCAGAAATCCATCCTCAGCATCTCCACTCACCTTCCAATAACACAACCTGCAGAACCCCATCCTCAGCATCTCCACTCACCTCCCAATAACACAACCTGCAGAAACCCATTCTCAGCCTCTTCACTCACCTCCCAATAACAGAATTGTAAAAGTAATGAAAAATAACTCATTTCCACATTCATTGAAAATGGACATGGGCTTGGTCTAATTTGATTGAGTGAGACTGTGGAGAATTTCAATCACTGAAAGAGAATTCAGATAGTGGGATGCTACCAGACTGTGAACCAATCTACAGCAGTGAGCACAGGGATGATAGGTGACTGGGATTGGGTGAGGGTTAGGACCCAGACTGGGAACCAATCTACAGCAGTGAGCACAGGGATGATAGGTGACTGGGATTGGGTGAGGGTTAGGATATGGCAGCAGAGTTGGAGATGAGCTGCGCTTCATGAAGATTTGTATCAGAAATTGTGTGACAGAATTTCATTGGAGTAGTCGAGTGTGGATCTAACAAAGACACAGATGATGATTTATTCTGCAGCAGAGATGAAGCAGAGGTGGCGATGGCAAGTGAGCAGTATTGGGAATGGAGAGAGCGCCTGGCGATAATAACTTTACTGTCAAAGGGAGAGCAGGGATTGTGAACAGCCTCCGATATTAACCAGAGAGCGAGTGGAGCCACTGGATAGGGAATGACCTCAGTGACTGGAATCGATATTGATATTTATAGCTAAAGGCACAGAGCTTCAAGGTAAGGAAGTGTTATTCCCACTATTCCAGATGTTGGTCAGACCGCACCTGGAGTATTGCACAGTTCTGGCCCCTGATTTGAGGAAAGATGTAGGGGCTTTAGAGGCAGTTCAGAGGAGGTTGACTAGACTGACCGCAGAGATGAGGGCTTTGTCTTATCAAGAGAGTTGTTAAGAAGGAGTAGAGATCTAATTGTGGTTTATAAGATTATAAAAGGTGTGGGTGAAGTGGAAGTGGAGCGGATGCTTCCTCTTGTGGGGCGTTCTGGAACGAGAGCTCAGAATCTCAGGATAACAGGCAGCAAATGGGAATCAGAGCTGAGGAGAAACTACTTCTCCCATTGGGATGTGAACATGTGGAATTCGCTATCCAGAGTGCGGGGCATGCTGGGACAGTGAGTACATTTAAGGAGCAGTTATATAGATTTTGAATTGGGAATGGGTTGAGAAGTTTGGATAATGGTCAGGGCGGCGGTGTTAAGCCGAGGATGAGATCAGCCAAGACCGAATGACGGAGCAGACGCGAGGGGCC
This sequence comes from Scyliorhinus torazame, assembly GCF_047496885.1. Lineage (NCBI taxonomy): Eukaryota > Metazoa > Chordata > Chondrichthyes > Carcharhiniformes > Scyliorhinidae > Scyliorhinus > Scyliorhinus torazame. The sequence continues at coordinate 14,552,925 of NC_092711.1, forward strand.
AAATAGCCTCATTCTGCTCCTGGACCTGAAAACTTACAAACTTCTGAACTGCAGAACGTGGATTCAATCTTTCCAAGATGCTAATGACCAGAGCAATAATACACTTAAAGTGGTTTATACAATAAATAACTGGACAGGGAGACTTACCAGGGACACCGACAACAGCCAGGAGGGGATAGTACCCCGCTTGAATTATCAGCAGTGCGCCGCCGATCCGGTGTGGTAAAGACGGCGAAGACATCACGTAAATACCCCAGGATAAACTCCTGTCCATTGCTGTAACGTTCCTGTGGGTAGTTCCCAGATTCTGATCCATTGCTGTAACGTTCCTGTGGTTAGATCCCAGATTCTGATCCATTGCTGTAACGTTCCTGTGGATAGTTCCCAGATTCTGATCCATTGCTGTAACGTTCCTGTGGGTAGTTCCCAGATTCTGATCCATTGCTGTAACGTTCCTGTGGGTAGCTCCCAGATTCTGATCCATTGCTGTAACGTTCCTGTGGGCAGTTCCCAGATTCTGCTCCCTCCTCTCGGTCTCTCTGGGGCCGCTGATCTCTGGCAGTGTTGGAATTGACGCTCCCGCTGACAGTTTGGGATAACACAATGAAAGGAATCGCTTTTTAATACAGAGACAAACCCTCCAGTGACACGGTTAGATCCATAGAGACTGACATTAATCACAGTCACTAAACAAACAGGCTCAGTTAACCCCTTTCAATCCAATACTTTTTCTATCACAATGAAATAGAAGATTAGCCGGGTCTGGATTGGTTGTGTGACAGTGACTGAGGGATGGAGTGTGGAAATAGTGGACACACTGACCCTGATACTCAATCCTCATTGATATCTGAGTGGTTCCAGGGGACTGGGGCATTTTCACTGTCCCATCCTGTTTATAAAAGGAGAGAGAGGGATAAACCCTGGAGTGTCAGAGCAGTCAGTATAATGTTAGTCACCAGGACATTTCTGGAGGGCAGACTGGGCAACAGGAATATTGCTCCTTCGCGAGGAAATGGTGTTATGTGACCAGAAACACGGCGATATTCGTGGGAAATCACATCGCATGTTGTTATTGCAGTTATATTTCAAAATAACTGGAGGATTAATGAGGGAACTGATATGGATTTATGTACTGGGACATATTGTGATCAAATGTCATTTATTAGAGATGTTCTCGAGTCCCAAAGCCGTGGATTAAAGGGTCTGTGACAGTGAGAATGTGATATTGGCTAAGAAACAGAAAGCAGAGAGAAGCGGTGAATGATAGTTATTCAGACAGGAGGGGAGGAGACACTGATGTTCACTCGGGGTCCACATGAGGACAATTGCTCTTCAAGATACACTTCACTGCGATAGGCTTCAATGGAAAGAATTTCAACATTCACAAATGACAGACACTCAGCAATGACACAGTGAGCAGTGTAGCAGCAATCTTCAGCAGCATGTTCCCAGATCTGTGAAAGGCAGAGTCACGGGGAAAGTAAATTTAAATCACTGTCGTGTGGGTGATGCATCAGGGAGGAGGGCAGAGGACAGGAAATATAAACTAAACGGGACAAGTTTAAAAAGTGTACAGGAAGGGAACGGGGACATGTCCACACTTTGCACTGGAAGGTCATCGTGATAAGATTGGAAAATCCTCAGAAGATATTTAACTTGATCAATAGAGGCGGAGACTCCGAAAAGAAGGATGTTAGGATCATAGAGTCATCGAGGTCCAGAGCACAGAAAGGCCATTCGGCCCATCTGGACTGGGCAGGTCAAAAACAACCACCTGAGTATTTGAATCCCACTTTCTAACACTTTGCCAATAGCCTATAGAGTTTAACCAGGTTTATAGAGAGGACCATAGCTGAGGAATTGCTTCTTGTTCTGCCGCTAAATATACAAAAGGATGTGAGGATCTTGGAGACAAAACAAAGGATATTTAATGGAGTGTTGTCAGGAATGGAGGATTTCAGTTAAATATGGGGATTAGTGAACTGGAATTGTAATCTGTAGATCAGTTTAAGGTAAAGAGCAATTTCACAGAGGACTCCAAATTAGGAAGGAGTTTAGAGAGAGTGAGCAGAAAGGGTTCCACTGGAGTGTGTGTGTGGACTGGGGAGAGTGGCCTGGAGTGTGTGTGTGGGCTGGCCGGGAGTGGCCTGGACTGGAGTGTGTGTGTGGGCTGGGGAGAGTGGCCTGGATTGTGTGTGTGGGCTGGCCGGGAGTGGCCTGGCCTGGAGTGTGTGTGTGGGCTGGCCGGGAGTGGCCTGGAGTGTGTGTGTGGGCTGGGGAGAGTGGCCTGGAGTGTGTGTGTGGGCTGGCCGGGAGTGGCCTGGCCTGGAGTGTGTGTGTGGGCTGGCCGGGAGTGGCCTGGATTGTGTGTGTGGGCTGGCCGGGAGTGGCCTGGAGTGTGTGTGTGGGCTGGGGAGAGTGGCCTGGAGTGTGTGTGTGGGCTGGCCGGGAGTGGCCTGGCCTGGAGTGTGTGTGTGGGCTGGCCGGGAGTGGCCTGGATTGTGTGTGTGGGCTGGCCGGGAGTGGCCTGGAGTGTGTGTGTGGGCTGGCCGGGAGTGGCCTGGAGTGTGTGTGTGGGCTGGCCGGGAGTGGCCTGGAGTGTGTGTGTGGGCTGGGGAGAGTGGCCTGGAGTGTGTGTGTGGGCTGGCCGGGAGTGGCCTGGCCTGGAGTGTGTGTGTGGGCTGGCCGGGAGTGGCCTGGATTGTGTGTGTGGGCTGGCCGGGAGTGGCCTGGAGTGTGTGTGTGGGCTGGCCGGAAGTGTGTGTGTGGGCAGGCCGGGAGTGGCCTGGAGTGTGTGTGTGGGCTGGCCGGAAGTGTGTGTGTGGGCTGGCCGGGAGTGGCCTGGAGTGTGTGTGTGAGCTGGCCGGGAGTGGCCTGGAGTGTGTGTGTGGGCTGGCCGGGAGTGGCCTGGAGTGTGTGTGTGGGCTGGCCGGGAGTGGCCTGGAGTGTGTGTGTGGGCTGGCCGGGAGTGGCCTGGAGAGTGTGTGTGGGCTGGCCGGGAGTGGCCTGGAGAGTGTGTGTGGGCTGGCCGGGAGTGGCCTGGAGTGTGTGTGTGGGCTGGCCGGGAGTGGCCTGGAGAGTGTGTGTGGGCTGGCCGAGAGTGGCCTGGAGTGTGTGTGTGGGCTGGCCGTGAGTGGCCTGGAGTGTATGTGGGCTGCCCGGGGGTGGCCTGGAGTGTGTGTGTGGGCCGGCCGGGAGTGGCATGGAGTGTGTGTGTGGGCTGGCCGGGAGTGGCCTGGCCTGGAGTGTGTGTGTGGGCCGGCCGGGAGTGGCCTGGAGTGTGTGTGTGGGCTGGCCGGGAGTGGCCTGGCCTGGAGTGTGTGTGTGGGCTGCCCGGGGGTGGCCTGGAGTGTGTGTGTGGGCCGGCCGGGAGTGGCATGGAGTGTGTGTGTGGGCTGGCCGGGAGTGGCCTGGCCTGGAGTGAGTGTGTGGGCTGGCCGGGAGTGGCCTGGAGTGTGTGTCTGGGCTGCCCGGGAGTGGCCTGGAGTGTGTGTCTGGGCTGGCCGGGAGTGGCCTGGAGTGTGTGTGTGGGCTGGCCGGGAGTGGCCTGGAGTGTGTGTGTGGGCTGGCCGGGAGTGGCCTGGAGTGTGTGTGTGGGCTGGCCGGGAGTGGCCTGGAGTGTATGTGTGGTCTGGCCGGGAGTGGCCGGGAGTGTGTGTGTGGGCTGGTCGGGAGTGGCCTGGAGTGTGTGTGTGGGCTGGCCGGGAGTGGCCTGGAGTGTGTGTGGGCTGGCCGGGAATGTCCTGGAGTGTGTGTGTGGGCTGGTCGGGAGTGGCCTGGAGTGTGTGTGTGGGCTGGCCGGGAGTGTCCTGGAGTGTGTGTGTGGGCTGGCCGGGAGTGGCCTGGAGTGTGTGTGTGGGCTGGCCGGGAGTGGCCTGGCCTGGAGTGTGTGTGTGGGCTGCCCGGGAGTGGCCTGGAGTGTGTGTGTGGGCTGGCCGGGAGTGGCCTGGAGCGAGTGTGTGGGCTGGCCGGGAGTGGCCTGGAGTGTGTGTGAGGGCAGGCCGGGATTGGCCTGGAGTGTGTGTGTGGACTGGCCGGGATGGCCTGGAGTGTGTGTGTGGGCTGGCCGGGAGTGGCCTGGAGCGAGTGTGTGGGCTGGCCGGGAGTGGCCTGGAGTGTGTGTGAGGGCCGGCCGGGAGTGGCCTGGAGTGTGTGTGTGGGCTGCCCGGGAGTGGCCTGGAGTGTGTGTGTGGGCTGGCCGGGAGTGGCCTGGAGCGAGTGTGTGGGCTGGCCGGGAGTGGCCTGGAGTGTGTGTGTGGGCCGGCCGGGATTGGCCTGGAGTGTGTGTGTGGACTGGCCGGGATGGCCTGGAGTGTGTGTGTGGGCTGGCCGGGAGTGGCCTGGAGCGAGTGTGTGGGCTGGCCGGGAGTGGCCTGGAGTGTGTGTGTGGGCCGGCCGGGATTGGCCTGGAGTGTGTGTGTGGACTGGCCGGGAGTGGCCTGGAGTGTGTGTGTGTGCCGGGAGTGGCCTGGAGTGTGTGTGTGGGCTGGCCGGGAGTGGCCTGGAGTGTGTGTGTGGGCTGGCCGGGAGTGGCCTGGAGTGTGTGTGTGGGCTGGCCGGGAGTGGCCTGGCCTGGAGTGTGTGTGTGGGCTGGTCGGGAGTGGCCTGGAGTGTGTGTGTGGGCTGGTCGGGTGTGGCCTGGAGTGAGTGTATGGGCTGGCCGGGAGTTGCCTGGAGTGTGTGTGTGGGCTGGCCGGGAGTGACCTGGAGTGTGTGTGGGCTGGCCGGGAGTGGCCTGGAGTGTGTGTGTGGGCTGGCCGGGAGTGGCCTGTCCTGGAGTGAGTGTGTGGGCTGGCCGGGAGTGACCTGGAGTGTGTGTGTGGACTGGCCGGGAGTGACCTGGAGTGTATGTGTGGACTGGCCGGGAGTGGCCTGGAGTGTGTGTGTGGGCTGGCCGGGAGTGGCCTGGAGTGTGTGTGTGGACTGGCCGGGAGTGGCCTGGAGTGTGTGTGTGGGCTGGCCGGGAGTGACCTGGAGTGTGTGTGTGGACTGGCCGGGAGTGGCCTGGAGTGTGTGTGTGGGCTGGCCGGGAGTGGCCTGGAGTGTGTGTGTGGACTGGCCGGGAGTGGCCTGGAGTGTGTGTGTGGGCTGGCCGGGAGTGGCCTGGAGTGTGTGTGTGGGCTGGCCGGGAGTGGCCTGGAGTGTGTCTTTGGGCTGGCCGGGAGTGACCTGGAGTGTGTGTGGGCTGCCCAGGAGTGGCCTGGAGTGTGTGTGTGCTGGCCGGGAGTGGCCTGGAGTGTGTGTGGGCTGACCGGGAGTGGCCTGGAGTGTATGTGTGGGCTGGCCGGGAGTGACCTGGAGTGTGTGTGTGGGCTGGCCGGGAGTGGCCTGGAGTGTGTGTGTGGGCTGGCCGGGAGTGGCCTGGAGTGTGTGTGTGGGCTGGCCGGGAGTGGCCTGGAGTGTGTGTGTGGACTGGCCGGGAGTGGCCTGGAGTGTATGTGTGGGCTGGCCGGGAGTGGCTTGTGTGTGTGTGTGGGCTGGCCGGGAGTGGCTTGTGTGTGTGTGTGGGCTGGCCGGGAGTGACCTGGAGTGTGTGTGAGGGCTGGCCGGGAGTGGCCTGGCCTGGAGTGTGTGTGTGGGCTGGCCGGGAGTGGCCTGGAGTGTGTGTGTGGGCTGGCCGGGAGTGGCCTGGAGTGTGTGTGTGGGCTGGCCGGGAGTAGCCTGGAGTGTGTGTGTGGGCTGGCCGGGAGTGGCCTGGAGTGTGTGTGTGGGCTGGCCGGGAGTAGCCTGGAGTGTGTGTGTGGGCTGGCCGGGAGTAGCCTGGAGTGTGTGTGTGGGCTGGCCGGGAGTGACCTGGAGTGTGTGTGTGGGCTGGCCGGGAGTGGCCTGGAGTGCGTGTGTGGGCTGGCCGGGCCTGGCCTGGAGAGTGTGTGTGGGCTGGCCGGGAGTGGCCTGGAGTGTGTGTGTGGGCAGGCCGGGAGTGGCCTGGAGTGTGTGTGTGGGCTGGCCGGGAGTGTCCTGGAGAGTGTGTGTGGGCTGGCCGGGAGTGACCTGGAATGTGTGTGTGGGCTGGCCGGGAGTAGCCTGGAGTGTGTGTGTGGGCTGGCCGTGAGTGGCCTGGAGTGCGTGTGTGGGCTAGCCGGGAGTGGCCTGGACTGTGTGTGTGGGCTGGCCGGACCTGGCCTGGAGAGTGTGTGTGGGCTGGCCGGGAGTAGCCTGGAGTCTGTGTGTGGGCTGGCCGGGAGTGGCCTGGAGTGTGTGTGTGGGCTGGCCGGGAGTGGCCTGGAGTGTGTGTGTGGGCTGGCCGGGAGTGGCGTGGAGTGTGTGTGTGGGCTGGCCGGGAGTGGCCTGGAGTGTGTGTGTGGGCTGGCCGGGAGTGGCCGGGAGTGTGTGTGTGGGTGGCCGGGAGTGGCCTGGAGTGTGTGTGTGGGCTGGCCGGGAGTGGCCTGGAGTGTGTGTGTGGGCTGGCCGGGAGTGGCGTGGAGTGTGTGTGTGGGCTGGCCGGGAGTGGCCTGGAGTGTGTGTGTGGGCTGGCCGGGAGTGGCCGGGAGTGTGTGTGTGGGTGGCCGGGAGTGGCCTGGAGTGTGTGTGTGGGCTGACCGGGAGTGGCCGGGAGTGTGTGTGTGGGCTGGCCGGGAGTGGCCGGGAGTGTGTGTGTGGGTGGCCGGGAGTGTCCTGGAGTGTGTGTGTGGGCTGACCGGGAGTGGCCGGGAGTGTGTGTGTGGGCTGGCCGGGAGTGGCCTGGAGTGTGTGTGTGGCTGGCCGGGAGTGGCCTGGAGTGTGTGTGTGGGCTGGCCGGGAGTGGCCTGGAGTGTGTGTGTGGGCTGGCCGGGAGTGGCCTGGAGTGTGTGTGTGGGCTGGCCGGGAGTGGCCTGGAGTGTGTGTGTGGGCTGGCCGGGAGTGGCCTGGAGTGTGTGTGTGGGCTGGCCGGGAGTGGCCTGGAGTGTGTGTGTGGGCTGGCCGGGAGTGGCCGGGAGTGTGTTTGTGGGATGGCCGGGCGTGACCGGGAGTGTGTGTGTGGGCTGGTCGGGAGTGGATGGGAGTGTGTATGGGCTGGCCGGGAGTGGCTTGGAGTGTGTGTGTGGGCTGGCCGGGAGTGGCCTGGAGTGTGTGTGTGGGCTGGCCGGGAGTGGCTTGGAGTGTGTGTGTGGGCTGGCCGGGAGTGGCTTGGAGTGTGTGTGTGGGCTGGCCGGGAGTGGCCTGGAGTGTGTGTGTGGGCTGGCCGGAAGTGGATGGGAGTGTGTATGGGCTGGCCGGGAGTGGCTTGGAGTGTGTGTGTGGGCTGGCCGGGAGTGGCCTGGAGTGTGTGTGTGGGCTGGCCGGGAGTGGCTTGGAGTGTGTGTGTGGGCTGGCCGGGAGTGGCTTGGAGTGTGTGTGTGGGCTGGCCGGGAGTGGCCTGGAGTGTGTGTGTGGGCTGGCCGGGAGTGGCCTGGAGTGTGTGTGTGGGCTGGCCGGGAGTCGCCTGGCCGGGAGTGTGTGTGTGTGCTGACCGGGAGTGGCCTGGAGTGTGTGTGTGGGCTGGCCGGGAGTGGCCTGGAGTGTGTATGTGGGCTGGCCGGGAGTGGCCTGGAGTGTGTGTGTGGGCTGGCCGGGAGTGGCCAGGAGTGTGTGTGTGGGCTGGCCGGGAGTGACCTGGAGTGTGTGTGTGGGATGGCCGGGAGTGGCCTGGAGTGTGTGTGTGGGCTGGCCGGGAGTGGCCTGCCCCCTCATTGTAGAATCATCTTGCGTATTCTAGAAACTCGCCCCATTTGTTACACTGTTTCCCGGGAATAATTTACAGTGGTCCCTGGGCAGTATATCATTATTTGCAGTGGTCCCTGGGTAGAATATAATTTTTTACTGCGGTCCTTGGGTTGTATATCATTATTTACAGTGGTCCCTGGGTAGTATATGATTATTTGCAGTGGTCCCTGGGTAGAATATCATTATTTACAGTGGTCCCTGGGCAGTATTTCATTAGTTAAAGTGGTCCCTGGGCAGTATTTCATTAGTTACAGTGGTCCCTGGGAAGTATATCATTATTTAGTGTGGTCCCTGGGCAGTATATCAGTATTTACAGTGGTCACTGACTAGAATATCATTAGTTACAGTGGTCCCTGGGTAGTATATCATTATTTACAATGGTCCCTGAGTAGAATATCATTATTTACAGTGGTCCCTGGGCAGTATATCATTATTTACAGTGTCCCTGGGCAGTATATCATTATTTACAGTGGCCTTGGGGAGGTAGCATAATTTACAGTGGCCACTGGATCGTATTTCATTATTTACAGTGGTCCCTGGGCAGTAATTCATTACTTACAGTGGTCCCTGGGAAGTACATCATTATATACAGTGGTCCCTGGGCAGTATTTCATTAGTTACAGTGGTCCCTGGGAAGTATATCATTATTTACAGTGTCCCTGGGTAGAATATTATTATCTTCAGCGGTTCCTGGGTTGTATACCATTATTTACAGTGGCCTTGGGGAGGTAGCATAACTTACTGTGGTCTCTGGGTCGTATTTCATTAGTTACAGTGGTCCCTGGGCATTATTTCATTAGTTGCAGTGGTCCATGGGCAGTATTTCATTAGTTACAGTGGTCCCTGGGCAGTATGTCATTATTTACTGTGGTCCCTGGCTAGTATATCATTATTTACAGTGTCCCTGGGTAGTATATCATTATTTACAGTGGTCCCTGGGTAGTATATCATTATTTACAGTGGTCCCTGGGCAGTATATCATTATTTACAGTGGTCCCTGAGTAGAATATCATTATTTACAGTGTTCCCTGGGTAGTATATCATTATTTACAGTGGCCCCTGGGTAGAATATCATTATTTATTGTGGTCCCTGGGCAGTATATCATTATTTACAGTGATCCCTGGGTAGATTATTATCATTTGCAGTGATCCTTTGTTAGTATAGCATTTTGTACACGGGTCCCTGAGTAGTATCTCATTATTTACATTGGTCCCTTGGAAGCATATCGTTATTCACCGTGGTCCCTGTGTAGTATATCATTATGCACAGTGGTCCCTGGGGAGAATAACATTATATACAGTTGTCCCTAGTTAGTAAATCATTATTTATACTTGTCCCTGGGTAGTATATCATTATTTACAGGGGCCTTGGGTAGTTATCATCATTTACAGTTTTCACTGGATAGTATTTCATTGGTGACAGTGGTCCCGGGGCAGTATGTCATTATTTACAGTCGCCCGTAGTCAGTATATCATTATTTACAGTGGTCCCTGGGTAGTAAACCATTATTTATAGTGGCCTTGGATAGGTATCATCATTTACAGTGGTGATTGGGTAGTATTTCATTAATGACTGTGGTTCCCGGGTAATATGTCCATATTTACTGTGATCCCTGGGCAGTATATCATTATTTACTGTGGTTCCTGGGTAGTATATCATTATTTACAGTGGTTCCTGGGTAGTATATCATTATTACTGTGGTCCCTGGGTAGTATATCATTATTTACAGTGGTCCCTGGGTAGTATATCATTATTTTCAGTGGGCCCTGCGCAGTAAATCATTATGTGCAGTGGTCCCTGGGTAGTATATCATTATTTACAGTGGTCCCTGGGTTGTATATCATTATTTGCTGAGGTCCCTGGGTAGTATATCATTATTTACAGTGGTCCTTGGGTAGTATATCATTATTTTCAGTGGGCCCTGGGTAGTATGTCATTATTTTCAGTGGGCCCTGAGTAGTGTATCATTATTTACAGTGGTCCCTGGGTAGTGTATCATTATTTTCAGTGGGCCCTGGGTAGTGTATCATTATTTTCAGTGGTCCTTGGGTAGTATATCATTATTTTCAGTGGGCCCTGGGTAGTATGTCATTATTTTCAGTGGGCCCTGAGTAGTGTATCATTATTTACAGTGGTCCCTGGGCAGTATATCATTATTTACAGTACGAAGTCTTACAACACCAGGTTAAAGTCCAACAGGTTTGTTTCGATGTCACTAGCTTTCGGAGCGCTGCTCCTTCCTCAGGTGAATGAAGAGGTATGTTCCAGAAACACATATATAGCCAGATTCAAAGATGCCTGATTCATTCACCTGAGGAAGGAGCAGCGCTCTAAAAGCTAGTGACATCGAAACAAACCTGTTGGAATTTAACCTGGTGTTGTAAGACTTCTTACTGTGCTCACCCCAGTCCAACGCCGGCATCTCCACATCATTATTTACAGTGGCCCCTGGGTAGTATATCATTATTTACAGTGGTCCCTGGATGGTATATCATTATTTACAGTGGATCTTGGTTAGAATATCATTATTTACAGTGTTCTTTGGGTAGAATATCATTATATGCAGCGGTACCTGGGTGGTAAATCATTATTTACAGTGGTCCCTGCGTAGTTTATCATTATGTACTGTGGTCCCTGTGTAGTATATCATTATTTACACTGGTCAGTGGGTTGTATACCATTATTTACAGTGGTTGTTGGATAGGTAAAATCATTTACAGTGGTGATTGGGTAGTATTTCATTGGTGACAGTGGTTCCCGGGTAATATGTCCATATTTACAGTGGTCCCTGGGCAGTATATCATTATTTACAGAGGTCCTTGGCTAGTATATCATTATTCACAGTGGTTTCTGGGCAACGTATCATTATTTAAAGTGGTCCCTGGGTAGTATATCATTATTTACAGTGGTCCCTGGGATGTTAATTATTATTTACAGTGTTACTTGGGTAGTATATTAATATTTACAGGAGTACATGGGTAGAATATTATTATGTACAGTAGTCCCTGGGTCGTATATCATTATTTACAGTGGTCCTTGGTTAGTATTTCATTATTTACAGTGTTCCCTGGATAGTATATCTTTATTTACAGTGGTCTTGGGCGGTCTATCATTATTGACTGTGTTCCCAGGGTGGTATGTCAAGATTTACAGTTGTCCCGGGACAGTATGTCATCAATTATAGTGTGCCCTGTGTAATGCATCTTTATTTACAGTGGTTTCTGGATAGTATTTCATTATTTCAAGTGTCCCTGTGCAATATATCAGGATTCACAGTGGTCTCTGTGTAGTATAGCATTATTTACAGTGGTCCCTGGGAAATATATCATTAATCACAGCAGTCCCTGGGTCGTATATCATTATTTACAATGGTCCCTGGGCAGTATATCATTATTTACAGTGGTCCCTGGGCAGTATATCATTATGTACAGTGGTCCCAGTGTAGTGTAGTATAATTTACAGTGGTCCCAGAGTGATGCATCGTGATTTACAGTGGTCCCTGGACATTATGTCATCATTTATAGTGTGCCCAGTGTAGTACCTCTTAATTTACAGTGGACTCGGGATAGTATTTCATTATTTACAGTAGTCCCTGGGTGGTTTATCTTTATATACAGTGGTCCCTGGGTGGTTTATCTTTATTTACAGTGGTCCCTGGGTGGTTTATCTTTATTTACAGTGGTCCCTGGGAGGTTTATTTATATTTACAGTGGTCCCCGGGTGGTTTATCTTTATTTACAGAGGTCCCTGGGTGGTTTATCTTTATTTACAGTGGTCCCTGGGTGGTTTATCTTTATTTACAGTGGTCCCTGGGTAATTTATCTTTATTTACAGTGGTCCCCGGGTGGTTTATCTTTATTTACAGTGGTCCCTGGGTGGTTTATCTTTATTTACAGTGGTTCCTGGGAGGTTTATCTTTATTTACAGTGGTCCCTGGGAGGTTTATCTTTATTTACAGTGGTTCCTGGGTGGTTTATCTTTATTTACAGTGGTCCCCGGGTGGTTTATCTTTATTTACAGTGGTCCCTGGGAGGTTTATCTTTATTTACAGTGGTCTCTGGGTGGTTTATCTTTATTTACTGTGTTCCCCGGGTGGTTTATCTTTATTTACAGTGGTCCCTGGGTGGTTTATCTTTATTTACAGTGGTCCCTGGGTGGTTTATCTTTATTTACTGTGGTCCCTGGGTGGTTTATCTTTATTTACAGTGGTCTCTGGGTGGTTTATCTTTATTTACTGTGTTCCCCGGGTGGTTTATCTTTATTTACTGTGGTCCCTGGATGGTTTATCTTTATTTACAGTGGTTCCCGGGTGGTTTATCTTCATTTACAGTGGTCCCTGGGTGGTTTATCTTAATTTACAGTGGTCCCTGGGTGGTTTATCTTTATTTACAGTTGTCCCTGGGTGGTTTATCTTTATTTACAGTGGTCCCCGGGTGGTTTATCTTTATTTACAGTGGTCTCTGGGTGGATTATCTTTATTTACAGTGGTCCCCGGGTGGTTTATCTTTATTTAAAGTGGTCCCTGGGTGGTTTATCTTTATTTTCAGTTGTCTCTGGGTGGTTTATCTTTATTTACAGTGGTCCCTGGGTGGTTTATCTTTATTTAAAGTGGTCCCTGGGTGGTTTATCTTTATTTTCAGTGGTCTCTGGGTGGTTTATCTTTATTTACAGTGGTTCCCTGAGTGGTTTATCTTTATTTACAGTGTTCCCCGGGTGGTTTATCTTTATTTACAGTGGTCTCTGGGTGGTTTATCTTTATTTACAGTGGTCCCCGGGTGGTTTATCTCGATTTACAGTGGTCTCTGGGTGGTTTATCTTTATTTACAGTGGTCCCTGTGTGGTTTATCTTTATTTACAGTGGTCCCCGGGTGGTTTATCTTTATTTACAGTGGTCCCTGGGTGGTTTATCTTTATTTACAGTGGTCCCCGGGTGGTTTATCTTTATTTACAGTGGTCTCTGGGTGGTTTATCTTTATTTACAGTGGTCTCTGGGTGGTTTATCTTTATTTACAGTGGTCCCTGGGTGGTTTATCTTTATTTAAAGTGGTTCCCGGGTGGTTTATCTTTATTTACAGTGGTCCCTGGGTGGTTTATCTTTATTTACAGTGGTCCCTGGGTGGTTTATCTTTATTTACAGTGGTCTCTGGGTGGTTTATCTTTATTTACAGTGGTCCCTGGGTGGTTTATCTTTATTTACCGTGGTCTCTGGGTGGTTTATCCTTATTTACAGTGGTCCCCGGGTGGTTTATCTTTATTTACAAAGGTCTCTGGGTGATTTATCTTTATTTACAGTGGTCCACGGGTGGTTTATCTTTATTTACAGTGGTCCCTGAGTGGTTTATCTTTATTTACAGTGGTTCCCTGGGTGGTTTATCTTTATTTACAGTGGTCTCTGGGTGGTTTATCTTTATTTACAGTGGTCCCTTGGTGGTTTATCTTTATTTACCGTGGTCTCTGGGTGGTTTATCCTTATTTACAGTGGTCCCCGGGTGGTTTATCTTTATTTACAGTGGTCCCTGGGTGGTTTATCTTTATTTACAGTGGTCCCCGGGTGGTTTATCTTTATTTACAAAGGTCTCTGGGTGATTTATCTTTATTTACAGTGGTCCACGGGTGGTTTATCTTTATTTACAGTGGTCCCTGAGTGGTTTATCTTTATTTACAGTGGTCTCTGGGTGGTTTATCTTTATTTACAAAGGTCTCTGGGTGCTTTATCTTTATTTACAGTGGACCCCGGGTGGTTTACCTTTATTTACAGTGGTCCCTGAGTGGTTTATCTTTATTTACAGTGGTCCCTGGGTGGTTTATCTTTATTTACAGTGGTCCCTGGGTGATTTATCTTTATTTACAGTGGACTCTGGGTGGTTTATCTTTATTTACAGTGGTCCCTTGGTGGTTTATCTTGATTTACAGTGGTCCCTGTGTGGTTTATCTTTATTTACAGTGGTCCCTGGGTGGTTTATCGTTATTTACAGTGGTCCCGGGGTGGTTCATCTTTATTTGCAGTGATCCATGGGTGGTTTATCTTTATTTACAGTGGTCTCTGGGTGGTTTATCTTTATTTACAGTGGTCCCTGGGTGGTTTATCTTTATTTACAGTGGTCTCTGCGTGTTTTATCTTCATTTACAGTGGTCCCTGTGTGGTTTATCTTTATTTGCAGTGGTCCCTGGGTGGTTTATCTTTATTTAAAGTGGTCCCTGGGTGGTTTATCTTTATTTACAGTGGTCCCCGGGTGGTTTATCTTAATTTACAGTGGTCCCCGGGTGGTTTATCTTTATTTACAGTGGTCCCTGGGTGGTTTATCTTTATTTACAGTGGTCCCTGTGTGGTTTATCTTTATTTTCAGTGTTCCCCGGGTGTTTTATCTTTATTTACAGTGGTCCCTGGGTAGTTTATCTTTATTTACAGTTGTCCCTGGGCGGTTTATCTTTATTTACAGTGATCCCTGGGTAGTTTTTCTTTATTTACAGTGGTCCCATTGGTGGTTTATCTTGATTTACAGTAGTCCCTGGGTGGTTTATCTTTATTTTCAGTGGTCCCTGGGTCGTTTATCTTTATTTACAGTGGTCCCCGGGTGGTTTATCTTTATTTACAGTGGTCTCTGGGTGGTTTATCTTTATTTACAGTGGTCTCTGGGTAGTTTATCTTTATTTACAGTGGTCCCCGGGCGGTTTATCGTTATTTACAGTGGTCCCCGGGTGGTTTATCTTTATTTACAGTGGTCCCTGGGTGGTTTATCTTTATTTACAGTGGTCCCTGGGTGGTTTATCTTTATTCACAGTGGTTCCTGGGTGGTTTATCTTTATTTACAGTGGTCCCCGGGTGGTTTATCTTTATTTACAGTTGTCCCTGGGTGGTTTATCTTTATTTACAGTGGTTCCCGGGTGGTTTATCTTTATTTACAGTGGTCGCTGGGTGGCTTATCTTTATTTACAGTGGTTCCTGGGTGGTTTATCTTTATTTACAGTGGTCCCCGGGTGGTTTATCTTTATTTACAGTGGTACCTGGGTGGTTTATCTTTATTTACAGTGGTCCCTGGGTGGTTTATCTTTATTTACAGTGATTCCCGGGTGGTTTATCTTTATTTACAGTGGTCGCTGGGTGACTTATCTTTATTTACAGTGGTTCCTGGGTGGTTTATCTTTATTTACAGTAGTCCCTGGGTGGTAATCTTTATTTACAGTGGTCCCTGGGTGGTTTATCTTTATTTACAATGGTCCCTGGGTGGTTTATCTTTATTTACAGTGGTTCCTGGGTGGTTTATCTTTATTTACAGTGGTCCCTGGGTGGTTTATCTTTATTTTCAGAGGTTCCCGGGTGGTTTATCTTTATTTACAGAGGTCCCGGGTGGATTATCTTTATTTACATTGGTCCCCGGGTGGTTTATCTTTATTTACAGTGGTCCCTGGGTGGTGTATCTTTATTTACAGTGGTTCCCGGGTGGTTTATCTTTATTTACAGTGGTCCCTGGGTGGTTTATCTGTATTTACAGTGGTCCCTGGGTGGTTTATATTTATTTACAGTGGTCCCTGGGTGGCTTATCTTTATTTACAGTGGTCCCTGGGAGGTTTATCTTTATTTACAGTGGTCTCTGGGTGGTTTATCTTTATTTACAGTGGTCCCCGGTGGTTTATCTTTATTTACAGTGGTCCCGGGTGGATTATCTTTATTTACAGTGGTCCCCAGGTGGTTTATCTTTATTTACAGTGGTCCCTGGGTGGTTTATCTTTATTTACAGTGGTTCCCGGGTGGTTTATCTTTATTTACAGTGGTCCCTGTGTGGTTTATCTGTATTTACAGTGGTCCCTGGGTGGTTTATATGTATTTACAGTGGTCCCTGGGTTGTTTATCTTTATTTACAGTGGTCCCTGTGTGGTTTATCTTTATTTACAGTAGTCCCTGAGTGGCTTATTTTTATTTACAGTGGTCCCTGGGTGGTTTATCTTTATTTACAGTGGACTCTGGGTGCTTTATCTTTATTTACAGTGGACCCCGGGTGGTTTACCTTTATTTACAGTGGTCCCTGAGTGGTTTATCTTTATTTACAGTGGTCTCTGGGTGGTTTATCTTTATTTACAGTGGTCCCCGGGTGGTTTATCTCGATTTACAGTGGTCTCTGGGTGGTTTATCTTTATTTACAGTGGTCCCTGTGTGGTTTATCTTTATTTACAGTGGTCCCCGGGTGGTTTATCTTTATTTACAGTGGCCCCTGGGTGGTTTATCTTTATTTACAGTGGTCTCTGGGTGGTTTATCTTTATTTACAGTGGTCTCTGGGTGGTTTATCTTTATTTACAGTGGTCCCTGGGTGGTTTATCTTTATTTAAAGTGGTTCCCGGGTGGTTTATCTTTATTAACAGTGGTCCCTGGGTGGTTTATCTTTATTTACCGTGGTCTCTGGGTGGTTTATCTTTATTTACAGTGGTCTCTGGGTGGTTTATCTTTATTTACAGTGGTCCCTGGGTGGTTTATCTTTATTTACAGTGGTCCCCGGGTGGTTTATCTTTATTTACAAAGGTCTCTGGGTGATTTATCTTTATTTACAGTGGTCCACGGGTGGTTTATCTTTATTTACAGTGGTCCCTGAGTGGTTTATCTTTATTTACAGTGGTCTCTGGGTGGTTTATCTTTATTTACAAAGGTCTCTGGGTGCTTTATCTTTATTTACAGTGGACCCCGGGTGGTTTACCTTTATTTACAGTGGTCCCTGAGTGGTTTATCTTTATTTACAGTGGTCCCTGGGTGGTTTATCTTTATTTACAGTGGTCCCTGGGTGATTTATCTTTATTTACAGTGGACTCTGGGTGGTTTATCTTTATTTACAGTGGTCCCTTGGTGGTTTATCTTGATTTACAGTGGTCCCTGTGTGGTTTATCTTTATTTACAGTGGTCCCTGGGTGGTTTATCGTTATTTACAGTGGTCCCGGGGTGGTTCATCTTTATTTGCAGTGATCCATGGGTGGTTTATCTTTATTTACAGTGGTCTCTGGGTGGTTTATCTTTATTTACAGTGGTCCCTGGGTGGTTTATCTTTATTTACAGTGGTCTCTGCGTGTTTTATCTTTATTTACAGTGGTCCCTGTGTGGTTTATCTTTATTTGCAGTGGTCCCTGGGTGGTTTATCTTTATTTAAAGTGGTCCCTGGGTGGTTTATCTTTATTTACAGTGGTCCCCGGGTGGTTTATCTTAATTTACAGTGGTCCCCGGGTGGTTTATCTTTATTTACAGTGGTCCCTGGGTGGTTTATCTTTATTTACAGTGGTCCCTGTGTGGTTTATCTTTATTTTCAGTGTTCCCCGGGTGTTTTATCTTTATTTACAGTGGTCCCTGGGTAGTTTATCTTTATTTACAGTTGTCCCTGGGCGGTTTATCTTTATTTACAGTGGTCCCTGGGTAGTTTATCTTTATTTACAGTGGTCCCATTGGTGGTTTATCTTGATTTACAGTAGTCCCTGGGTGGTTTATCTTTATTCTCAGTGGTCCCTGGGTCGTTTATCTTTATTTACAGTGGTCCTTGGGCGGTTTATCTTTATTTACAGTTGTCCCTGGGTTGTTTATATTTATTTACAGTGGTCTCTGGGTGGTTTATCTTTATTTACAGTGGTCCCTGGGTGGTTTATCTTTATTTACAGTGGTCCCTGGGTGGTTTATCTTTATTTATAGTGGTCCCTGGGTGGTTTATCTTTATTTACAGTGCTTCCCGGGTGGTTTATCTTTATTTACAGTGGTCGCTGGGTGGCTTATCTTTATTTACAGTGGTTCCTGGGTGGTTTATCTTTATTTACAGTGGTCCCCGGGTGGTTTATCTTTATTTACAGTGGTACATGGGTGGTTTATCTTTATTTACAGTGGTCCCCGGGTGGTTTATCTTTATTTACAGTGATTCCCGGGTGGTTTATCTTTATTTACAGTGGTCGCTGGGTGACTTATCTTTATTTACAGTGGTTCCTGGGTGGTTTATCTTTATTTACAGTAGTCCCTGGGTGGTAATCTTTATTTACAGTGGTCCCTGGGTGGTTTATCTTTATTTACAATGGTCCCTGGGTGGTTTATCTTTATTTACAGTGGTTCCTGGGTGGTTTATCTTTATTTACATTGGTCCCCGGGTGGTTTATCTTTATTTACAGTGGTCCCTCGGTGGTGTATCTTTATTTACAGTGGTTCCCGGGTGGTTTATCTTTATTTACAGTGGTCCCTGGGTGGTTTATCTGTATTTACAGTGGTCCCTGGGTGGTTTATATTTATTTACAGTGGTCCCTGGGTGGCTTATCTTTATTTACAGTGGTCCCTGGGACGTTTATCTTTATTTACAGTGGTCTCTGGGTGGTTTATCTTTATTTACAGTGGTCCCCGGGTGGTTTATCTTTATTTACAGTGGTCCCGGGTGAATTATCTTTATTTACAGTGGTCCCCAGGTGGTTTATCTTTATTTACAGTGGTCCCTGGGTGGTGCATCTTTATTTACAGTGGTTCCCGGGTGGTTTATCTTTATTTACAGTGGTCCCTGTGTGGTTTATCTGTATTTACAGTGGTCCCTGGGTGGTTTATATGTATTTACAGTGGTCCCTGGGTTGTTTATCTTTATTTACAGTGGTCCCTGTGTGGTTTATCTTTATTTGCAGTAGTCCCTGAGTGGCTTATCTTTATTTACAGTGGTCCCTGGGTGGTATATCTTTATTTACAGTGGTCCCTGAGTGGTTTATCTTTATTTACAGTGGTCCCTGGGTGGTTTATCTTTATTTACAGTGGTCCCTGGGTGGTTTATCTTTATTTACAGTGGTCCCCGGGTGGTTTATCTTTATTTACAGTGGTCCCTGGTTTGTTTATCTTTATTTACAGTGGTCCCTGGGTGGTAATCTTTATTTACAGTGGTCCCTGGGCGGTTTATCTTTATTTACAGTGGTCCCTGGGTGGTTTATCTTTATTTACAGTGGTCCCTGGGTGGTTAATCTTTATTTACAGTGGTCCCTGGGTGGTATTTCGTTATTTACAGTGGTCCCTGGGAGGTTTATCTTTATTTACAGTGGTCTCTGGGTGGTTTATCTTTATTTACAGTGGACCCTGGGTGGTTTATCTTTATTTACAGTGGTCCCTGGGTGGTTTATCTTTATTTACAGTGGTCCCTGGGTGGTTTATCTTCATTTATAGTGGTCCCCGGGTGGTTTGTCTTTATTTACAGTGGTCCCTGGGTGGTTTATCTTTATTTGCAGTGGTCCCTGGGTGGTTTATCTTTATTTACAGTGGTCTCTGGGTGGTTTATCTTTATTTACAGTGGTCCCTGGGTGGTTTATATTTATTTACAGTGGTCTCTGGGTGATTTATCTTTATTTACAGTGGTCCCTGGGTGGTTTATCTGTATTTACAGTGGTCCCTGGGTGGTTTATATTTATTTACAGTGGTCCCTGGGTGGCTTATCTTTATTTACAGTGGTCCCTGGATGGTTTATCTTTATTTACAGTGGTCCCTGGGTGGTTTATCTTTATATACAGTGGTCCCTGGGTGGTTTATCTTTATTTACAGTGGTCCCTGGGAGGTTTATCTTTATTTACAGTGGTCTCTGGGTGGTTTATCTTTATTTACAGTGGTCCCCGGGTGGTTTATCTTTATTTACAGTGGTCCCGGGTGGATTATCTTTATTTACAGTGGTCCCCAGGTGGTTTATCTTTATTTACAGTGGTCCCTGGGTGGTGCATCTTTATTTACAGTGGTTCCCGGGTGGTTTATCTTTATTTACAGTGGTCCCTGTGTTGTTTATCTGTATTTACAGTGGTCCCTGGGTGGTTTATATGTATTTACAGTGGTCCATGAGTGGCTTATCTTTATTTACAGTGGTCCCTGAGTGGTTTATCTTTATTTACAGTTGTCGCTGGGTGGTTTATCTTTATTTACAGTGGTCCCTGAGTGGTATTTCGTTATTTACAGTGGTCCCTGCATGGTTTATCTTTATTTACAGTGGTCCCTGGGTGGTTTATCTTTATTTACAGTGGTCCCTGAGTGGTATTTCGTTATTTACAGTGGTCCCTGGGAGGTTTATCTTTATTTACAGTGGTCTCTGGGTGGTTTATCTTTATTTACAGTGGACCCTGGGTGGTTTATCTTTATTTACAGTGGTCCCTGGGTGGTTTATCTTTATTTACAGTGGTCCCTGGGTGGTTTATCTTCATTTATAGTGGTCCCCGGGTGGTTTGTCTTTATTTACAGTGGTCCCTGGGTGGTTTATCTTTATTTGCAGTGGTCCCTGGGTGGTTTATCTTTATTTACAGTGGTCTCTGGGTGGTTTATCTTTATTTACAGTGGTCCCTGGGTGGTTTATATTTATTTACAGTGGTCTCTGGGTGATTTATCTTAATTTACAGTGGTTCCTGGGTGGTTTATCTTTATTTACAGTGGTCCCTGGGTGGTTTATCTTTATTTCCAGTGGTCCCGGGAGGTTTATCTTTATTTACAGTGGCCCCTGGGTGGTTTATCTTTACTTACAGTGGTCCCTGGGTGGTTTATCTTTATTTACAGTGGTCCCTGGGTGGTTTATCTTTATTTACAGTGGTCCCTGGGTGGTTTATCTTTATTTACAGTGGTCCTTGGGTGGTTTATCTTTATTTACAGTGGTCCCTGGGTGGTTTATCTTTATTTACAGTGGTTCCTGGGTGGTTTGTCTTTATTTACAGTGGTCCCTGAGTGGTTTATCTTTATTTACAGTGGTCTCTGGGTGGTTTATCTTTATTTACAGTGGTCCCTGGGTGGTTTATTTTTATTTACAGTGGTCCCTGGGTGCTTTATTTTTATTTATAGTGGTCTCTGGGTGCTTTATCTTTATTTACAGTGGTCCCCGGGTGGTTTATCTTTATTTACAGTGGTTCCCTGGGTGGTTTATCTTTATTTACAGTGGTCCCTGAGTGGTATTTCGTTATTTACAGTGGTCCCTGGGAGGTTTATCTTTATTTACAGTGGTCTCTGGGTGGTTTATCTTTATTTACAGTGGACCCTGGGTGGTTTATCTTTATTTACAGTGGTCCCTGGGTGGTTTATCTTTATTTACAGTGGTCCCTGGGTGGTTTATCTTCATTTATAGTGGTCCCCGGGTGGTTTGTCTTTATTTACAGTGGTCCCTGGGTGGTTTATCTTTATTTGCAGTGGTCCCTGGGTGGTTTATCTTTATTTACAGTGGTCTCTGGGTGGTTTATCTTTATTTACAGTGGTCCCTGGGTGGTTTATATTTATTTACAGTGGTCTCTGGGTGATTTATCTTTATTTACAGTGGTTCCTGGGTGGTTTATCTTTATTTACAGTGGTCCCTGGGTGGTTTATCTTTATTTCCAGTGGTCCCGGGAGGTTTATCTTTATTTACAGTGGTCCCTGGGTGGTTTATCTTTACTTACAGTGGTCCCTGGGTGGTTTATCTTTATTTACAGTTGTCCCTGGGTGGTTTATCTTTATTTACAGTGGTCCCTGGGTGGTTTATCTTTATTTACAGTGGTCCTTGGGTGGTTTATCTTTATTTACAGTGGTCCCTGGGTGGTTTATCTTTATTTACAGTGGTTCCTGGGTGGTTTATCTTTATTTACAGTGGTCCCTGAGTGGTTCATCTTTATTTACAGTGGTCTCTGGGTGGTTTATCTTTATTTACAGTGGTCCCTGGGTGGTTTATTTTTATTTACAGTGGTCCCTGGGTGCTTTATTTTTATTTATAGTGGTCTCTGGGTGGTTTATCTTTATTTACAGTGGTCCCCGGGTGGTTTATCTTTATTTGCAGTGGTTCCCTGGGTGGTTTATCTTTATTTACAGTGGTCCCTGGGTGGTTTACCTTTATTTACAGTGGTCCCCGGGTGGTTTATCTTTATTTACAGTGGTCTCCGGGTGGTTTATCTTTATTTACAGTGGTCCCCTGGTGGTTTATCTTTATTTACAGTGGTCCCTGGGTGGTTTATCTTTATTTACAGTGGTTCCCGGGTGGTTTATTTTTATTTACAGTGGTTCCCGGGTGGTTTATATTTATTTACATTGGTCCCTGGGTGGTTTATCTTTATTTACAGTGGTCCCTGGGTGGTTTATCTTTATTTACAGTGGTTCCCGGGTGGTTTATCTTTATTTACAGTGGTCCCTGGGTGGTTTATCTTTATTTACAGTGGTCTCTGGGTGGTTTATCTTTATTTACAGTGGTCCCTGGGTGATTTATCTTTATTTACAGTGGTCTCTGGGTGGTTTATCATTATTTACTGTGGTCCCTGGGTTGTTTATCTTTATTTACAGTGGTCCCTGGGTGGTTTATCTTTCTTTACAGTGGTCCCTGGGTGGTTTATCTTTATTTACAGTGGTCTCTGGTTGGTTTATCTTTATTTACAGTGGTCCCTGGGTGGTTTATCTTTATTTACAGTGGTCCCTGTGTGGTTTATCTTTATTTACAGTGGTCCCTGGGTGGTTTATCTTTATTTACAGTGGTCTCTGTGTGGTTTATCCTTATTTCCATTGGTCCCTGTGTGATTTATCTTAATTTACAGTGGTCCCTGGCTGGTTTATCTTTATTTACAGTGGTCCCCGGGTGGTTTATCTTTATTTACAGTGGTCCCCGGGTGGTTTATCTTTATTTACAGTGGTCCCTGGATGGTTTATCTTTATTTACAGTAGTCTCTGGGTGGTTTATCTTCATTTACAGTGGTCCCCGGGTGGTTTATCTTTATTTACAGTGGTTCCCGGGTGGCTTGCCTTTATTTACAGTGGTCCCTGGGTGGTTTATCTTTATTTACAGTGGTCTCTGGGTGTTTTATCTTTATTTACAGTGGTCGCTGGGTGTTTTATCTTTATTTACAGTGGTCTCTGGGTGGTTTATCTTTATTTACAGTGGTCCCCGGGAGGTTTATCTTTATTTACAGTGGTTCCTGGGTGGTTTATCTTTATTTCCAATGGTCTGTGAGTGGTTTATCTTTATTTACAGTGGTTCCCGGGTGGTTTATCTTTATTTACAGTGGTCCCTGGGTGGTTTATCTTTATTTACAGTGGTCTCTGGGTGGTTTATCTTCATTTACAGTGGTCCCTGGGTGATTTATCTTTATTTACAGTGGTCCCTGGGTGGTTTACCTTTATTTACAGTGGTCCCTGGGTGGTTTATCTTTATTTACAGTGGTCCCTGGGTGGTTTATGTTTATTTACAGTGGTCCCTGGGTGGTTTATCTTTATTTACAGTGGTCCCTGGGTGGTTTATCTTTATTTACAGTGGTCTCTGGGTGATTTATCTTTATTTACAGTGGTCCCTGGGTGGTTTATCTTTATTTACAGTGGTCCCTGGGTGGTTTATCTTTATTTACAGTGGTCCCCGGTTGATTTATCTTTATTTACAGTGGTCCCTGGGTGGTTTATCTTTATTTACAGTGGTCTTGTGTGGATTATCTTTATTTACAGTGGTCCCTGGGTGGTTTATCTTTATTTACAGTGGTCTCTGTGTGTTTTATCTTTATTTACAGTGGTCCCTGGGTGTTTTATCTTTATTCACAGTGGTCTCTGGGTGGTTTATCTTTATTTACAGTGGTCCCCGGTTGGTTTATCTTTATTTACAGTGGTTCCTGGGTGGTTTATCTTTATTTCCAATGGTCTCTGTGTGGTTTATCTTTATTTACAGTGGTCCCTGGGTGGTTTATCTTTATTTACAGTGGTCTCTGTGTGGTTTATCTTTATTTACAGTGGTTCCCGGGTGGTTTATCTTTATTTACAGTGGTCCCTGGGTGGTTTATCTTTATTTACAGTGGTCCCCGGGTGGTTTATCTTTATTTACAGTGGTCCCTGGGTGGTTTATCTTTATTTACAGTTGTCCCCGGGTGGTTTACCTTTATTTACAGTGGTCCCTGGGTGGTTTATCTTTATTTACAGTGGTCTCTGGGTGGTTTATCTTTATTTACAGTGGTCCCTGGGTTGTTTATCTTTATTTACAGTGGTCCCTGGGTGGTTTATCTTTATTTACAGTGGTCCCTGGGTGGTTTATCTTTATTTACAGTGGCCCCTGGGTGGTTTATCTTTATTTACAGTGGTCCCTGGGTTGTTTATCTTTATTTACAGTGGTCCCTGGGTGGTTTATCTTTATTTACAGTGGTCCCTGGGTGGTTTATCTTTATTTACAGTGGTCCCTGGGTGGTTTATCTTTATTTACAGTGGTCCCCGGGTGGTTTATCTTTATTTAGAGTCATCCCCGGGTGGTTTATCTTTATTTACAGTGTTTCCCGGGTGGTTTATCTTTATTTACAGTGGTCCCTGGGTGGTTTATCTTTATTTACAGTGGTCTCTGGGTGTTTTATCTTTATTTACAGTGGTCCCTGGGTGTTTTATCTTTATTTACAGTGGTCTCTGGGTGGTTTATCTTTATTTACAGTGGTCCCTGGTTGGTGTATCTTTATTTACAGTGGTTCCCGGGTGGTTTATCTTTATTTACAGTGGTCCCTGTGTGGTTTATCTGTATTTACAGTGGTCCCTGGGTGGTTTATATGTATTTACAGTGGTCCCTGGGTGGCTTATCTTTATTTACAGTGGTCCCTGTCTGGTTTATCTTTATTTACAGTGGTCGCTGGGTTGTTTATCTTTATTTACAGTGGTCCCTGGGTGGTTTATCTTTATTTACAGTGGTCCCTGAGTGGTATTTCTTTATTTACAGTGGTCCCTGGGAGGTTTATCTTTATTTACAGTGGTCTCTGGGTGGTTTATCTTTATTTACAGTGGACCCTGGGTGGCTTATCTTTATTTACAGTGGTCCCTGGGTGGTTTATCTTTATTTACAGTGGTCCCTGGGTGGTTTATCTCCATTTATAGTGGTCCCCGGGTGGTTTATCTTTATTTACAGTGGTCCCCGGGTGTTTTGTCTTTATTTACAGTGGTCCCTGGGTGGTTTATCTTTATTTACAGTGGTCCCTGGGTGGTTTATATTTATTTACAGTGGTCTCTGGGTGATTTATCTTTATTTACAGTGGTTCCTGGGTGGTTTATCTTTATTTACAGTGGTCCCCGGGTGATTTATCTTTATTTACAGTGGTTCCCTGGGTGGTTTATCTTTATGTACAGTGGTCCCTGGGTGGTTTATCTTTATTTACAGTGGTCTCTCGGTGGTTTATCTTTATTTACAGTGGTGCCTGGGTGGTTTACCTTTATTTACAGTGGTCCCCGGGTGGTTTATCTTTATTTACAGTGGTCTCCGGGTGGTTTATCTTTATTTACAGTGGTCCCCCGGTGGTTTATCTTTATTTACAGTGGTCCCTGGGTGGTTTATCTTTATTTACAGTGGTCTCTGGGTGGTTTATCCTTATTTACAGTGGTGTCTGGGTGGTTTATCTTTATTTACAGTGGTCCCCGGGAGGTTTATCTTTATTTACAGTGGTCCCTGGGTGGTTTATATTTATTTACAGTGGTCCCTGGGTGGTTTATCATTATTTACAGTGGTCCCTGGGTGGTTTATCTTTATTTACAGTTGTCTCTGGGTGGTTTATCTTTATTTACAGTGGTCCCCGGGTGGTTTATCTTTATTTACAGTGGTCTCTGGGTGGTTTATCTTTATTTACAGTGGTCCCCGGGTGGTTTAATCTTTATTTACAGTGGTTCCCGGTGGTTTATCTTTATTTACAGTGGTCCCTGGGTGGTTTATCTTTATTCACAGTGGTCCCTGGGTGGTTTATCTTTATTTACAGTGGTCCCTGGGTGGTTGATCTTTATTTACAGTGGTCCCTGGGTGGTTTATCTTTATTTACAGTGGTCCCTGGGTGGATTATCTTTATTTATAGTGGTCCCTGGGTAGTTTATCTTTATTTACAGTGGTCCCCGGGTGGTTTATCTTTATTTACAGTGGTCCCTGGGTGGTTTATCTTTATTTGCAGTGGTCTCTGGGTGGTTTATCTTTATTTACAGTGGTCTCTGGGTGGTTTATCTTTATTTACAGTGGTCCCCGGGTGGTTTATCTTTATTTACAGTGGTCTCTGGGTGGTTTATCTTTATTTACAGTGGTTCCCGGGTGGTTTATCTTTATTTACAGTGGTCCCTGGGTGGATTATCTTTATTTATAGTGGTCCCTGGGTAGTTTATCTTTATTTACAGTGGTCCCTGGGTGGCTTATCTTTATTTACAGTGGTTCCCGGGTGGTTTATCTTTATTTACAGTGGTCCCTGGGTGGATTGTCTTTATTTATAGTGGTCCCTGGGTAGTTTATCTTTATTTACAGTGGTCCCTGGGTGGCTTATCTTTATTTACAGTGGTTCCCGGGTGGCTTATCTTTATTTACAGTGGTTCCCGGGTGGTTTATCTTTATTTACAGTGGTCCCTGGGTGGTTTATCTTTATTTACAGTGATCCCCGGGTGGTTTATCTTTATTTACAGTGGTCGCTGGGTGGTTTATCTTTATTTACAGTGGTCCCTGGGTGGCTTATCTTTATTTACAGTGGTTCCCGGGTGGTTTATCTTTATTTACAGTGGTCCCTGGGTGGTTTATCTTTATTTACAGTGGTCCCTGGGTGGTTTATCTTTATTTACAGTGGTCCCCGGGTGGTTTATCTTTATTTACAGTGGTCCCTGGGTGGTTTATCTTTATTTACAGTGGTCTCTGGGTAGTTTATCTTTATTTACAGTGGTCCCTGGGTGCTTTATCTTTATTTACAGTGGTCTCTGGGTGGTTTATCTTTATTTACAGTGGTCCCTGGGTTGTTTATCTTTATTTACAGTGGTCCCTGGGTGGTTTATCTTTATTTACAGTGGTCCCCGGGTGGTTTATCTTTATTTACAGTGGACCCTGGGTGGTTTATCTTTATTTACAGTGGTCTCTGGTTGGTTTATCTTTATTTACAGTGGTCCCTGGGTGGTTTATCTTTATTTGCAGTGGTCCCTGTGTGGTTTATCTTTATTTACAGTGGTCCCTGGGTGGTTTATCTTTATTTACAGTGGTCTCTGGGTGGTTTATCTTCATTTACATTGGTCCCTGTGTGATTTATCTTTATTTACAGTGGTCCCTGGCTGGTTTATCTTTATTTACAGTGGTCCCCGGGTGATTTATCTTTATTTACAATGGTCCCCGGGTAGTTTATCTTTATTTGCAGTGGTCCCTGTGTGATTTATCTATATTTACAGTGGTCCCTGGCTGGTT
This sequence comes from Scyliorhinus torazame, assembly GCF_047496885.1. Taxonomy (NCBI): domain Eukaryota; kingdom Metazoa; phylum Chordata; class Chondrichthyes; order Carcharhiniformes; family Scyliorhinidae; genus Scyliorhinus; species Scyliorhinus torazame. The sequence continues at coordinate 14,579,707 of NC_092711.1, forward strand.
TATCTTTATTTACAGTCGTCCCCGGGTGGTTTATCTTTATTTACAGTGGTCCCCGGGTGGTTTATCTTTATTTACAGTGGTCCCTGGGTGGTTTATCTTTATTTACAGTGGTCTCTGGGCGGTTTATCTTTATTTTCAGTGGTCCCTTGGTGGTTTATATTTATTTACAGTGGTCCCCGGGTGGTTTATCTTTATTTACAGTGGTCCCTGGGTGGTTTATCTTTATTTACAGTGGTCCCTGGGTGGTTTATCTTTATTTGCAGTGGTCCCCGGGTGGTTTATCTTTATTTACAGTGGTTCCCGGGTGGCTTGCCTTTATTTACAGTGGTCCCTGGGTGGTTTATCTTTATTTACAGTGGTCTCTGGGTGTTTTATCTTTATTTACAGTGATCGCTGGGTGTTTTATCTTTATTTACAGTGGTCTCTGGGTGGTTTATCTTTATTTACAGTGGTCCCCGGGAGGTTTATCTTTATTTACAGTGGTTCCTGGGTGGTTTATCTTTATTTCCAATGGTCTGTGGGTGGTTTATCTTTATTTACAGTGGTTCCCGGGTGGTTTATCTATATTTACAGTGGTCCCTGGGTGGTTTATCTTTATTTACAGTGGTCTCTGGGTGGTTTATCTTTATTTACAGTGGTCCCTGGGTGGTTTAACTTTATTTACAGTGGTCCCTGGGTGGTTTACCTTTATTTACAGTGGTCCCTGGGTGGTTTATCTTTATTTACAGTGGTCCCTGGGTGGTTTATGTTTATTTACAGTGGTCCCTGGGTGGTTTATGTTTATTTACAGTGGTCCCTGGGTGGTTTATCTTTATTTACAGTGGTCCCTGGGTGGTTTATCTTTATTTACAGTGGTCTCTGGGTGATTTATCTTTATTTACAGTGGTCCCTGGGTGGTTTTTCTTTATTTACAGTGGTCCCCGGGTGATTTATCTTTATTTACAGTGGTCCCTGGGTGGTTTATCTTTATTTACAGTGGTCTTGTGTGGATTATCTTTATTTACAGTGGTCCCTGGGTGGTTTATCTTTATTTACAGTGGTCTCTGGGTGTTTTATCTTTATTTACAGTGGTCCCTGGGTGTTTTATCTTTATTCACAGTGGTCTCTGAGTGGTTTATCTTTATTTACAGTGGTCCCCGGATGTTTTATCTTTATTCACAGTGGTCTCTGAGTGGTTTATCTTTATTTGCAGTGGTCCCCGGTTGGTTTATCTTTATTTACAGTGGTTCCTGTGTGGTTTATCTTTATTTCCAATGGTCTCTGTGTGGTTTATCTTTATTTACAGTCGTCCCTGTGTGGTTTATCTTTATTTACAGTGGTCTCTGTGTGGTTTATCTTTATTTACAGTGGTTCCCAGGTGGTTTATCTTTATTTACAGTGGTCCCTGGGTGGTTTATCTTTATTTACAGTGGTCCCCGGGTGGTTTATCTTTATTTACAGTGGTCCCTGGGTGGTTTATCTTTATTTACAGTTGTCCCGGGTGGTTTATCTTTATTTACAGTGGTCCCTGGGTGGTTTATCTTTAGTTACAGTGGTCTCTGGGTGGTTTATCTTTATTTGCAGTGGTCCCTGGGTGGTTTATCTTTATTTGCAGTGGTCCCTGGGTGGTTTATCTTTATTTACAGTGGTCCCTGGGTGGTTTATCTTTATTTACAGTGGTCCCTGGGTGGTTTATCTTTATTTACAGTGGTCCCTGGGTTGTTTATCTTTATTTACAGTGGTCCCTGGGTGGTTTATCTTTATTTACAGTGGTCCCTGGGTGGTTTATCTTTATTTACAGTGGTCCCTGGGTGGTTTATCTTTATTTACAGTGGTCCCCGAGTGGTTTATCTTTATTTACAGTCATCCCCGGGTGGTTTATCTTTATTTACAGTGGTTCCCGGGTGGTTTGTCTTTATTTACAGTGGTCCCTGGGTGGTTTATCTTTATTTACAGTGGTCTCTGGGTGTTTTATCTTTATTTACAGTGGTCGCTGGGTGTTTTATCTTTATTTACAGTGGTCTCTGGGTGGTTTATCTTTATTTACAGTGGTCCCCGGGATGTTTATCTTTATTTACAGTGGTTCCTGGGTGGTTTATCTTTATTTCCAATGGTCTGTGGGTGGTTTATCTTTATTTACAGTGGTTCCCGGGTGGTTTATCTATATTTACAGTGGTCCCTGGGTGGTTTATCTTTATTTACAGTGGTCTCTGGGTGGTTTATCTTTATTTACAGTGGTCCCTGGGTGGTTTATCTTTATTTACAGTGGTCTCTGGGTGGTTTATCTTTATTTACAGTGGTACCTGGGTGGTTTACCTTTATTTACAGTGGTCCCTGAGTGGTTTATCTTTATTTACAGTGGTCTCTGGGTGGTTTATCTTCATTTACAGTGGTCCCCGGGTGGTTTATCTCGATTTACAGTGGTCTCTGGGTGGTTTATCTTTATTTACAGTGGTCCCTGTGTGGTTTATCTTTATTTACAGTGGTCCCCGGGTGGTTTATCTTTATTTACAGTGGCCCCTGGGTGGTTTATCTTTATTTACAGTGGTCTCTGTGTGGTTTATCTTTATTTACAGTGGTCTCTGGGTGGTTTATCTTTATTTACAGTGGTCCCTGGGTGGTTTATCTTTATTTAAAGTGGTTCCCGGGTGGTTTATCTTTATTTACAGTGGTCCCTGGGTGGTTTATCTTTATTTACAGTGGTCTCTGGGTGGTTTATCTTTATTTACAGTGGTCCCTGGGTGGTTTATCTTTATTTACCGTGGTCTCTGGGTGGTTTATCCTTATTTACAGTGGTCCCCGGGTGGTTTATCTTTATTTACAGTGGTCCCTGAGTGGTTTATCTTTATTTACAGTGGTCCCCGGGTGGTTTATCTTTATTTACAAAGGTCTCTGGGTGATTTATCTTTATTTACAGTGGTCCCTGGGTGGTTTATCTTTATTTACAGTGGTCCCCGGGTGGTTTATCTTTATTTACAAAGGTCTCTGGGTGATTTATCTTTATTTACAGTGGTCCACGGGTGGTTTATCTTTATTTACAGTGGTCCCTGAGTGGTTTATCTTTATTTACAGTGGTCTCTGGGTGGTTTATCTTTATTTACAAAGGTCTCTGGGTGCTTTATCTTTATTTACAGTGGACCCCGGGTGGTTTACCTTTATTTACAGTGGTCCCTGAGTGGTTTATCTTTATTTACAGTGGTCCCTGGGTGGTTTATCTTTATTTACAGTGGTCCCTGGGTGATTTATCTTTATTTACAGTGGACTCTGGGTGGTTTATCTTTATTTACAGTGGTCCCTTGGTGGTTTATCTTGATTTACAGTGGTCCCTGTGTGGTTTATCTTTATTTACAGTGGTCCCTGGGTGGTTTATCGTTATTTACAGTGGTCCCGGGGTGGTTCATCTTTATTTGCAGTGATCCATGGGTGGTTTATCTTTATTTACAGTGGTCTCTGGGTGGTTTATCTTTATTTACAGTGGTCCCTGGGTGGTTTATCTTTATTTACAGTGGTCTCTGCGTGTTTTATCTTTATGTACAGTGGTCCCTGTGTGGTTTATCTTTATTTGCAGTGGTCCCTGGGTGGTTTATCTTTATTTAAAGTGGTCCCTGGGTGGTTTATCTTTATTTACAGTGGTCCCCGGGTGGTTTATCTTAATTTACAGTGGTCCCCGGGTGGTTTATCTTTATTTACAGTGGTCCCTGGGTGGTTTATCTTTATTTACAGTGGTCCCTGTGTGGTTTATCTTTATTTTCAGTGTTCCCCGGGTGTTTTACCTTTATTTACAGTGGTCCCTGGGTAGTTTATCTTTATTTACAGTTGTCCCTGGGCGGTTTATCTTTATTTACAGTGGTCCCTGTGTAGTTTATCTTTATTTACAGTGGTCCCATTGGTGGTTTATCTTGATTTACAGTAGTCCCTGGGTGGTTTATCTTTATTTTCAGTGGTCCCTGGGTCGTTTATCTTTATTTACAGTGGTCCCTGGGTGGTTTATCTTTATTTACAGTGGTCCCTGGGTAGTTTATCTTTATTTACAGTGGTCCCTGGGCGGTTTATCGTTATTTACAGTGGTCCCCGGGTGGTTTATCTTTATTTACAGTGGTCCCTGGGTGGTTTATCTTTATTTACAGTGGTCCCTGGGTGGTTTATCTTTATTCACAGTGGTTCCTGGGTGGTTTATCTTTATTTACAGTGGTCCCCGGGTGGTTTATCTTTATTTACAGTTGTCCCTGGGTTGTTTATATTTATTTACAGTGGTCTCTGGGTGGTTTATCTTTATTTACAGTGGTCCCTGGGTGGTTTATCTTTATTTACAGTGGTCCCTGGGTGGTTTATCTTTATTTATAGTGGTCCCTGGGTGGTTTATCTTTATTTACAGTGGTTCCCGGGTGGTTTATCTTTATTTACAGTGGTCGCTGGGTGGCTTATCTTTATTTACAGTGGTTCCTGGGTGGTTTATCTTTATTTACAGTGGTCCCCGGGTGGTTTATCTTTATTTACAGTGGTACCTGGGTGGTTTATCTTTATTTACAGTGGTCCACGGGTGGTTTATCTTTATTTACAGTGATTCCCGGGTGGTTTATCTTTATTTACAGTGGTCGCTGGGTGACTTATCTTTATTTACAGTGGTTCCTGGGTGGTTTATCTTTATTTACAGTAGTCCCTGGGTGGTAATCTTTATTTACAGTGGTCCCTGGGTGGTTTATCTTTATTTACAATGGTCCCTGGGTGGTTTATCTTTATTTACAGTGGTTCCTGGGTGGTTTATCTTTATTTACAGTGGTCCCTGGGTGGTTTATCTTTATTTACAGAGGTTCCCGGGTGGTTTATCTTTATTTACAGTGGTCCCGGGTGGATTATCTTTATTTACATTGGTCCCCGGGTGGTTTATCTTTATTTACAGTGGTCCCTCGGTGGTGTATCTTTATTTACAGTGGTTCCCGGGTGGTTTATCTTTATTTACAGTGGTCCCTGGGTGGTTTATCTGTATTTACAGTGGTCCCTGGGTGGTTTATATTTATTTACAATGGTCCCTGGGTGGCTTATCTTTATTTACAGTGGTCCCTGGGAGGTTTATCTTTATTTACAGTGGTCTCTGGGTGGTTTATCTTTATTTACAGTGGTCCCCGGGTGGTTTATCTTTATTTACAGTGGTCCCGGGTGAATTATCTTTATTTACAGTGGTCCCCAGGTGGTTTATCTTTATTTACAGTGGTCCCTGGGTGGTGCATCTTTATTTACAGTGGTTCCCGGGTGGTTTATCTTTATTTACAGTGGTCCCTGTGTGGTTTATCTGTATTTACAGTGGTCTCTGGGTGGTTTATATGTATTTACAGTGGTCCCTGGGTTGTTTATCTTTATTTACAGTGGTCCCTGTGTGGTTTATCTTTATTTACAGTAGTCCCTGAGTGGCTTATCTTTATTTACAGTGGTCCCTGGGTGGTATATCTTTATTTACAGTGGTCCCTGAGTGGTTTATCTTTATTTACAGTGGTCCCTGGGTGGTTTATCTTTATTTACAGTGGTCCCTGGGTGGTTTATCTTTATTTACAGTGGTCCCCGGGTGGTTTATCTTTATTTACAGTGGTCCCTGGGTTGTTTATCTTTATTTACAGTGGTCCCTGGGTGGTAATCTTTATTTTCAGTGGTCCCTGGGTGGTTTATCTTTATTTACAGTGGTCCCTGGGTGGTTTATCTTTATTTACAGTGGTCCCTGGGTGGTTAATCTTTATTTACAGTGGTCCCTGGGTGGTATTTCGTTATTTACAGTGGTCCCTGGGAGGTTTACCTTTATTTACAGTGGTCTCTGGGTGGTTTATCTTTATTTACAGTGGACCCTGGGTGGTTTATCTTTATTTACAGTGGTCCCTGGGTGGTTTATCTTTATTTACAGTGGTCCCTGGGTGGTTTATCTTCATTTATAGTGGTCCCCGGGTGGTTTGTCTTTATTTACAGTGGTCCCTGGGTGGTTTATCTTTATTTGCAGTGGTCCCTGGGTGGTTTATCTTTATTTACAGTGGTCTCTGGGTGGTTTATCTTTATTTACAGTGGTCCCTGGGTGGTTTATATTTATTTACAGTGGTCTCTGGGTGATTTATCTTTATTTACAGTGGTCCCTGGGTGGTTTATCTGTATTTACAGTGGTCCCTGGGTGGTTTATATTTATTTACAGTGGTCCCTGGGTGGCTTATCTTTATTTACAGTGGTCCCTGGATGGTTTATCTTTATTTACAGTGGTCCCTGGGTGGTTTATCTTTATATAGAGTGGTCCCTGGGTGATTTATCTTTATTTACAGTGGTCCCTGGGAGGTTTATCTTTATTTACAGTGGTCTCTGGGTGGTTTATCTTTATTTACAGTGGTCCCCGGGTGGTTTATCTTTATTTACAGTGGTCCCGGGTGGATTATCTTTATTTACAGTGGTCCCCAGGTGGTTTATCTTTATTTACAGTGGTCCCTGGGGGGTGCATCTTTATTTACAGTGGTTCCCGGGTGGTTTATCTTTATTTACAGTGGTCCCTGTGTTGTTTATCTGTATTTACAGTGGTCCCTGGGTGGTTTATATGTATTTACAGTGGTCCCTGAGTGGCTTATCTTTATTTACAGTGGTCCCTGAGTGGTTTATCTTTATTTACAGTTGTCGCTGGGTGGTTTATCTTTATTTACAGTGGTCCCTGAGTGGTATTTCGTTATTTACAGTGGTCCCTGCATGGTTTATCTTTATTTACAGTGGTCCCTGGGTGGTTTATCTTTATTTACAGTGGTCCCTGAGTGGTATTTCGTTATTTACAGTGGTCCCTGGGAGGTTTATCTTTATTCACAGTGGTCTCTGGGTGGTTTATCTTTATTTACAGTGGACCCTGGGTGGTTTATCTTTATTTACAGTGGTCCCTGGGTGGTTTATCTTTATTTACAGTGGTCCCTGGGTGGTTTATCTTCATTTATAGTGGTCCCCGGGTGGTTTGTCTTTATTTACAGTGGTCCCTGGGTGGTTTATCTTTATTTGCAGTGGTCCCTGGGTGGTTTATCTTTATTTACAGTGGTCTCTGGGTGGTTTATCTTTATTTACAGTGGTCCCTGGGTGGTTTATATTTATTTACAGTGGTCTCTGGGTGATTTATCTTAATTTACAGTGGTTCCTGGGTGGTTTATCTTTATTTACAGTGGTCCCTGGGTGGTTTATCTTTATTTCCAGTGGTCCCGGGAGGTTTATCTTTATTTACAGTGGTCCCTGGGTGGTTTATCTTTACTTACAGTGGTCCCTGGGTGGTTTATCTTTATTTACAGTGGTCCCTGGGTGGTTTATCTTTATTTACAGTGGTCCCTGGGTGGTTTATCTTTATTTACAGTGGTCCTTGGGTGGTTTATCTTTATTTACAGTGGTCCCTGGGTGGTTTATCTTTATTTACAGTGGTTCCTGGGTGGTTTATCTTTATTTACAGTGGTCCCTGAGTGGTTTATCTTTATTTACAGTGGTCTCTGGGTGGTTTATCTTTATTTACAGTGGTCCCTGGGTGGTTTATTTTTATTTACAGTGGTCCCTGGGTGCTTTATTTTTATTTATAGTGGTCTCTGGGTGGTTTATCTTTATTTACAGTGGTCCCCGGGTGGTTTTTCTTTATTTACAGTGGTTCCCTGGGTGGTTTATCTTTATTTACAGTGGTCCCTGAGTGGTATTTCGTTATTTACAGTGGTCCCTGGGAGGTTTATCTTTATTTACAGTGGTCTCTGGGTGGTTTATCTTTATTTACAGTGGACCCTGGGTGGTTTATCTTTATTTACAGTGGTCCCTGGGTGGTTTATCTTTATTTACAGTGGTCCCTGGGTGGTTTATCTTCATTTATAGTGGTCCCCGGGTGGTTTGTCTTTATTTACAGTGGTCCCTGGGTGGTTTATCTTTATTTGCAGTGGTCCCTGGGTGGTTTATCTTTATTTACAGTGGTCTCTGGGTGGTTTATCTTTATTTACAGTGGTCCCTGGGTGGTTTATATTTATTTACAGTGGTCTCTGGGTGATTTATCTTTATTTACAGTGGTTCCTGGGTGGTTTATCTTTATTTACAGTGGTCCCTGGGTGGTTTATCTTTATTTCCAGTGGTCCCGGGAGGTTTATCTTCATTTACAGTGGTCCCTGAGTGGTTTATCTTTACTTACAGTGGTCCCTGGGTGGTTTATCTTTATTTACAGTGGTCCCTGGGTGGTTTATCTTTATTTACAGTGGTCCCTGGGTGGTTTATCTTTATTTACAGTGGTCCTTGGGTGGTTTATCTTTATTTACAGTGGTTCCTGGGTGGTTTATCTTTATTTACAGTGGTCCTTGGGTGGTTTATCTTTATTTACAGTGGTCCCTGAGTGGTTTATCTTTATTTACAGTGGTCTCTGGGCGGTTTATCTTTATTTACAGTGGTCCCTGGGTGGTTTATTTTTATTTACAGTGGTCCCTGGGTGCTTTATTTTTATTTATAGTGGTCTCTGGGTGGTTTATCTTTATTTACAGTGGTCCCCGGGTGGTTTATCTTTATTTGCAGTGGTTCCCTGGGTGGTTTATCTTTATTTACAGTGGTCCCTGGGTGGTTTACCTTTATTTACAGTGGTCCCCGGGTGGTTTATCTTTATTTACAGTGGTCTCCGGGTGGTTTATCTTTATTTACAGTGGTCCCCTGGTGGTTTATCTTTATTTACAGTGGTCCCTGGGTGGTTTTTCTTTATTTACAGTGGTCTCTGGGTGGTTTATCCTTATTTACAGTGGTGTCTGGGTGGTTTATCTTTATTTACAGTGGTCCCCGGGTGGTTTATCTTTATTTACAGTCGTCCCTGGGTGGTTTATACTCATTTACAGTGGTCCCTGGGTGGTTTATCTTTATTTACAGTGGTCCCTGGGTGGTTTATCTTTATTTACAGTGGTCTCTGGGTGGTTTATCTTTATTTACAGTGGTCCCCGGGTGGTTTATCTTTATTTACAGTGGTCTCTTGGTGGTTTATCTTTATTTACAGTGGTCCCCGGGTGGTTTAATCTTTATTTACAGTGGTTCCCGGGTGGTTTATCTTTATTTACAGTGGTCCCTGGGTGGTTTATCTTTATTTACAGTGGTCCCTGGGTGGTTTATCTTTATTTACACTGGTCCCTGGTTGGATTATCTTTATTTATAGTGGTCCCTGGGTAGTTTATCTTTATTTACAGTGGTCCCCGGGTGGTTTATCTTTATTTACAGTGGTCCCTGGGTGGTTTATCTTTATTTACAGTGGTCCCTGGGTGGTTTATCTTTATATACAGTGGTCCCTGGGTGGTTTATCTTTATTTACAGTGGTCCCTGGGAGGTTTATCTTTATTTACAGTGGTCTCTGGGTGGTTTATCTTTATTTACAGTGGTCCCCGGGTGGTTTATCTTTATTTACAGTGGTCCCGGGTGGATTATCTTTATTTACAGTGGTCCCCAGGTGGTTTATCTTTATTTACAGTGGTCCCTGGGGGGTGCATCTTTATTTACAGTGGTTCCCGGGTGGTTTATCTTTATTTACAGTGGTCCCTGTGTTGTTTATCTGTATTTACAGTGGTCCCTGGGTGGTTTATATGTATTTACAGTGGTCCCTGAGTGGCTTATCTTTATTTACAGTGGTCCCTGAGTGGTTTATCTTTATTTACAGTTGTCGCTGGGTGGTTTATCTTTATTTACAGTGGTCCCTGAGTGGTATTTCGTTATTTACAGTGGTCCCTGCATGGTTTATCTTTATTTACAGTGGTCCCTGGGTGGTTTATCTTTATTTACAGTGGTCCCTGAGTGGTATTTCGTTATTTACAGTGGTCCCTGGGAGGTTTATCTTTATTTACAGTGGTCTCTGGGTGGTTTATCTTTATTTACAGTGGACCCTGGGTGGTTTATCTTTATTTACAGTGGTCCCTGGGTGGTTTATCTTTATTTACAGTGGTCCCTGGGTGGTTTATCTTCATTTATAGTGGTCCCCGGGTGGTTTGTCTTTATTTACAGTGGTCCCTGGGTGGTTTATCTTTATTTGCAGTGGTCCCTGGGTGGTTTATCTTTATTTACAGTGGTCTCTGGGTGGTTTATCTTTATTTACAGTGGTCCCTGGGTGGTTTATATTTATTTACAGTGGTCTCTGGGTGATTTATCTTAATTTACAGTGGTTCCTGGGTGGTTTATCTTTATTTACAGTGGTCCCTGGGTGGTTTATCTTTATTTCCAGTGGTCCCGGGAGGTTTATCTTTATTTACAGTGGTCCCTGGGTGGTTTATCTTTACTTACAGTTGTCCCTGGGTGGTTTATCTTTATTTACAGTGGTCCCTGGGTGGTTTATCTTTATTTACAGTGGTCCCTGGGTGGTTTATCTTTATTTACAGTGGTCCTTGGGTGGTTTATCTTTATTTACAGTGGTCCCTGGGTGGTTTATCTTTATTTACAGTGGTTCCTGGGTGGTTTATCTTTATTTACAGTGGTCCCTGAGTGGTTTATCTTTATTTACAGTGGTCTCTGGGTGGTTTATCTTTATTTACAGTGGTCCCTGGGTGGTTTATTTTTATTTACAGTGGTCCCTGGGTGCTTTATTTTTATTTATAGTGGTCTCTGGGTGGTTTATCTTTATTTACAGTGGTCCCCGGGTGGTTTTTCTTTATTTACAGTGGTTCCCTGGGTGGTTTATCTTTATTTACAGTGGTCCCTGAGTGGTATTTCGTTATTTACAGTGGTCCCTGGGAGGTTTATCTTTATTTACAGTGGACCCTGGGTGGTTTATCTTTATTTACAGTGGACCCTGGGTGGTTTATCTTTATTTACAGTGGTCCCTGGGTGGTTTATCTTTATTTACAGTGGTCCCTGGGTGGTTTATCTTCATTTATAGTGGTCCCCGGGTGGTTTGTCTTTATTTACAGTGGTCCCTGGGTGGTTTATCTTTATTTGCAGTGGTCCCTGGGTGGTTTATCTTTATTTACAGTGGTCTCTGTGTGGTTTATCTTTATTTACAGTGGTCCCTGGGTGGTTTATATTTATTTACAGTGGTCTCTGGGTGATTTATCTTTATTTACAGTGGTTCCTGGGTGGTTTATCTTTATTTACAGTGGTCCCTGGGTGGTTTATCTTTATTTCCAGTGGTCCCGGGAGGTTTATCTTTATTTACAGTGGTCCCTGGGTGGTTTATCTTTACTTACAGTGGTCCCTGGGTGGTTTATCTTTATTTACAGTGGTCCCTGGGTGGTTTATCTTTATTTACAGTGGTCCCTGGGTGGTTTATCTTTATTTACAGTGGTCCTTGGGTGCTTTATCTTTATTTACAGTGGTCCCTGGGTGGTTTATCTTTATTTACAGTGGTTCCTGGGTGGTTTATCTTTATTTACAGTGGTCCCTGAGTGGTTTATCTTTATTTACAGTGGTCTCTGGGTGGTTTATCTTTATTTACAGTGGTCCCTGGGTGGTTTATTTTTATTTACAGTGGTCCCTGGGTGCTTTATTTTTATTTATAGTGGTCTCTGGGTGGTTTATCTTTATTTACAGTGGTCCCCGGGTGGTTTATCTTTATTTGCAGTGGTTCCCTGGGTGGTTTATCTTTATTTACAGTGGTCCCTGGGTGGTTTACCTTTATTTACAGTGGTCCCCGGGTGGTTTATCTTTATTTACAGTGGTCTCCGGGTGGTTTATCTTTATTTACAGTGGTCCCCTGGTGGTTTATCTTTATTTACAGTGGTCCCTGGCTGGTTTTTCTTTATTTACAGTGGTCTCTGGGTGGTTTATCCTTATTTACAGTGGTGTCTGGGTGGTTTATCTTTATTTACAGTGGTCCCCGGGTGGTTTATCTTTATTTACAGTCGTCCCTGGGTGGTTTATACTCATTTACAGTGGTCCCTGGGTGGTTTATCTTTATTTACAGTGGTCCCTGGGTGGTTTATCTTTATTTACAGTGGTCTCTGGGTGGTTTATCTTTATTTACAGTGGTCCCCGGGTGGTTTATCTTTATTTACAGTGGTCTCTTGGTGGTTTATCTTTATTTACAGTGGTCCCCGGGTGGTTTAATCTTTATTTACAGTGGTTCCCGGGTGGTTTATCTTTATTTACAGTGGTCCCTGGGTGGTTTATCTTTATTTACAGTGGTCCCTGGGTGGTTTATCTTTATTTACACTGGTCCCTGGTTGGATTATCTTTATTTATAGTGGTCCCTGGGTAGTTTATCTTTATTTACAGTGGTCCCCGGGTGGTTTATCTTTATTTACAGTGGTCCCTGGGTGGTTTATCTTTATTTACAGTGGTCCCTGGGTGGTTTATCTTTATTTACAGTGGTCCCTGGGAGGTTTATCTTTATTTATAGTGGTCCCTGGGTAGTTTATCTTTATTTACAGTGGTCCCCGGGTGGTTTATCTTTATTTACAGTGGTCCCTGGGTGGTTTATCTTTATTTACAGTGGTCCCTGGGTGGTTTATCTTTATTTACAGTGGTCCCTGGGTGGTTTATCTTTATTTACAGTGGTCCCTGGGTGATTTATCTTTATTTACAGTGGTTCCCGGGTGGTTTATTTTTATTTACAGTGGTTCCCGGGTGGTTTATATTTATTTACAGTGGTCCCTGGGTGGTTTATCTTTATTTACAGTGGTCCCTGGGTGGTTTATCTTTATTTACAGTGGTTCCCGGGTGGTTTATCTTTATTTACAGTGGTCCCTGGGTGGTTTATCTTTATTTACAGTGGTCTCTGGGTGGTTTATCTTTATTTACAGTGGTCCCTGGGTGATTTATCTTTATTTACAGTGGTCTCTGGGTGGTTTATCATTATTTACTGTGGTCCCTGGGTTGTTTATCTTTATTTACAGTGGTCCCTGGGTGGTTTATCTTTCTTTACAGTGGTCTCTGGTTGGTTTATCTTTATTTACAGTGGTCCCTGGGTGGTTTATCTTTATTTACAGTGGTCCCTGTGTGGTTTATCTTTATTTACAGTGGTCCCTGGGTGGTTTATCTTTATTTACAGTGGTCTCTGGGTGGTTTATCCTTATTTACATTGGTCCCTGTGTGATTTATCTTAATTTACAGTGATCCCTGGCTGGTTTATCTTTATTTACAGTGGTCCCCGGGTGGTTTATCTTTATTTACAGTGGTCTCTGGGTGGTTTATCTTTATTTACAGTGGTCCCCGGGTGGTTTATCTTTATTTACAGTGGTTCCCGGGTGGCTTGCCTTTATTTACAGTGGTCCCTGGGTGGTTTATCTTTATTTACAGTGGTCTCTGGGTGTTTTATCTTTATTTACAGTGGTCGCTGGGTGTTTTATCTTTATTTACAGTGGTCTCTGGGTGGTTTATCTTTATTTACAGTGGTCCCCGGGAGGTTTATCTTTATTTACAGTGGTTCCTGGGTGGTTTATCTTTATTTCCAATGGTCTGTGAGTGGTTTATCTTTATTTACAGTGGTTCCCGGGTGGTTTATCTTTATTTACAGTGGTCCCTGGGTGGTTTATCTTTATTTACAGTGGTCTCTGGGTGGTTTATCTTCATTTACAGTGGTCCCTGGGTGATTTATCTTTATTTACAGTGGTCCCTGGGTGGTTTACCTTTATTTACAGTGGTCCCTGGGTGGTTTATCTTTATTTACAGTGGTCCCTGGGTGGTTTATGTTTATTTACAGTGGTCCCTGGGTGGTTTATCTTTATTTACAGTGGTCCCTGGGTGGTTTATCTTTATTTACAGTGGTCTCTGGGTGATTTATCTTTATTTACAGTGGTCCCTGGGTGGTTTATCTTTATTTACAGTGGTCCCTGGGTGGTTTATCTTTATTTACAGTGGTCCCCGGTTGATTTATCTTTATTTACAGTGGTCCCTGGGTGGTTTATCTTTATATACAGTGGTCTTGTGTGGATTATCTTTATTTACAGTGGTCCCTGGGTGGTTTATCTTTATTTACAGTGGTCTCTGTGTGTTTTATCTTTATTTACAGTGGTCCCTGGGTGTTTTATCTTTATTCACAGTGGTCTCTGGGTGGTTTATCTTTATTTACAGTGGTCCCCGGTTGGTTTATCTTTATTTACAGTGGTTCCTGGGTGGTTTATCTTTATTTCCAATGGTCTCTGTGTGGTTTATCTTTATTTACAGTGGTCCCTGGGTGGTTTATCTTTATTTACAGTGGTCTCTGTGTGGTTTATCTTTATTTACAGTGGTTCCCGGGTGGTTTATCTTTATTTACAGTGGTCCCTGGGTGGTTTATCTTTATTTACAGTGGTCCCCGGGTGGTTTATCTTTATTTACAGTGGTCCCTGGGTGGTTTATCTTTATTTACAGTTGTCCCCGGGTGGTTTACCTTTATTTACAGTGGTCCCTGGGTGGTTTATCTTTATTTACAGTGGTCTCTGGGTGGTTTATCTTTATTTACAGTGGTCCCTGGGTGGTTTATCTTTATTTACAGTGGTCCCTCGGTGGTTTACCTTTATTTACAGTGGTCCCTGGGTGGTTTATCTTTATTTACAGTGGTCCCTGGGTGGTTTATCTTTATTTACAGTGGTCCCTGGGTTGTTTATCTTTATTTACAGTGGTCCCTGGGTGGTTTATCTTTATTTACAGTGGACCCTGGGTGGTTTATCTTTATTTACAGTGGTCCCTGGGTGGTTTATCTTTATTTACAGAGTTCCCCGGGTGGTTTATCTTTATTTAGAGTCATCCCCGGGTGGTTTATCTTTATTTACAGTGTTTCCCGGGTGGTTTATCTTTATTTACAGTGGTCCCTGGGTGGTTTATCTTTATTTACAGTGGTCTCTGGGTGTTTTATCTTTATTTACAGTGGTCCCTGGGTGTTTTATCTTTATTTACAGTGGTCTCTGGGTGGTTTATCTTTATTTACAGTGGTCCCTGGTTGGTGTATCTTTATTTACAGTGGTTCCCGGGTGGTTTATCTTTATTTACAGTGGTCCCTGTGTGGTTTATCTGTATTTACAGTGGTCCCTGGGTGGTTTATATGTATTTACAGTGGTCCCTGGGTGGCTTATCTTTATTTACAGTGGTCCCTGTCTGGTTTATCTTTATTTACAGTGGTCGCTGGGTTGTTTATCTTTATTTACAGTGGTCCCTGGGTGGTTTATCTTTATTTACAGTGGTCCCTGAGTGGTATTTATTTATTTACAGTGGTCCCTGGGAGGTTTATCTTTATTTACAGTGGTCTCTGGGTGGTTTATCTTTATTTACAGTGGACCCTGGGTGGCTTATCTTTATTTACAGTGGTCCCTGGGTGGTTTATCTTTTTTTACAGTGGTCCCTGGGTGGTTTATCTCCATTTATAGTGGTCCCCGGGTGGTTTATCTTTATTTACAGTGGTCCCCGGGTGGTTTGTCTTTATTTACAGTGGTCCCTGGGTGGTTTATCTTTATTTACAGTGGTCCCTGGGTGGTTTATATTTATTTACAGTGGTCTCTGGGTGATTTATCTTTATTTACAGTGGTTCCTGGGTGGTTTATCTTTATTTACAGTGGTCCCCGGGTGATTTATCTTTATTTACAGTGGTTCCCTGGGTGGTTTATCTTTATGTACAGTGGTCCCTGGGTGGTTTATCTTTATTTACAGTGGTCTCTCGGTGGTTTATCTTTATTTACAGTGGTGCCTGGGTGGTTTACCTTTATTTACAGTGGTCCCCGGGTGGTTTATCTTTATTTACAGTGGTCTCCGGGTGGTTTATCTTTATTTACAGTGGTCCCCCGGTGGTTTATCTTTATTTACAGTGGTCCCTGGGTGGTTTATCTTTATTTACAGTGGTCCCTGGGTTGTTTATTTTTATTTACAGTGGTCCCCGGGTGGTTTATCTTTATTTACAGTGGTCCCTGGGTGGTTTATCATTATTTACAGTGGGCTCTGGGTGGTTTATCTTTATTTACAGTGGTCCCTGTGTGGTTTATCTTTATTTACTCTGGTCCCCGTGTGGTTTATCTTTATTTACAGTGGTCCCCGGGTTGTTTATCTTTATTTACAGTGGTCTCTGGGTGGTTTATCTTTATTTACAGTGGTCTCTGGGTGGTTTATCTTTATTTACAGTGGTCCCCGGGTGGTTTATCTTTATTTACAGTGGTCCCCGGGTTGTTTATCTTTATTTACTGTGGTCTCTGGGTGGTTTATCTTTATTTACAGTGGTCTCTGGGTGGTTTATCTTTATTTACAGTGGTCTCTGGGTGGTGTATCTTTATTTACAGTGGTCCCTGGGTGGTTTATCTTTATTTACAGTGATCCCCGGGTGGTTTATCTTTATCTACAGAGGTTCCTGGGTGGTTTATCTTTATTTACAGTGGTCCCTGGGTGGTTTATCTTTATTTACAGTGGTCCCCGGGTGGTTTATCTTTATTTACAGTGGTTCCCGGGTGGTTTATCTTTATTTACAGTGGTCTCTGGGTGATTTATCTTTATTTACAGTGGTCCCCGGGTGGTTTATCTTTATTTACAGTGGTCCCTGGGTGGTTTATCTTTATTTACAGTGGTCTCTGGGAGTTTTATCTTTATTTACAGTGGTCCCTGGGTGTTTTATCTTTATTTACAGTGGTCTCTGGGTGGTTTATATTTATTTACAGTGGTCCCCGGGTGGTTTATCTTTATTTACAGTGGTTCCTGGGTGGTTTATCTTTATTTCCAATGGTCTCTGGGTGGTTTATCTTTATTTACAGTGGTCCCTGGGTGGTTTATCTTTATTTACAGTGGTCCCCGGGTGGTTTATCTTTATTTACACTGGTCCCTGGGTGGTTTATCTTTATTTACAGTGGTTCCTGGGTGGTTTATCTTTATTTACAGTGGTCCCCGGGTTGTTTATCTTTATTTACAGTGGTCCCTGGGTGGTTTATCTTTATTTACAGTGGTCCCTGGGTGGTTTATCTTTATTTACAGTGGTCCCGGGGTGGTTTATCTTTATTTACAGTGGTCCCTGGGTGGTTTTTCTTTATTTACAGTGGTCCCTGGGTGGTTTATCTTTATTTACAGTGGTCCCTGGGTGGTTTATCTTTATTTACAGTGGTCCCTGGGTGGTTTATCTTTATTTACAGTGGTCCCTGGGTGGTTTATCTTTATTTACAGTGGTCCCTGGGTGGTTTATCTTTATTTACAGTGGTCCCCGGGTTGTTTATCTTTATTTACAGTGGTCCCTGGGTGGTTTATCTTTATTTACAGTGGTCCCTGGGTGGTTTATCTTTATTTACAGTGGTCTCTGGGTGGTTTATCTTTATTTACAGTGGTTCCTGGGTGGTTTATCTTTATTTACAGTGATTCCTGGGTGGTTTATCTTTATTTACAGTGGTCTCTGGGTGTTTTATCTTTATTTACAGTGGTTCCCGGGTGGTTTATCTTTATTTACAGTGGTCCCTGGGTGGTTTATCTTTATTTACAGTGGTCCCCGGGTGGTTCATCTTTATTTACAGTGGTCCCTGGGTGGTTTATCTTTATTTACAGTGGTCCCCGAGTGGTTTATCTTTATTTACAGTCATCCCCGGGTGGTTTATCTTTATTTACAGTGGTTCCCGGGTGGTTTATCTTTATTTACAGTGGTCCCTGGATGGTTTATCTTTATTTACAGTGGTCTCTGGGTGTTTTATCTTTATTTACAGTGGTCCCTGGGTGTTTTATCTTTATTTACAGTGGTCTCTGGGTGGTTTATCTTTATTTACAGTGGTCCCCGGTTGGTTTATCTTTGTTTACAGTGGTTCCTGGGTGGTTTATCTTTATTTCCAATGGTCTCTGGGTGGTTTATCTTTATTTACAGTGGTTCCCGGGTGGTTTATCTTTATTTACAGTGGTCCCTGGGTGGTTTATCTTTATTTACAGTGGTCTCTGGGTGGTTTATCTTTATTTACAGTGGTCCCTGGGTGGTTTATCTTTATTTACAGTGGTCCCTGGGTGGTTTATCTTTATTTACAGTGGTCCCTGGGTGGTTTATCTTTATTTACAGTGGTCCCTGGGTGGTTTATCTTTATTTACAGTGGTCCCTGGGTGGTTTATCTTTATTTACAGTGGTCCCTGGGTGGTTTATATTTATTTACAGTGGTCTCTGGGTGATTTATCTTTATTTACAGTGGTCCCTGGGTGGTTTATCTTTATTTACAGTGGTCCCTGGGTTGTTTATTTTTATTTACAGTGGTCCCTGGGTGGTTTATCTTTATTTACAGTGGTCCCCGGGTGGTTTATCTTTATTTACAGTGGTCCCTGGGTGGTTTATCTTTATTTACAGTGGTCCCTGGGTGGTTTATCTTTATTTACAGTGGTTCCTGGGTGGTTTATCTTTATTTCCAATGGTCTCTGTGTGGTTTATCTTTATTTACAGTGGTCCCTGGGTGGTTTATCTTTATTTACAGTGGTCTCTGTGTGGTTTATCTTTATTTACAGTGGTTCCCGGGTGGTTTATCTTTATTTACAGTGGTCCCTGGGTGGTTTATCTTTATTTACAGTGGTCCCCGGGTGGTTTATCTTTATTTACAGTGGTCCCTGGGTGGTTTATCTTTATTTACAGTTGTCCCCGGGTGGTTTACCTTTATTTACAGTGGTCCCTGGGTGGTTTATCTTTATTTACAGTGGTCTCTGGGTGGTTTATCTTTATTTACAGTGGTTCCTGGGTGGTTTATCTTTATTTACAGTGGTCCCTCGGTGGTTTACCTTTATTTACAGTGGTCCCTGGGTGGTTTATCTTTATTTACAGTGGTCCCTGGGTGGTTTATCTTTATTTACAGTGGTCCCTGGGTTGTTTATCTTTATTTACAGTGGTCCCTGGGTGGTTTATCTTTATTTACAGTGGACCCTGGGTGGTTTATCTTTATTTACAGTGGTCCCTGGGTGGTTTATCTTTATTTACAGAGTTCCCCGGGTGGTTTATCTTTATTTAGAGTCATCCCCGGGTGGTTTATCTTTATTTACAGTGTTTCCCGGGTGGTTTATCTTTATTTACAGTGGTCCCTGGGTGGTTTATCTTTATTTACAGTGGTCTCTGGGTGTTTTATCTTTATTTACAGTGGTCCCTGGGTGTTTTATCTTTATTTACAGTGGTCTCTGGGTGGTTTATCTTTATTTACAGTGGTCCCTGGTTGGTGTATCTTTATTTACAGTGGTTCCCGGGTGGTTTATCTTTATTTACAGTGGTCCCTGTGTGGTTTATCTGTATTTACAGTGGTCCCTGGGTGGTTTATATGTATTTACAGTGGTCCCTGGGTGGCTTATCTTTATTTACAGTGGTCCCTGTCTGGTTTATCTTTATTTACAGTGGTCGCTGGGTTGTTTATCTTTATTTACAGTGGTCCCTGGGTGGTTTATCTTTATTTACAGTGGTCCCTGAGTGGTATTTATTTATTTACAGTGGTCCCTGGGAGGTTTATCTTTATTTACAGTGGTCTCTGGGTGGTTTATCTTTATTTACAGTGGACCCTGGGTGGCTTATCTTTATTTACAGTGGTCCCTGGGTGGTTTATCTTTTTTTACAGTGGTCCCTGGGTGGTTTATCTCCATTTATAGTGGTCCCCGGGTGGTTTATCTTTATTTACAGTGGTCCCCGGGTGGTTTGTCTTTATTTACAGTGGTCCCTGGGTGGTTTATCTTTATTTACAGTGGTCCCTGGGTGGTTTATATTTATTTACAGTGGTCTCTGGGTGATTTATCTTTATTTACAGTGGTTCCTGGGTGGTTTATCTTTATTTACAGTGGTCCCCGGGTGATTTATCTTTATTTACAGTGGTTCCCTGGGTGGTTTATCTTTATGTACAGTGGTCCCTGGGTGGTTTATCTTTATTTACAGTGGTCTCTCGGTGGTTTATCTTTATTTACAGTGGTGCCTGGGTGGTTTACCTTTATTTACAGTGGTCCCCGGGTGGTTTATCTTTATTTACAGTGGTCTCCGGGTGGTTTATCTTTATTTACAGTGGTCCCCCGGTGGTTTATCTTTATTTACAGTGGTCCCTGGGTGGTTTATCTTTATTTACAGTGGTCCCTGGGTTGTTTATTTTTATTTACAGTGGTCCCCGGGTGGTTTATCTTTATTTACAGTGGTCCCTGGGTGGTTTATCATTATTTACAGTGGGCTCTGGGTGGTTTATCTTTATTTACAGTGGTCCCTGTGTGGTTTATCTTTATTTACTCTGGTCCCCGTGTGGTTTATCTTTATTTACAGTGGTCCCCGGGTTGTTTATCTTTATTTACAGTGGTCTCTGGGTGGTTTATCTTTATTTACAGTGGTCTCTGGGTGGTTTATCTTTATTTACAGTGGTCCCCGGGTGGTTTATCTTTATTTACAGTGGTCCCCGGGTTGTTTATCTTTATTTACTGTGGTCTCTGGGTGGTTTATCTTTATTTACAGTGGTCTCTGGGTGGTTTATCTTTATTTACAGTGGTCTCTGGGTGGTGTATCTTTATTTACAGTGGTCCCTGGGTGGTTTATCTTTATTTACAGTGATCCCCGGGTGGTTTATCTTTATCTACAGAGGTTCCTGGGTGGTTTATCTTTATTTACAGTGGTCCCTGGGTGGTTTATCTTTATTTACAGTGGTCCCCGGGTGGTTTATCTTTATTTACAGTGGTTCCCGGGTGGTTTATCTTTATTTACAGTGGTCTCTGGGTGATTTATCTTTATTTACAGTGGTCCCCGGGTGGTTTATCTTTATTTACAGTGGTCCCTGGGTGGTTTATCTTTATTTACAGTGGTCTCTGGGAGTTTTATCTTTATTTACAGTGGTCCCTGGGTGTTTTATCTTTATTTACAGTGGTCTCTGGGTGGTTTATATTTATTTACAGTGGTCCCCGGGTGGTTTATCTTTATTTACAGTGGTTCCTGGGTGGTTTATCTTTATTTCCAATGGTCTCTGGGTGGTTTATCTTTATTTACAGTGGTCCCTGGGTGGTTTATCTTTATTTACAGTGGTCCCCGGGTGGTTTATCTTTATTTACACTGGTCCCTGGGTGGTTTATCTTTATTTACAGTGGTTCCTGGGTGGTTTATCTTTATTTACAGTGGTCCCCGGGTTGTTTATCTTTATTTACAGTGGTCCCTGGGTGGTTTATCTTTATTTACAGTGGTCCCTGGGTGGTTTATCTTTATTTACAGTGGTCCCGGGGTGGTTTATCTTTATTTACAGTGGTCCCTGGGTGGTTTTTCTTTATTTACAGTGGTCCCTGGGTGGTTTATCTTTATTTACAGTGGTCCCTGGGTGGTTTATCTTTATTTACAGTGGTCCCTGGGTGGTTTATCTTTATTTACAGTGGTCCCTGGGTGGTTTATCTTTATTTACAGTGGTCCCTGGGTGGTTTATCTTTATTTACAGTGGTCCCCGGGTTGTTTATCTTTATTTACAGTGGTCCCTGGGTGGTTTATCTTTATTTACAGTGGTCCCTGGGTGGTTTATCTTTATTTACAGTGGTCTCTGGGTGGTTTATCTTTATTTACAGTGGTTCCTGGGTGGTTTATCTTTATTTACAGTGATTCCTGGGTGGTTTATCTTTATTTACAGTGGTCTCTGGGTGTTTTATCTTTATTTACAGTGGTTCCCGGGTGGTTTATCTTTATTTACAGTGGTCCCTGGGTGGTTTATCTTTATTTACAGTGGTCCCCGGGTGGTTCATCTTTATTTACAGTGGTCCCTGGGTGGTTTATCTTTATTTACAGTGGTCCCCGAGTGGTTTATCTTTATTTACAGTCATCCCCGGGTGGTTTATCTTTATTTACAGTGGTTCCCGGGTGGTTTATCTTTATTTACAGTGGTCCCTGGATGGTTTATCTTTATTTACAGTGGTCTCTGGGTGTTTTATCTTTATTTACAGTGGTCCCTGGGTGTTTTATCTTTATTTACAGTGGTCTCTGGGTGGTTTATCTTTATTTACAGTGGTCCCCGGTTGGTTTATCTTTGTTTACAGTGGTTCCTGGGTGGTTTATCTTTATTTCCAATGGTCTCTGGGTGGTTTATCTTTATTTACAGTGGTTCCCGGGTGGTTTATCTTTATTTACAGTGGTCCCTGGGTGGTTTATCTTTATTTACAGTGGTCTCTGGGTGGTTTATCTTTATTTACAGTGGTCCCTGGGTGGTTTATCTTTATTTACAGTGGTCCCTGGGTGGTTTATCTTTATTTACAGTGGTCCCTGGGTGGTTTATCTTTATTTACAGTGGTCCCTGGGTGGTTTATCTTTATTTACAGTGGTCCCTGGGTGGTTTATCTTTATTTACAGTGGTCCCTGGGTGGTTTATATTTATTTACAGTGGTCTCTGGGTGGTTTATCTTTATTTACAGTGGTCCCTGGGTGGTTTATCTTTATTTACAGTGGTCCCTGGGTTGTTTATTTTTATTTACAGTGGTCCCCGGGTGGTTTATCTTTATTTACAGTGGTCCCTGGGTGGTTTATCTTTATTTACAGTGGGCTCTGGGTGGTTTATCTTTATTTACAGTGGTCCCTGGGTGGTTTATCTTTATTTACAGTGGTCCCCGGGTGGTTTGTCTTTATTTACTCTGGTCCCCGTGTGGTTTATCTTTATTTACAGTGGTCCCCGGGTTGTTTATCTTTATTTACAGTGGTCTCTGGTTGGTTTATCTTTATTTACAGTGGTCTCTGGGTGGTTTTTCTTTATTTACAGTGGTCTCTGGGTGGTGTATCTTTATTTACTGTGGTCCCCGGGTGGTTTATCTTTATTTACAGTGATCCCCGGGTGGTTTATCTTTATCTACAGAGGTTCCTGGGTGGTTTATCTTTATTTACAGTGGTCCCTGGGTGGTTTATCTTTATTTACAGTGGTCCCTGGGTGGTTTATCTATATTTACAGTGGTCCCCGGGTGGTTTATCTTTATTTACAGTGGTCCCTGGGTGGTTTATCTTTATTTACAGTGGTCTCTGGGTGTTTTATCTTTATTTACAGTGGTCCCTGGGTGTTTTATCTTTATTTACAGTGGTCTCTGGGTGGTTTATATTTATTTACAGTGGTCCTCGGGTGGTTTATCTTTATTTACAGTGGTTCCTGGGTGGTTTATCTTTATTTCCAATGGTCTCTGGGTGGTTTATCTTTATTTACAGTGGTCCCTGGGTGGTTTATCTTTATTTACAGTTGTCCCTGGGTGGTTTATCTTTATTTACAGTGATTCCTGGGTGGTTTATCTTTATTTACAGTGGTCCCCGGGTGGTTTATCTTTATTTACACTGGTCCCTGGGTGGTTTATCTTTATTTACAGTGGTCTCTGGGTAGTTTATCTTTATTTACAGTGGTCCCTGGGTGGTTTATCTTTATTTACAGTGGTCTCTGGGTGGTTTATCTTTATTTACAGTGGTCCCTGGGTGGTTTATCTTTATTTACAGTGGTCCCTGGGTGGTTTATCTTTATTTACAGTGGTCCCTGGGTGGTTTATCTTTATTTACAGTGGTCCCCGGGTGGTTTATCTTTAATTACAGTGGTTCCTGGGTGGTTTATCTTTATTTACAATGGTCTCTGGGTGGTTTATCTTTATTTACAGTGGTCCCTGGGTGGTTTATCTTTATTTACAGTGATTCCTGGGTGGTTTATCTTTATTTACAGTGGTCTCTTGGTGTTTTATCTTCATTTACAGTGGTTCCCGGGTGGTTTATCTTTATTTACAGTGGTCCCTGGGTGGTTTATCTTTATTTACAGTGGTCCCCGGGTGGTTCATCTTTATTTACAGTGGTCCCTGGGTGGTTTATCTTTATTTACAGTGGTCCCCGTGTGGTTTATCTTTATTTACAGTGGTACCTGGGTGGTTTATCTTTATTTACAGTGGTCCCTGGTTGGTTTATCTTTATTTACAGTGGTCACCGGGTGGTTTATCTTTATTTACATAGGTCCCTGGGTGGTTTATCTTTATTTACAGTGGTCCCCGGGTGGTTTATCTTGATTTACAGTGGTCCCCGGGTGGTTTATCTTTATTTACAGAGGTCCCTGGGTGGTTTATCTTTATTTACTGTGGTCCCTGGGTGGTTTATCTTTATTTACAGTGGTCCCCGGGTGGTTTATCTTTATTTACAGAGTTCCCTGGGTGGTTTATCTTTATTTACAGTGGTCCCTGGGTGGTTTTTCTTTATTTACAGTGGTCCACGGGTGGTTTATCTTTATTTACAGTGGTCCCTGGGTGGTTTATCTTTATTTACAGTGGTCCCTGGGTGGTTTATCTTTATTTACAGTGGTCTCTGTGTGGTTTATCTTTATTTACAGTGGTCCCCGGGTGGTTTATCTTTATTTACAATGGTCCCTGGGTGGTTTATCTTTATTTACAGTGGTCCCTGGGTGGTTTATCTTTATTTACAGTGGTCCCTGGGTGGTTTATCTTTATTTACAGTGGTCCCTGCGTTGTTTATTTTTATTTACAGTGGTCCCCGGGTGGTTTATCTTTATTTACAGTGGTCCCTGGGTGGTTTATCTTTATTTACAGCGGGCTCTGGGTGGTTTATCTTTATTTACAGTGGTCCCTGGGTGGTTTATCTTTATTTACAGTGGTCCCCGGGTGGTTTATCTTTATTTACTCTGGTCCCCGTGTGGTTTATCTTTATTTACAGTGGTCCCCGGGTTGTTTATCTTTATTTACAGTGGTCTCTGGGTGGTTTATCTTTATTTACAGTGGTCTCTGGGTGGTTTATCTTTATTTACAGTGGTCTCTGGGTGGTGTATCTTTATTTACTGTGGTCCCCGGGTGGTTTATCTTTATTTACAGTGATCCCCGGGTGGTTTATCTTTATCTACAGAGGTTCCTGGGTGGTTTATCTTTATTTACAGTGGTCCCTGGGTGGTTTATCTTTATTTACAGTGGTCCCTGGGTGGTTTATCTATATTTACAGTGGTCCCCGGGTGGTTTATCTTTATTTACAGTGGTCCCTGGGTGGTTTATCTTTATTTACAGTGGTCTCTGGGTGTTTTATCTTTATTTACAGTGGTCCCTGGGTGTTTTATCTTTATTTACAGTGGTCTCTGGGTGGTTTATATTTATTTACAGTGGTCCTCGGGTGGTTTATCTTTATTTACAGTGGTTCCTGGGTGGTTTATCTTTATTTCCAATGGTCTCTGGGTAGTTTATCTTTATTTACAGTGGTCCCTGGGTGGTTTATCTTTATTTACAGTGGTCCCTGGGTGGTTTATCTTTATTTACAGTGGTTCCTGGGTGGTTTATCTTTATTTACAGTGGTCCCCGGGTGGTTTATCTTTATTTACACTGGTCCCTGGGTGGTTTATCTTTATTTACAGTGGTCTCTGGGTAGTTTATCTTTATTTACAGTGGTCCCTGGGTGGTTTATCTTTATTTACAGTGGTCCCCGGGTGGTTTATCTTTAATTACAGTGGTTCCTGGGTGGTTTATCTTTATTTCCAATGGTCTCTGGGTGGTTTATCTTTATTTACAGTGGTCCCTGGGTGGTTTATCTTTATTTACAGTGATTCCTGGGTGGTTTATCTTTATTTACAGTGGTCTCTTGGTGTTTTATCTTCATTTACAGTGGTTCCCGGGTGGTTTATCTTTATTTACAGTGGTCCCTGGGTGGTTTATCTTTATTTACAGTGGTCCCCGGGTGGTTCATCTTTATTTACAGTGGTCCCTGGGTGGTTTATCTTTATTTACAGTGGTCCCCGGGTGGTTTATCTTTATTTACAGTGGTACCTGGGTGGTTTATCTTTATTTACAGTGGTCCCTGGGTGGTTTATCTTTATTTACAGTGGTCTCTTGGTGTTTTATCTTCATTTACAGTGGTTCCCGGGTGGTTTATCATTATTTACATAGGTCCCTGGGTGGTTTATCTTTATTTACAGTGGTCCCCGGGTGGTTTATCTTGATTTACAGTGGTCCCCGGTGGTTTATCTTTATTTACAGAGGTCCCTGGGTGGTTTATCTTTATTTACAGTGGTCCCTGGGTGGTTTATCTTTATTTACAGTGGTCCCCGGGTGGTTTATCTTTATTTACAGTGGTCCCTGGGTGGTTTATCTTTATTTACAGTGGTCCCCGGGTGGTTTATCTTTATTTACAGTGGTCCACGGGTGGTTTATCTTTATTTACAGTGGTCTCTGTGTGGTTTATCTTTATTTACAGTGGTCCCCGGGTGGTTTATCTTTATTTACAGTGGTCCCTGGGTGGTTTATCTTTATTTACAGTGGTCCCTGGGTGGTTTATCTTTATTTACAGTGGTCCCCGGGTGGTTTACCTTTATTTACAATTGTCCCTGGGTGGTTTATCTTTATTTACAGTGGTCCCTGGGTTGTTTATCTTTATTTACAGTGGTCTCTGGGTGGTTTATCTTCATTTACAGTGGTCTCTGGGTGGTTTATCTTTATTTACAGTGGTCCCTGGGTGGTTTATCTTTATTTACAGTGGTCCCCGGGTGGTTTATCTTTATTTACAGTGGTTCCCGGGTGGTTTATCTTTATTTACAGTGGTCCCTGGGTGGTTTATCTTTATTTACAGTGGTTCCCGGGTGGTTTATCTTTATTTACAGTGGACCCTGGGTGGTTTATCTTTATTTACAGTGGTCCCAGGGTGGTTTATCTTTATTTACAGTGGTCCCCGGGTGGTTTATCTTTATTTACAGTGGTCCCTGGGTGGTTTATCTTTATTTACACTGGTCCCCGGGTGGTTCTTCTTTATTTACAATGGTCCCTGGGTGGTTTATCTTTATTTACAGTGGTCCCCGGGTGGTTTATCTTTATTTACAGTGGTCCCCGGGTGGTTTATCTTTATTTACAGTCGTCCCTGGGTGGTTTATCTTTATTTACAGTGGTCCCTGGGTGGTTTATCTTTATTTTCAGTGGTCCCTGGGTGGTTTATCTTTATTTACAGTGGTCCCTGGGTGGTTTATCTTTATTTACAGTGGTCCCTGGGTGGTGTATCTTTATTTACAGTGGTCCCCGGGTGGTTTATCTTTATTTACAGTGGTCCCTGGGTGGTTTATCTTTATTTACAGTGGTCTTTGGGTGTTTTATCTTTATTTACAGTGGTCCCCGGGTGGTTTATCTTTATTTACAGTGGTCCCCGGGGTGGTTTATCTTTATTTACAGTGGTCCCTGGGTTGTTTATCTTTATTTACAGTGGTTCCCGGGTGTTTTATCTTTATTTACAGTGGTCCCTGGGTAGTTTATCTTTATTTACAGTGGTCCCTGGGTGGTTTATCTTTATTTACAGTGGTTCCCGGGTGGTTTATCTTTATTTACAGTGGTCCCTGGGTGGTTTATCTTTATTTACAGTGGTCCCTGGGTGGTTTATCTTTACTTACAGTGGTTCCCGGGTGGTTTATCTTTATTTACAGTGGTCCCTGGGTGGTTTATCTTTATTTACAGTGGTCCCTGGGTGGTTTATCTTTATTTACAGTGGTCCCTGGGTGGTTTATCTTTATTTACAGTGGTTCCCGGGTGGTTTATCTTTATTTACAGTGGTCCCTGGGTGGTTTATCTTTATTTACAGTGGTCCCTGGGTGGTTTATCTTTATTTACAGTGGTCCCCGGGTGGTTTATCTTTATTTACAGTGGACCCTGGGTGGTTTATCTTTATTTACAGTGGTTCCCGGGTGGTTTATCTTTATTTACAGTGGTCCCCGGGTGGTTTATCTTTATTTACAGTGGTCCCTGGGTGGTTTATCTTTATTTACAGCGGTCCCCGGGTGGTTTATCTTTATTTACAGTGGTCCCCGGGTGGTTTATCTTTATTTACAGTGGTCCCCGGGTGGTTTATCTTTATTTACAGTGGTCTCTGGGTGGTTTATCTTTATTTACAGTGGTTCCCGGGTGGTTTATCTTTATTTACAGTGGTCCCCGGGTGGTTTATCTTTATTTACAGTGGTCCCCGGCTGGTTTATCTTTATTTACAGTGGTCTCTGGGTGGTTTATCTTTATTTACAGTGGTTCCCGGGTGGTTTATCTTTATTTACAGTGGTCCCTGGGTGGTTTATCTTTATTTACAGTGGTCCCTGGGTGGTTTATCTTTATTTACAGTGGTTCCCGGGTGGTTTATCTTTATTTACAGTGGTCCCTGGGTGGTTTATCTTTATTTACAGTGGTCCCTGGGTGGTTTATCTTTATTTACAGTGGTCCCTGGGTGGTTTATCTTTATTTACAGTGGTCCCTGGGTGGTTTATCTTTATTTACAGTGGTCTCCGGGTGGTTTATCTTTATTTACAGTGGTCCCTGGGTGGTTTATCTTTATTTACAGTGGTTCCCGGGTGGTTTATCTTTATTTACAGTGGTCCCTGGGTAGTTTATCTTTATTTACAGTGGTCCCGGGTGGTTTATCTTTATTTACAGTGGTCCCTGGGTGGTTTATCTTTATTTACAGTGGTCCCTGGGTGGTTTATCTTTATTTACAGTGTTCCCTGGGTAGTTTATCTTTATTTACAGTGTTCCCTGGGTGGTTTATCTTTATTTACAGTGTTCCCTGGGTAGTTTATCTTTATTTACAGTGGTCCCTGGGTGGTTTATCTTTATTTACAGTGGTCCCTGGGTGGATTATCTTTGTTTACAGTGGTCTCTGGGTAGTTTATCTTTATTTACAGTGGTCCCGGGTGGTTTATCTTTATTTACAGTGGTCCCTGGGTGGTTTATCTTTATTTACAGTGGTCCCTGGGTAGTTTATCTTTATTTACAGTGGTCCCGGGTGGTTTATCTTTATTTACAGTGTTCCCTGAGTGGTTTATCTTTATTTACAGTGGTCCCTGTGTAGAATATCATTATTTACAGGGGTCCCTGGGTAGAATATCATTATTTACAGTGTTCCCTGAGTGGTATATCATTATTTACAGTGGTTCCTGGATAGCATATCATTATTTACAGTGGTCCCTGTGTAGAATATATTTATTTACAGTGTTCCCTGTGTAGAATATCTTTATTTACAGTGGTCCCTGTGTAGAATATCATTATTTACAGTGGTCCCTGGGTGGTTTATCTTTATTTACAGTGGGCTCTGGGTGGTTTATCTTTATTTACAGTGGTCCCTGTGTGGTTTATCTTTATTTACTCTGGTCCCCGTGTGGTTTATCTTTATTTACAGTGGTCCCCGGGTTGTTTATCTTTATTTACAGTGGTCTCTGGGTGGTTTATCTTTATTTACAGTGGTCTCTGGGTGGTTTATCTTTATTTACAGTGGTCTCTGGGTGGTGTATCTTTATTTACTGTGGTCCCCGGGTGGTTTATCTTTATTTACAGTGATCCCCGGGTGGTTTATCTTTATCTACAGAGGTTCCTGGGTGGTTTATCTTTATTTACAGTGGTCCCTGGGTGGTTTATCTTTATTTACAGTGGTCCCTGGGTGGTTTATCTATATTTACAGTGGTCCCCGGGTGGTTTATCTTTATTTACAGTGGTCCCTGGGTGGTTTATCTTTATTTACAGTGGTCTCTGGGTGTATTATCTTTATTTACAGTGGTCCCTGGGTGTTTTATCTTTATTTACAGTGGTCCCTGGGTGGTTTATCTTTATTTACAGTGGTCTCTGGGTGGTTTATATTTATTTACAGTGGTCCCCGGGTGGTTTATCTTTATTTACAGTGGTTCCTGGGTGGTTTATCTTTATTTCCAATGGTCTCTGGGTGGTTTATCTTTATTTACAGTTGTCCCTGGGTAGTTTATCTTTATTTACAGTGGTCCCTGGGTGGTTTATCTTTATTTACAGTGGTCTCTGGGTGGTTTATCTTTATTTACAGTGGTCACTGGGTGGTTTATCTTTATTTACAGTGGTCCCTGGGTTGTTTATCTTTATTTACAGTGGTCCCTGGGTGGTTTATCTTTATTTACAGTGGTTCCTGGGTGGTTTATCTTTATTTACAGTGGTCCCCGGGTTGTTTATCTTTATTTACAGTGGTCTCTGGGTGGTTTATCTTTATTTACAGTGGTTCCTGGGTGGTTTATCTTTATTTACAGTGATTCCTGGGTGGTTTATCTTTATTTACAGTGGTCTCTGGGTGTTTTATCTTTATTTACAGTGGTTCCCGGGTGGTTTATCTTTATTTACAGTGGTCCCTGGGTGTTTTATCTTTATTTACAGTGGTCCCCGGGTGGTTCATCTTTATTTACAGTGGTCCCTGGGTGGTTTATCTTTATTTACAGTGGTCCCCGAGTGGTTTATCTTTATTTACAGTCATCCCCGGGTGGTTTATCTTTATTTACAGTGGTTCCCGGGTGGTTTATCTTTATTTACAGTGGTCCCTGGATGGTTTATCTTTATTTACAGTGGTCTCTGGGTGTTTTATCTTTATTTACAGTGGTCCCTGGGTGTTTTATCTTTATTTACAGTGGTCTCTGGGTGGTTTATCTTTATTTACAGTGGTCCCCGGTTGGTTTATCTTTCTTTACAGTGGTTCCTGGGTGGTTTATCTTTATTTCCAATGGTCTCTGGGTGGTTTATCTTTATTTACAGTGGTTCCCGGGTGGTTTATCTTTATTTACAGTGGTCCCTGGGTGGTTTATCTTTATTTACAGTGGTCTCTGGGTGGTTTATCTTTATTTACAGTGGTCCCTGGGTGGTTTATCTTTATTTACAGTGGTCCCTGGGTGGTTTATCTTTATTTACAGTGGTCCCTGGGTGGTTTATCTTTATTTACAGTGGTCCCTGGGTGGTTTATCTTTATTTACAGTGGTCCCTGGGTGGTTTATCTTTATTTACAGTGGTCCCTGGGTGGTTTATATTTATTTACAGTGGTCTCTGGGTGGTTTATCTTTATTTACAGTGGTCCCTGGGTGGTTTATCTTTATTTACAGTTGTCCCTGGGTTGTTTATTTTTATTTACAGTGGTCCCCGGGTGGTTTATCTTTATTTACAGTGGTCCCTGGGTGGTTTATCTTTATTTACAGTGGGCTCTGGGTGGTTTATCTTTATTTACAGTGGTCCCTGGGTGGTTTATCTTTATTTACTCTGGTCCCCGTGTGGTTTATCTTTATTTACAGTGGTCCCCGGGTTGTTTATCTTTATTTACAGTGGTCTCTGGGTGGTTTATCTTTATTTACAGTGGTCTCTGGGTGGTTTATCTTTATTTACAGTGGTCCCTGGGTGGTTTATCTTTATTTACAGTGGTCCCTGGGTGGTTTATCTTTATTTACAGTGATCCCCGGGTGGTTTATCTTTATCTACAGAGGTTCCTGGGTGGTTTATCTTTATTTACAGTGGTCCCTGGGTGGTTTATCTTTATTTACAGTGGTCCCTGGGTGGTTTATCTATATTTACAGTGGTCCCCGGGTGGTTTATCTTTATTTACAGTGGTCCCTGGGTGGTTTATCTTTATTTACAGTGGTTCCCGGGTGGTTTATCTTTATTTACAGTGGTCCCTGGGTGGTTTATCTTTATTTACAGTGGTCCCTGGGTGGTTTATCTTTATTTACAGTGGTCTCTGGGTGTTTTATCTTTATTTGCAGTGGTCCCTGGGTGTTTTATCTTTATTTACAGTGGTCTCTGGGTGGTTTATATTTATTTACAGTGGTCCCCGGGTGGTTTATCTTTATTTACAGTGGTTCCTGGGTGGTTTATCTTTATTTCCAATGGTCTCTGGGTGGTTTATCTTTATTTACAGTGGTCCCTGGGTGGTTTATCTTTATTTACAGTGGTCCCCGGGTGGTTTATCTTTATTTACAGTGGTCCCCGGGTGGTTTTTCTTTATTTACACTGGTCCCTGGGTGGTTTATCTTTATTTACAGTGGTCTCTGGGTAGTTTATCTTTATTTACAGTGGTCCCTGGGTGGTTTATCTTTATTTACAGTGGTCCCCGGGTGGTTTATCTTTATTTACAGTGGTTCCTGGGTGGTTTATCTTTATTTCCAATGGTCTCTGGGTGGTTTATCTTTATTTACAGTGGTCCCTGGGTGGTTTATCTTTATTTACAGTGATTCCTGGGTGGTTTATCTTTATTTACAGTGGTCTCTGGGTGTTTTATCTTCATTTACAGTGGTTCCCGGGTGGTTTATCTTTATTTACAGTGGTCCCTGGGTGGTTTATCTTTATTTACAGTGGTCCCCGGGTGGTTCATCTTTATTTACAGTGGTCCCTGGGTGGTTTATCTTTATTTACAGTGGTCCCCGGTGGTTTATCTTTATTTACAGTGGTACCTGGGTGGTTTATCTTTATTTACAGTGGTCCCTGGGTGGTTTATCTTTATTTACAGTGGTCACCGGGTGGTTTATCTTTATTTACAGAGGTCCCTGGGTGGTTTATCTTTATTTACAGTGGTCCCCGGGTGGTTTATCTTGATTTACAGTGGTCTCTGGGTGGTTTATCTTTATTTACAGTGGTCCCCGGGTGGTTTATCTTTATTTACAGTGGTCCCCGGGTGGTTTATCTTTATTTACAGTGGTCCCCGGGTGGTTTATCTTTATTTACAGAGGTCCCTGGGTGGTTTATCTTTATTTACAGTGGTCCCTGGGTGGTTTATCTTTATTTACAGTGGTCCCCGGGTGGTTTATCTTTATTTACAGTGGTCCCCGGGTGGTTTATCTTTATTTACAGAGGTCCCTGGGTGGTTTATCTTTATTTACAGTGGTCCCTGGGTGGTTTATCTTTATTTACAGTGGTCCCCGGTGGTTTATCTTTATTTACAGTGGTACCTGGGTGGTTTATCTTTATTTACAGTGGTCCCTGGGTGGTTTATCTTTATTTACAGTGGTCACCGGGTGGTTTATCTTTATTTACAGAGGTCCCTGGGTGGTTTATCTTTATTTACAGTGGTCCCCGGGTGGTTTATCTTGATTTACAGTGGTCTCTGGGTGGTTTATCTTTATTTACAGTGGTCCCCGGGTGGTTTATCTTTATTTACAGTGGTCCCCGGGTGGTTTATCTTTATTTACAGTGGTCCCCGGGTGGTTTATCTTTATTTACAGTGGTCCCCGGGTGGTTTATCTTTATTTACAATGGTCCCTGGGTGGTTTATCTTTATTTACAGTGGTCCCTGGGTTGTTTATCTTTATTTACAGTGGTCTCTGGGTGGTTTATCTTTATTTACAGTGGTCCCCGAGTGGTTTATCTTTATTTACAGTGGTCCCTGGGTGGTTTATCTTTATTTACAGTGGTCCCCGGGTTGTTTATCTTTATTTACAGTGGTCTCTGGGTGGTTTATCTTTATTTACAGTGGTTCCTGGGTGGTTTATCTTTATTTACAGTGATTCCTGGGTTGTTTATCTTTATTTACAGTGGTCTCTGGGTGTTTTATCTTTATTTACAGTGGTTCCCGGGTGGTTTATCTTTATTTACAGTGGTCCCTGGGTGTTTTATCTTTATTTACAGTGGTCCCCGGGTGGTTCATCTTTATTTACAGTGGTCCCTGGGTGGTTTATCTTTATTTACAGTGGTCCCCGAGTGGTTTATCTTTATTTACAGTCATCCCCGGGTGGTTTATCTTTATTTACAGTGGTTCCCGGGTGGTTTATCTTTATTTACAGTGGTCCCTGGATGGTTTATCTTTATTTACAGTGGTCTCTGGGTGTTTTATCTTTATTTACAGTGGTCCCTGGGTGTTTTATCTTTATTTACAGTGGTCTCTGGGTGGTTTATCTTTATTTACAGTGGTCCCCGGTTGGTTTATCTTTCTTTACAGTGGTTCCTGGGTGGTTTATCTTTATTTCCAATGGTCTCTGGGTGGTTTATCTTTATTTACAGTGGTTCCCGGGTGGTTTATCTTTATTTACAGTGGTCCCTGGGTGGTTTATCTTTATTTACAGTGGTCTCTGGGTGGTTTATCTTTATTTACAGTGGTCCCTGGGTGGTTTATCTTTATTTACAGTGGTCCCTGGGTGGTTTATCTTTATTTACAGTGGTCCCTGGGTGGTTTATCTTTATTTACAGTGGTCCCTGGGTGGTTTATCTTTATTTACAGTGGTCCCTGGGTGGTTTATCTTTATTTACAGTGGTCCCTGGGTGGTTTATATTTATTTACAGTGGTCTCTGGGTGGTTTATCTTTATTTACAGTGGTCCCTGGGTGGTTTATCTTTATTTACAGTTGTCCCTGGGTTGTTTATTTTTATTTACAGTGGTCCCCGGGTGGTTTATCTTTATTTACAGTGGTCCCTGGGTGGTTTATCTTTATTTACAGTGGGCTCTGGGTGGTTTATCTTTATTTACAGTGGTCCCTGGGTGGTTTATCTTTATTTACTCTGGTCCCCGTGTGGTTTATCTTTATTTACAGTGTTCCTCGGGTTGTTTATCTTTATTTACAGTGGTCTCTGGGTGGTTTATCTTTATTTACAGTGGTCTCTGGGTGGTTTATCTTTATTTACAGTGGTCCCTGGGTGGTTTATCTTTATTTACAGTGGTCCCTGGGTGGTTTATCTTTATTTACAGTGATCCCCGGGTGGTTTATCTTTATCTACAGAGGTTCCTGGGTGGTTTATCTTTATTTACAGTGGTCCCTGGGTGGTTTATCTTTATTTACAGTGGTCCCTGGGTGGTTTATCTATATTTACAGTGGTCCCCGGGTGGTTTATCTTTATTTACAGTGGTCCCTGGGTGGTTTATCTTTATTTACAGTGGTTCCCGGGTGGTTTATCTTTATTTACAGTGGTCCCGGGGTGGTTTATCTTTATTTACAGTGGTCCCTGGGTGGTTTATCTTTATTTACAGTGGTCTCTGGGTGTTTTATCTTTATTTGCAGTGGTCCCTGGGTGTTTTATCTTTATTTACAGTGGTCTCTGGGTGGTTTATATTTATTTACAGTGGTCCCCGGGTGGTTTATCTTTATTTACAGTGGTTCCTGGGTGGTTTATCTTTATTTCCAATGGTCTCTGGGTGGTTTATCTTTATTTACAGTGGTCCCTGGGTGGTTTATCTTTATTTACAGTGGTCCCCGGGTGGTTTATCTTTATTTACAGTGGTCCCCGGGTGGTTTTTCTTTATTTACACTGGTCCCTGGGTGGTTTATCTTTATTTACAGTGGTCTCTGGGTAGTTTATCTTTATTTACAGTGGTCCCTGGGTGGTTTATCTTTATTTACAGTGGTCCCCGGGTGGTTTATCTTTATTTACAGTGGTTCCTGGGTGGTTTATCTTTATTTCCAATGGTCTCTGGGTGGTTTATCTTTATTTACAGTGGTCCCTGGGTGGTTTATCTTTATTTACAGTGATTCCTGGGTGGTTTATCTTTATTTACAGTGGTCTCTGGGTGTTTTATCTTCATTTACAGTGGTTCCCGGGTGGTTTATCTTTATTTACAGTGGTCCCTGGGTGGTTTATCTTTATTTACAGTGGTCCCCGGGTGGTTCATCTTTATTTACAGTGGTCCCTGGGTGGTTTATCTTTATTTACAGTGGTCCCCGGTGGTTTATCTTTATTTACAGTGGTACCTGGGTGGTTTATCTTTATTTACAGTGGTCCCTGGGTGGTTTATCTTTATTTACAGTGGTCACCGGGTGGTTTATCTTTATTTACAGAGGTCCCTGGGTGGTTTATCTTTATTTACAGTGGTCCCCGGGTGGTTTATCTTGATTTACAGTGGTCTCTGGGTGGTTTATCTTTATTTACAGTGGTCCCCGGGTGGTTTATCTTTATTTACAGTGGTCCCCGGGTGGTTTATCTTTATTTACAGTGGTCCCCGGGTGGTTTATCTTTATTTACAGAGGTCCCTGGGTGGTTTATCTTTATTTACAGTGGTCCCTGGGTGGTTTATCTTTATTTACAGTGGTCCCCGGGTGGTTTATCTTTATTTACAGTGGTCCCCGGGTGGTTTATCTTTATTTACAGAGGTCCCTGGGTGGTTTATCTTTATTTACAGTGGTCCCTGGGTGGTTTATCTTTATTTACAGTGGTCCCCGGTGGTTTATCTTTATTTACAGTGGTACCTGGGTGGTTTATCTTTATTTACAGTGGTCCCTGGGTGGTTTATCTTTATTTACAGTGGTCACCGGGTGGTTTATCTTTATTTACAGAGGTCCCTGGGTGGTTTATCTTTATTTACAGTGGTCCCCGGGTGGTTTATCTTGATTTACAGTGGTCTCTGGGTGGTTTATCTTTATTTACAGTGGTCCCCGGGTGGTTTATCTTTATTTACAGTGGTCCCCGGGTGGTTTATCTTTATTTACAGTGGTCCCCGGGTGGTTTATCTTTATTTACAGTGGTCCCCGGGTGGTTTATCTTTATTTACAATGGTCCCTGGGTGGTTTATCTTTATTTACAGTGGTCCCTGGGTTGTTTATCTTTATTTACAGTGGTCTCTGGGTGGTTTATCTTCATTTACAGTGGTCCCTGGGTGGTTTATCTTTATTTACAGTGGTCTCTGGGTGGTTTATTTTTATTTACAGTGTTCCCCGGGTGGTTTATCTTTATTTACAGTGGTCTCTGGGTGGTTTATCTTTATTTACAGTGGTCCCTGGGTGGTTTATCTTTATTTACAGTGGACCCGAGTGGTTTATCTTTATTTACAGTGGTCCCTGGGTGGTTTATCTTTATTTACAGTGGTCTCTGGGTGGTTTATCTTCATTTACAGTGGTCCCTGGGTGGTTTATCTTTATTTACAGTGGTCTCTGGGTGGTTTATTTTTATTTACAGTGTTCCCCGGGTGGTTTATCTTTATTTACAGTGGTCTCTGGGTGGTTTATCTTTATTTACAGTGGTCCCTGGGTGGTTTATCTTTATTTACAGTGGTCCCCGAGTGGTTTATCTTTATTTACAGTGGTCCCTGGGTGGTTTTTCTTTATTTACAGTGGTCCACGGGTGGTTTATCTTTATTTACAGTGGTCTCTGTGTGGTTTATCTTTATTTACAGTGGTCCCCGGGTGGTTTATCTTTATTTACAATGGTCCCTGGGTGGTTTATCTTTATTTACAGTGGTCCCTGGGTTGTTTATCTTTATTTACAGTGGTCTCTGGGTGGTTTATCTTCATTTACAGTGGTCTCTGGGTGGTTTATCTTTATTTACAGTGGTCCCCGGGTGGTTTATCTTTATTTACAATGGTCCCTGGGTGGTTTATCTTTATTTACAGTGGTCCCTGGGTTGTTTATCTTTATTTACAGTGGTCTCTGGGTGGTTTATCTTCATTTACAGTGGTCTCTGGGTGGTTTATCTTTATTTACAGTGGTCCCTGGGTGGTTTATCTTCATTTACAGTGGTCTCTGGGTGGTTTATCTTTATTTACAGTGGTCCCTGGGTGGTTTATCTTTATTTACAGTGGTCCCTGGGTGGTTTATATTTATTTACAGTGGTTCCCGGGTGGTTTATCTTTATTTACAGTGGACCCTGGGTGGTTTATCTTTATTTACAGTGGTCCCAGGGTGGTTTATCTTTATTTAGAGTGGTCCCCGGGTGGTTTATCTTTATTTACAATGGTCCCTGGGTGGTTTATCTTTATTTACAGTGGTCTTTGCGTGTTTTATCTTTATTTACAGTGGTCCCCGGGTGGTTTATCTTTATTTACAGTGGTCCACGGGTGGTTTATCTTTATTTACAGTGGTCCCTGTGTGGTTTATCTTTATTTACAGTGGTCCCTGTGTGGTTTATCTTTATTTACAGTGGTCCCTGGGTGGTTTATCTTTATTTACAGTGGTCCCTGGGTGGTTTATCTTTATTTACAGTGGTCCCTGGGTGGTTTATCTTT
Source organism: Scyliorhinus torazame (assembly GCF_047496885.1). NCBI lineage: Eukaryota > Metazoa > Chordata > Chondrichthyes > Carcharhiniformes > Scyliorhinidae > Scyliorhinus > Scyliorhinus torazame. The sequence continues at coordinate 14,617,119 of NC_092711.1, forward strand.
ATTTACAGTGGTCCCTGGGTGGTTTATCTTTATTTACAGTGGTCCCTGGGTGGTTTATCTTTATTTACAGTGGTCCCTGGGTGGTTTATCTTTATTTACAGTGGTCCCTGGGTGGTTTATCTTTATTTACAGTGGTCCCTGGGTGGTGTATCTTTATTTACAGTGGTCCCCGGGTGGTTTATCTTTATTTACAGTGGTCCCTGGGTGGTTTATCTTTATTTACAGTGGTCTTTGGGTGTTTTATCTTTATTTACAGTGGTCCCCGGGTGGTTTATCTTTATTTACAGTGGTCCCCGCGGTGGTTTATCTTTATTTACAGTGGTCCCTGGGTTGTTTATCTTTATTTACAGTGGTTCCCGGGTGTTTTATCTTTATTTACAGTGGTCCCTGGGTAGTTTATCTTTATTTACAGTGGTCCCGGGTGGTTTATCTTTATTTACAGTGGTCCCTGGGTTGTTTATCTTTATTTACAGTGTTTCCCGGGTGTTTTATCTTTATTTACAGTGGTCCCTGGGTAGTTTATCTTTATTTACAGTGGTCCCGGGTGGTTTATCTTTATTTACAGTGTTCCCTGAGTGGTTTATCTTTATTTACAGTGGTCCCTGTGTAGAATATCATTATTTACAGGGGTCCCTGGGTAGAATATCATTATTTACAGTGTTCCCTGAGTGGTATATCATTATTTACAGTGGTTCCTGGATAGCATATCATTATTTACAGTGGTCCCTGTGTAGAATATAATTATTTACAGTGTTCCCTGTGTAGAATATCTTTATTTACAGTGGTCCCTGTGTAGAATATCATTATTTACAGTGGTCCCTGGGCAGTATATCATTATTTGCAGTGGTACCTAGGTAGCATATCATTATTTACAGGGGTCCCTGGGTAGAATATCATTATTTACCGTGTTCCCTGAGTGGTATACCATTATTTACAGTGGTACCTAGGTAGCATATCATTATTTACAGTGTTCCCTGAGTGGTATATCATTATTTGCAGTGGTCCCTGGGCAGTATATCATCATTTGCAGTGGTACCTAGGTAGCATATCATTATTTACAGTGTTCCCTGAGTGGTATATCATTATTTGCAGTGGTCCCTGGGCAGTATATCATTATTTGCAGTGGTACCTAGGTAGCATATCATTATTTACAGGGGTCCCTGGGTAGAATATCATTATTTACAGTGTTCCCTGAGTGGTTTACCATTATTTACTGTGGTACCTAGTGAAGGAAACTTTAATTTAAGGAATCTTAACCTGTCGAACTACACCAAGTTTGGGGGAAGCTTAGTTAATGAATCAAGTCCTGGCGCAATACGACAAGTTGTAAGATTTGTACTATTTGTAGACTGTGTTAAGTTGTTCGATTCCTTGTATTCTTCGACTGTATATAGTTGAAGGAATTTATATCATCTCTGATATTCGGTTATCAGTAGCACTTTGCGAATACTGGAACTCAGCAGAAATTTGCAGTATAAACTCCTCAGGTGCCAAAAAGAATTGTTTTATTTGTAGTCGCTTGATTACAATTTGAAAGTCATTTAAAAGGCAATTCGTAGACAATTTGAAAGTCATTTAAAAGGCAATTCGTAGACAATTCGAAGCTTTCAGAGAATTACAGACATTATCTTTCCTTGCTTAGGCAGACAGCTCGAAAGTAACTTTTAAAAGGTCAAAGTCTGGCAATGAAACATGAAGAGAGAGAGAAAGCTAATCTTCAGCTAAACTCAAACTCAAAGTCAAAAGTGGACTAACATCACTGACACAGACTGTTAGACTGACAGAACCCCCAAAAGACATCTCTAAAATGGAGACTATAAAGGACAAAAGTGACTAAACTAACAGAAAGACAACACAAAGACATCTCCTCAACACACACCCCCAAAGACAACACACTTTCAAAGACAATAAAACCTAAAATGGCGGGGAGAAACTTTTCAGTTATACACTTTCATATCTGTCTTAAATCGTCTAATTGCACCCCAATATAATCCTAATTGGTTTGGGTTAGACTCAAACACATTTGATTTGATGGCAAGCCGTCCATCTTCAATGTGCAACATCAGCTTTTCTGACCTAGCTGTTATCTGCATTGTGAACAATGGTGCATTCATGTTGCTGTGTATTCAGTCCCTGACCTTGACAATTAGCACAAGACAGTGTCATTATCTTGAAAATATGCATTTGCCAGAACAACGGACTTCAGTAAAAGTGAATTATGCTGTATAAATGGGTATTTAAAACTGGGGCTCAACATTTATGCTTAAACAGCTATCTTTTACCTATACTAGTTGTATTCGAAATACTTGGCTTCTACAGTCGGCCCTTTGATAAATCGAAAAATTGAGATATATCAGAAAAGATTAAAATACATCATTAATGCGATAGGATAGGTAAAAGCGCAAAGAATCATTGCAGTTTTAAACAGTAAAATGGAATTAACATTGCAACAGGCATTTCAAAATAATTATTATAAATAATAAATTAATCAAATTTGATCACATTGGTAATTAATAATAACTTCTTGTAAAATGATTATACAATAAAAGTTGAACATATGATCTAGTAATAAATGGTAAAATGATTATCAAAATTGATGTCAAGTCTTTGACATCTTCTGGATAATACACAAAAACTTGTTGAAAGGGTTAATTTTCTTGCAGAGACAAAAAGAGGCGTATAGCTTGGAATGATGCCATTCGCATCTTTAAACTTTTTTTTGTCACTCAAATGGACTGGGAGTAAAAGTTGGATTGCTGCCAAATTCCCGCCACCAAATTTCTTTGAACGATATGTTCTTTTGGCTTTTAATCAATGATTGTTGGTTTTTTTTTAAAAAACCAGCTTCCACATTGTTTGAAGTATTAATTTCCAGGCTAATTTTAAACATTTATTTTAAAATATCAAATACAATAACTTATTAAATATATAACTGAACCAATCTTGTGCTGTATCTTGATTTTCTGTAGATGAATTTGTCGATTCTGTTAAAGGAAACACAGCTAACAAGATATGTTAATTTCTTTAAATTAATAAAGCAACGTTCAGAATAATTACAGTTTTCTTAAGTTGACAGTTCTTGGCAAATTTTTAGCGATACATTGAGGGTTCTTTAGCTGCTTTGATGGCAGCCGTTCTCTTCTGAGTAAGTTCCCTTTCTCGTTTGGAAATTTTCTGTTCCAAGTAAACATCTTTCTGGGCAATTTGTGCTTTGTGAAAGCTAGCTTTGTGATTGTTAGTACTGAGGTGGTTCAAGACCACCCGTAAGTCTTTGTCATGATCATCTTTATTGGTGGAGGTTATCAGAACATCATCTTCATATTGGATAATGGTGGAAGGCCGAACAGGCAGTTGCCTGAGATGATTCTGTAAAGCCATGTGGTAAACAGTTGGGCTATTATGATACTGTTGTTGATTAACTGTAAAAGCAAACCATGGTTGTAGTTGCTTAGCCAGTGTTGCTGACCAGAAGCCATACTGGGTGTGTCTTGTTGGTACGTGTTACATGGTTGACCACGAGGTGGAGATGTATTGTAGTGAACATTGTCTACTTCATTATCATCTCTTGAATCCATCCGTTGTTTTTGATAGCATTTTGCCATCCAGTGTCCTACTCTACCACAGGAAAGACATTGTGGTATTTCCTTACGTGATTTTAATGGAGCAAGGGAACGTGTTTGTTCTAGCGCTGGTGGTGAAATTGTAGTTACTGCTGATATTCCTGCAGGTGCTGCAACAGCCGCCGCTGGAGCAGCAGGTAACATGGGCTGGATTTGAGCAATAGGCTGCATTTGAGCAGCTGCAGTGTTAAAAGTTGCCTGATTGTGCAAACCACGATCTATCTGAATGCATCGGTCAACTATGTCTCGGTATGTGCCAGCTGTGGCCCAAGCTGGTAAAACCAAATTCAAGGCAGCAGAAACTCCAGGTTTAACACCGGCTATAAAAGCCGTTTTTAATGGACTTAAAGTGCTTGCATCCCATGTGTCATTTTCCTGGTCGAGTGTCATCCCTGAATATTCCATCCAAGTATGTAAAAATCTTTCCTCAAAATCCTGAATATCTTCATCATTTTTTTGAAAGCAAGCTGTGATCTTAGACCAATTGGTCCTCGGGGGGCGAAATTGTAATAGCCAATTCTTGATTGTTAACCAACCAGCTTCTAAATTTTGCAAATCGTCTCCAAGGGCAACTTCTACTTCATTTCGAAGGGTTGAACTGATGCGAGTACCTAGCATGATAGTCAGAATTTGTACTCCATCAAATGGGTGGAGACTGTAAATGGCTTGTAATCTGTGAATTCCATCCCATGTGATCTTACCACCTTTTTTACGGTGTGGAAGACCCTTGGACCATTCGTCAATTTTAGAAGGATCAATTTGTTCATGAACCCATTGGTGGTCAAATATGTTTCTAGTGATAGTTTCACCATCTTCCTCTATTTTTTTGCTTCCAACTCTAACCCGTTTGTTTTTTAAAGGGGCTAGTCGAATTGCTTTAGTATTTTGTATTGTAGGAACACTATCTTCGTCTGATTCATCCGACAGAGAAAATGATTTATGTTTAACAATTGATCTCGGCTGTGCAATTGCCGATTGTGCCACTAGGTGGGTGGCTTGGACTGCTTTCTGAGTTTGTTCAATCTTTTGTACAGAAAGCATGTTTGTCAAAGAATTGCAATGTTCAGTCACGCTGGTTGTATTTCTTTCTAAAACACATCTTTCTTTCACTAACTTGCAATTTTCAAGTTCAATTCGCTCAGTTTTTAATTGCAATTGTCGGTATTTTGACTCCACTTCAAAGACTTGATTTTGGAATTCTGTTATTTGAAAAGATAACTGCTGGAGTTCAGAGGTTTTGTTTCGCAAATCTGTTTTAATTTCATCAGAATGCTCAAGTTTGGATTTTGCATCTTGCAATTCTTCAACAACTGCAATTAGTTGCTTTTTAGTGGACCTATACTCATCATCGCTTCGCTCAGTAGTTAATTGCAACTGTTGGTATTTTGACTCCACTTTAAAAACTTGGATTTGGAATTGCTGGAGTTCAGAGGTTTTGTTTTGCAAATCTGTTCTAATTTCATCATAATGCTCAAGTTTGGATTTTGCAACTTGCAAATCTTTTTTAATTTCATCATAATGCTCAAGTTTGGATTTTGCATCTTGCAAATCTGTTTCAAGTTTGGATTTTGCATCTTGCAATTCTGTTTTAATTTCATCAAAATGCTCAAGTTTGGATTTTGCATCTTGCAATTCTGTTTCAAGTTTGGATTTTGCATCTTGCAATTCTGTTTTAATTTCATCATAATGCTCAAGTTTGGATTTTGCAACTTGCAAATCTGTTTTAATTTCATCAGAATGCTCAAGTTTGGATTTTGCATCTTGCAAATCTGTTTTAATTTCATCAGAATGCTCAAGTTTGGATTTTGCATCTTGCAAATCTGTTTTAATTTCATCAGAATGCTCAAGTTTGGATTTTGCATCTTGCAAATCTGTTTCAAGTTTGGATTTTGCATCTTGCAATTCTTCAACAACTGCAATTAGTTGCCTTTTAGTAGATCTATACTCATCATCACTTAGTTCAGTATTTAATTGCAGCTGTTGGTATTTTGACTCCATTTTAAAAACTTGATTTTGGAATTCTGACTCCACTTTAAAAACTTGATTTTGAAATTCTGCGATTTGAACATTTAACTGCTGGAGTTCAGAGGTTTTATTTTGCAAATCTGTTCTAATTTCATCATAATGCTCAAGTTTGGATTTTGCATCTTGCAAATCTTCAAGAACTGCACTTAGTTGGTCTTTAGTGGACTGAAGCTGATGATCACTTTTATTTTTAACAATGACCTCTTGCTGACTGTGTATCTGTCCCGTAATTACCAGGGACCATTTTACACATTCTGCACCGTGTAATCGTGTGCATTTTCCCCATGCTCTCTTGATATTATTGAAGGACCACTGTCCTCTGGGGATATCATACTTTGATTCCATTTTTTTTTGAGGTTTCACATAGGTTAAAATGTCTACGAGTGAAAGATCTACAATCCCCCAACATATCTTCAACAGAAACATCTGGTATTCCAGCACCCCCCTTGGATGTAGTGGGGAGTAATTTTCTGTCTGCTAAAGGCTCTGAATCTACACTTTGAATTGGATCAGCCATAACTTTTCTTGATCGCTGACTGCCGTTTTATTTTAGTTACTGCAGTGACTAATCTTCCAGTCACGTCTGATAGTCTGACCGACTGGCACTTGATTTATTTAACACAGTTTATTTAAAAAAATGTTCTTTTCAAGGGTCGAAGTACTGATTGATGCGGCTTTAAGACTTGTAATGGGTGAAAAAGATATTTCTTACCCTAGTCTAGCCGTGGGTTCCGGCTGTCTTCTGGGCCTCCTCCGATTATCTCCGAAGCTTCCCGAAGGTTCCCGACCTCCTCCGATTATCTTCGAAGCTTTCCGTCGTCACCTGGGCCTCCGAATGTCGTCCTCAGTACTCCCCCCTACTGCCTGACTACGCCAAAATGAAGGAAACTTTAATTTAAGGAATCTTAACCTGTCGAACTACACCAAGTTTGGGGGAAGCTTAGTTAATGAATCAAGTCCTGGCGCAATACGACAAGTTGTAAGATTTGTACTATTTGTAGACTGTGTTAAGTTGTTCGATTCCTTGTATTATTCGACTGTGTATAGTTGAAGGAATTTATATAATCTCTGCTATTCGGTTATCAGTAGCACTTTGCGAATACTGGAACTCAGCAGAAATTTGCAGTATAAACTCCTCAGGTGCCAAAAAGAATTGTTTTATTTGTAGTCGCTTGATTACAATTTGAAAGTCATTTAAAAGGCAATTCGTAGACAATTTGAAAGTCATTTAAAAGGCAATTCGTAGACAATTCGAAGCTTTCAGAGAATTACAGACATTATCTTTCTTTGCTTAGGCAGACAGCTCGAAAGTAACTTTTAAAAGGTCAAAGTCTGGCAATGAAACATGAAGAGAGAGAGAAAGCTAATCTTCAGCTAAACTCAAACTCAAAGTCAAAAGTGGACTAACATCACTGACGCAGACTGTTAGACTGACAGAACCCCAAAAGACATCTCTAAAATGGAGACTATAAAGGACAAAACTGACTAAACTAACAGAAAGACAACACAAAGACATCTCCTCAACACACACCCCCAAAGACAATACACTTTCAAAGACAATAAAACCTAAAATGGCGGGGAGAAACTTTTCAGTTATACACTTTCATATCTGTCTTAAATCGTCTAATCACACCCCAATATAATCCTACTTGGTTTGGGTTAGACTCAAACACATTTGATTTGATGGCAAGCCGTCCATCTTCAATGTGCAACATCAGCTTTTCTGACCCAGCTGTTATCTGCATTGTGAACAATGGTGCATTCATGTTGCTGTGTATTCAATCCCTTGACCTTGACAATTAGCACAAGACAGTGTCATTATCTTGAAAATATGCATTTGCAGTATATCTTTATTTACAATGGTCCCTGGGCAGTATATCATTATTTACTGTTGTCTCTGATTAGAATATCATTATTTACAGTGGTCACTGGCTGGTATATCATTATTTACAGTGGGCCCTGTGCACTATATCTTATTTACAGTGGTTCCTGGGTAGTTTATCATTATTTCCAGTGGTCCCTGGGAAGTATATCATTATTAACAGTGGTCCCTGGGTTATTTGTAAATGTTAACAGCTGTCCCGGCGTACAATATCAATATTTACAGTGGTCCCTGGGTAGCATATCATTATTTACAGTGATCCTATGCAGGAGATCATTATTCACTGGGGTCCCTGAGTGGTATATCATTATTTACAGTGGTACCTAGGTAGCATATCATTATTTACAGTGGTCACTGGGTGGAATATCATTATTTACAGTGTCCTCTGGGTAGTATATCATTATTTACAATTGTCCCTGGGTTTAATATCATTACTTACAATTGTCCCTGGGTAGTATATCATTATTTACAGTGTGCCTGGGCACTATATCATTATTTACAGTGGTCCCTGGGAAGTATATCATTATTTACAGTTGTCCCTGGAAGTATATCATTATTTACAGTGTGCCTGGGCAGTACATCATTATTTACAGTGGCTCTGTGCAGTATATCATTATCTGCAGTGGTCCCTGCGTAGTATATCATTATTTACAGTGGTCCCTGGGCAGTATATCATTATTTACAGTGGTCCCTGGTAGTATATCATTACTTACAGTGTGCCTGGGCAGTATATCATTATTTACAGTGGCTCTGTGTAGTATATCATTACCTGCAGTGGTCCCTGCGTAGTATATCATTATTTGCAATGATCACTGGATAGTATAACATCATCTGTAGTTGTTCCTGGGTAGTATATCATTAATTCCAGTAGTCCTTGTGTAGACAGTCTTCATTTACAGTGGTTCCTGGGCGGTATTCCTTTATTTACAGTGGTCACTGGGTAGTATATCACTATTTGCAGTGGTCCCTGGGCAGTATATCTGTATTTACAGATGATGTGGAGATGCCGGCGTTGGACTGGGGTGAGCACAGTAAGAAGTCTTACAACACCAGGTTAAAGTCCAACAGGTTTGTTTCGATGTCACTAGCTTTCGGAGCGCTGCTCCTTCCTCAGGTGAATGAAGAGGTATGTTCCAGAAACATATATATAGACAAATTCAAAGATGCCAAACAAAGCTTGGAATGCGAGCATTAGCAGGTGATTAAATCTTTACAGATCCAGAGATGGGGTAACCCCAGGTTAAAGAGGTGTGAATTGTACCAAGCCAGGACAGTTGGTAGGACTTTGCAGGCCAGATGGTGGGGGATGAATGTAATGCGACATGAATCCCAGGTCCCGGTTGAGGCCGCACTCATGTGTGCGGAACTTGGATATAAGCTTCTGCTCGGAGATTCTGCGTTGTTGCGCGTCCTGAAGGCCGCCTTGAAGAACGCTTACCCGGAGATCAGAGGCTGAATGCCCTTGACTGCTGAAGTGTTCCCCGACTGGAAGGGAACATTCCTGCCTGGTGATTGTCGCGCGATGTCCGTTCATTCGTTGTCGCAGCGTCTGCATGGTCTCGCCAATGTACCACGCTTCGGGACACCACTCCCCCAGCAGCCGCGATCCCTCCCCCTCCCCCAGCAGCCGCGGACCCCTCCCCCTCCCCAGCAGCCGCGTTCCCACTCCCCCTCCCCCAGCAGCCGCGATCCCTCCCCCTCCCCCCGCAGCCGTGGTCCGCCTCCCCCCGCAGCCGCGGTCCCCCTCCCCAGCAGCCGCGGTCCCCCTCCCCCAGCAGCCGCGGTCCCCCTCCCCAGCAGCCGCAGTCCCCCTCCCCCAGCAGCCGCTGCCCCACTCACCCAGCAGCCGGGGTCCCCCTCCCCCAGCAGCCGCGGTCCCCCTCCCTCAGCAACCGCGGTCCCCCTCCCCCAGCAGCCGCGGCCCCACTCACCCAGCAGCCGCGGTCCCCCTCCCCCAGCAGCCGCGATCCCTCCCCCTCCCCCCGCAGCCGTGGTCCACCTCCCCCGCAGCCGCGGTACCCCTCCCCAGCAGCCGCGGCCCCACTCACCCAGCAGCCGGGGTCCCCCTCCCCCAGCAGCCGCGGTCCCCCTCCCCCAGCAGCCGCGGTCCCCCTCCCCCAGCAGCCGCGGTCCCCCTCCCCAGCAGCCGCGGTCCCCCTCCCCCAGCAGCCGCGGTCCCCCTCCCCCAGCAGCCGCGGTCCCCCTCCCCCAGCAGCCGCGGCCCCACTCACCCAGCAGCCGCGGTCCCCCTCCCCAGCAGCCGCGGTCCCCCTCCCCCAGCAGCCGCGGTCCCCCTCCCCCAGCAGCCGCGGTCCCCCTCCCCAGCAGCCGCGGCCCCACTCACCCAGCAGCCGGGGTCCCCCTCCCCCAGCAGCCGCGGTCCCCCTCCCCCAGCAGCCGCGGTCCCCCTCCCCCAGCAGCCGCGGTCCCCCTCCCCAGCAGCCGCGGCCCCACTCACCCAGCAGCCGCGGTCCCCCTCCCCCAGCAGCCGCGGTCCCCCTCCCCCAGCAGCCGCGGTCCCCCTCCCCCAGCAGCCGCGGTCCTCCTCCCCCAGCAGCCGCGGTCCCCCTCCCCCAGCAGCCGCGGTCCTCGTCCCCTCCCCCAGCAGCCGCGGTCCCCCTCCCCCAGCAGCCGTGGTCCCCCTCCCCCAGCAGCCACGGTCCCCCTCCCCAGCAGCCGCGGTCCCCCTCCCCCAGCAGCCGCAGTCCCCCTCCCCCAGCAGCCGCGGTCCCCCTCCCCCAGCAGCATTGTCTCGGGTCGGACAGTTTGATGGTGCTGTTTATTTGATGTCTATATAATGTTTATTTGGATCTGTTTTCCCTGAGATTGCCTGTCCTGCCCGCTCTCCCCGCGGGCAGGGTGAGGCAGCGCCCGACGCTGGCATCGGCCTGGAGCTGGGACACAACAAAGCAAAACAGACCAGAAGTAACTGATGGACAAAACAAAATGTGGGGAGTGCCCCAAACCGCGGGTGGAGCACAGCCCCAACAGAACAGGAAAAGAGACCAAACCTCACCCAATGCCCGCCCAATGAAAGTGTGAGAATGGGGGTCGGTCCGGCAGCCCACCCCCTGCGGGGCCCAGCCAGCCCGGGAAGCTTCGAGTGTGCCCGTGGGCAGCGCCTGCCCCCGCTCCAGGGACCCCCGGCCGCCACCCAGCCCTTCCCACGGCACCCACAGCCCGGCCCTCCGCCACCCAGCCCTTCCCACGGCACCCACAGCCCGGCGTCCTCTTTCCAGCGAGTAGAAGAAGCGGGAGCCGCGGTCCATGTCCGTTAGGAGACGGATCCGCGACCTCACGTACGCGCCGCAGGACCCGGCCAGTTGCAGGTCCCGCAGTGCGCCCCTCTTCTCCCTGTACACCAGCCCCAGGGCCGGACCTCATCAGGCTGAGCGAGACGTGACTCCAGATCGAGGAGTTCCTCAGCCAGGTTGGCGATCGTGGAGTTCCGCCCCGCCGTAGACCCCTTCGTGTACCCCTGACAGACGGCACGGTTCTGGGCCTTGCCCACATCCCACCGTAGCCTCATGGAGGGGAAGCCACCCCGCTTCCTTCTCCAGCCGGCCCAGAAACGGCAGAACGAGTCCAGGAACCGCTCGTCCTCCAGCAGCAGGTTGTTAAAGTGCCAGTACGCGGACCGTGTCTGAGCGCGGGACGGGGCGAGACCCGCCCACACCAGGTGGTGATCCGAGCTCGGCACCTGCTCCATGGAGGCCGTCGGAACGCTGGGGAAGTACGTCTTGGAAATGTAAAGACGGTCGATGCTGGACGCTCTGAACTGGGGCCGCACAGAGGTGCGCACCCGCAATTCAGGATGGAGAGTCCGCCAGACATCCACCAAGTCAAAGGACCTAACCAGGTCCCTCAACTTCACCACCGCCGCCGGGCCGCACTGGACTCCAGTGCGGTCCTTGTCCTTGAGGGTGCAATTAAAATCCCCTCCGAGGACGATGCACTCTGTTTTTGAAAACTCACCACTATTCTTAGAATTCCCCCTCTACCAAAAAGGGCCGAGATTCTAAATGGTGATCAGGATTCTCACTCCCGACTCCGATGCAGGCTTCAGTGGGTGCTATTCAGGTCAAACTATATTGTCAAGTTATCCCCCGGTATAACCCATACCTTCACCGAAGATTTAATCTACTTCCCACTTAGTAGCATCAATCCTGGGTCCCGCATTGCTAAGTAAGTAAAGTAGACTTTGGAATAACCACTATTTCAGGTTAAATTAAGTTATTTTATTATTATATTTTTTCTTTTAAAAGCTGCAAATACTTTCTTTACAGAAAGGAAAAAGACCTTGCTTCTGGATCCTTCTGGGTGGTTGAAGGGACCTTCAGGCCCACCTTGACAATCAATCTTCTTTATAAAGTCTGGTCTTCTTTAGATGTAATCGCTGATGAGCTCGGTTGCTGTGTCCTGTCTTTCCCATGTACCGAGCTGTGAGAGCTGACTCTGCTGGCTATCTCTGAGCTGACATAGAGCTGACTCTTTGAATTATAGTCTTCCTGAGATGTATTAGCTGTTTTAGCTCGGCTGCTGTGCTTTGTCTTTCCCATGGCCGAGCTGACTGTAATCTGACTCTGAGCTGCTTGTTTCTTCTCTGCTTCTCTCTCTCCCTCCCTCTGAGTTCTGGTTCTGGTTCTGGTAGTTCCTGCCCTGGTCTCTGGGTTTATATATTTTTCTAACAGTTTTCTAGCTTTTATGATTTTATTGTAAAGTAACTAATTTCACTTTGATTGTACAAAGTACGTTTGACTAAACCTTCTAATCCAACTAAGTATTCATTTTGACATAACTGCATATCAGAGATCTGATTACAGTGTTTCCTGTGTGATGATCAAAATGCTTTGGTTTCAAGAGGTGTTACTTTTAATTCCTGTCATTTCTGTAGTTTTATTTTCCAATTGTGTCCTCAGCTCATAATTTTGACTTTGATTTTGGCTTTGAATTATGTTTCTCGTAGACTGATAGTCTCCAGTTTTCTTTAATTTACTTGGTTTAGCAAATTTTCACACCTAGAATTATCACCAAATTCAACTGAACCTCATCCTTTTTACCAGCTGCGAACTAAGACAGTTACTTTCATGAAAACTGCGAACTAAGACAGTTACTTTCTTATACTCTTTTTGAGTATAAGAATTGGCAAGTCATGTTGCAGCTGTATAGAACCTTAGTTAGGCCACACTTGGAGTATAGTGTTCAATTCTGGTCGCCACACTACCAGAAGGATGTGGAGGCTTTAGAGAGGGTGCAGAAGAGATTTACCAGAATGTTGCCTGGTATGGAGGGCATAAGCTATGAGGAGCGATTGAATAAACTCGGTTTGTTCTCACTGGAACAAAGGAGGTTGAGGGGCGACCTGATAGAGGTATACAAAATTATGAGGGGCATAGACAGAGTGGATAGTCAGAGGCTTTTCCCCAGGGTAGAGGGGTCAATTACTAGGGGGCATAGGTTTAAGGTGAGAGGGGCAAAGTTTAGAGTAGATGTACGAGGCAAGTTTTTTACGCAGAGGGTAGTGGGTGCCTGGAACTCACTACCGGAGGAGGTAGTGGAGGCAGGGACGATAGGGACATTTAAGGGGCATCTTGACAAATATATGAATAGGATGGGAATAGAAGGATACGGACCCAGGAAGTGTAGAAGATTGTAGTTTAGTCGGGCAGTATGGTCGGCACGGGCTTGGAGGGCCGAAGGGCCTGTTCCTGTGCTGTACATTTCTTTGTTCTTTGTTTGTTGTTCTTTGAAGGTGTGGGCCATTGTTTTTGGCTTCATTCAAAATCCTGTTTGTCTTGTTTGCTGAGCCTGCTTGAGCAAGGCTATCTGCATTTTACAATCCTCTCCTGGCAGCTGCTGTTAACCCTTGGTGGGATCTTTCCCTGTATCCTCTCATGTTTCTCCCAGACCAGATATTGCCAGACTTCCATGTTTCAAATGACACATCTTTCCATATTTTCAATAACAACTCGCCCACCTGGATGGTGCCGAGAAGAGTGGACACCTTTTGGAAGAAAGCCGCCTGCTGCGGTCCGGCCACGGGAGCGGATACATTTACAAAGTGAATTAACCCTGCCCCGAAACGGGCCTTTAGGTGCAGCAGACGGCCTGGCACCGGCTCCTTGACCCCCCAAGATCTCCGGCTGAAAATGTTGAGGCTGGCCATGGTTACCTCCATGTCAGCAGCAATAGTTATCCATCACCTTTAGTGCTCAGAGTGGGGGTACCGCCCCCTCCACTCCCTCAGGAGTCCCACAAGGAACTGAGCAGCTTGGCGCTGCTCCTCCTGGTCTTGATCGAACTCCCGGGCCTCTCTGGCATAGGCCCGGGCGGAGCCAAGGAGCAGCCCCAGGTTTCCCCAGCTGTCCAGGGCCAGCCGCACACAGTCCGGGTGACCGTGGTGCGCTCCCAGAAATGTCCGGAGTTCCCCAGGGGGGACGAGGGGAGACTCGGTGCCGGGTGTGAGGGTGCCCTCTGCCTCTGCAGAGAGAGTCTAAATCCTCCTCCTCACCCGCCACCGAGCAGCCTTCCTCCTCCGAATGGTCACCTCCCGAGCTCAAGTCCCCCGCCACATGGAGTATGGCGGGCGGCACGGACACACCGGCTAACCCTTGGCCCGAGTCGACCCCACCCCCAGGGTCGTCCTCAGGCAGGTCCCTCGCAGGCTCCTCCCGCGGCTCAGGGCCCGTGGACGGTGCCTCCACCCACGTCGGCGACTCCGGGACCTCGGGGAGGCCCCCCGGAAACATGTCCGGGTTGAAAACAGGGCTCTCCGGCGTCGCCCGCTCGGGTGTAGAGGGCGGGGAGCCTTCCCCGTCCTCCCCCTTCCACGGCCCACAGTGGCACGATGAGCGGTCGCTGCTGCTGCCGGCCCCCGGCGATGGTGAAGAGGAGGCGTCCGGGGAGGAAACTTGCACCGGGCGGGACGGGACCCCAGGGGTTCCGTCTCCACTCGACCCCGGGTCCTCCTGCTCGGGGGGCGACAGCAGCTCGAGGGGCTCGGGGGCCTCGGAGGCCCCCCCCGGCCTTGCTTCTCTTCATTGTGTGCCCCGGGCCAGGCGTCAGGGGGATGGGCACCAACACGGGAGACCCCCACCCTCCTCGCCCGGGGAGGGGGCAGCGAACCCCCCCTTGCCCGGGCAGGCGGCGCTTGCGGGGAGGGGGCGGCTCGGGATCGCCCTGCTGCACGGCCTCCATGGCGGGAGAGGCCCCGGCAGCATCCCCCTCCCCCTCCTCCGCACCCCCTCCAGCGGCCGCGGGGGGGTCTGGGGCCGGCCGCTGGGCAGAGGAGAGGGGGGCAGTGCTGGCAGGGGGGGGGCAGTGGCGCCGGAGGTGCCCCAGCCCTCTGCAGGCGTGGCAGCGCAGGACGGCCGCCGACCAGAACACTTTATGGGCCTCCCCCTGATGGGAGACCACGAAACCTCCTCGGTGACCTCCTCCCGGCTCAGGCAGAGGGGTGGGAGGACAGGGTCCGCAGTCCCCAATGGTCCCACTCCCACCTCAGGCAGAGGGGTGGGAGGACAGGGTCCGCAGTCCCCGATGGTCCCACTCCCACCTCAGGCAGAGGGGTGGGAGGACAGGGTCCGCAGTCCCCAATGGTCCCACTCCCACCTCAGGCAGAGGGGTGGGAGGACAGAGTCCGCAGCCCCCAATGGTCCCACTCCCACCTCAGGCAGAGGGGTGGGAGGACAGGGTCCGCAGTCCCCAATGGTCCCACTCCCACCTCAGGCAGAGGGGTGGGAGGACAGGGTCCGCAGTCCCCGATGGTCGCACTCCCACCTCAGGCAGAGGGGTGGGAGGACAGGGTCCGCAGTCCCCAATGGTCCCTCTCCCACCTCAGGCAGAGGGGTTGGAGGACAGAGTCCGCAGTCCCCGATGGTCCCACTCCAACCTCAGGCAGAGGGGTGGGAGGACAGGGTCCGCAGTCCCCGATGGTCCCACTCCCACCTCAGGCAGAGGGGTGGGAGGACAGGGTCTGCAGTCCCCGATGGTCCCACTCCCACCTCAGGCAGAGGGGTGGGAGGACAGAGTCCGCAGTCGCCAATGGTCCCACTCCCACCTCAGGCAGAGGGGTGGGAGGACAGGGTCCGCAGTCCCCGATGGTCCCACTCCCACCTCAGGCAGAGGGGTGGGAGGACAGGGTCCGCAGTCCCCGATGGTCCCACTCCCACCTCAGGCAGAGGGGTGGGAGGACAGGGTCCGCAGTCCCCAATGGTCACACTCCCTCCTCAGGCAGAGGGGTGGGAGGACAGGGTCCGCAGTCCCCGATGGTCCCACTCCCACCTCAGGCAGAGGGGTGGGGGGACAGGGTCCGCAGCCCCCAATGGTCCCACTCCCACCTCAGGCAGAGGGGTGGGAGGACAGGGTCCGCAGTCCCCAATGGTCCCACTCCCACCTCAGGCAGAGGGGTGGGAGGACAGGGCCCGCAGTCCCCGATGGTCCCACTCCCACCTCAGACAGAGGGGTGGGAGGACAGGGTCCGCAGTCCCCGATGGTCCCACTCCCACCTCAGGCAGACGGGTGGGGGGACAGGGTCCGCAGTCCCCGATGGCCCGACTCCCACCTCAGGCAGAGGGGTGGGAGGACAGGGTCCGCAGTCCCCAATGGTCCCACTCCCACCTCAGGCAGAGGGGTGGGAGGACAGGGTCCGCAGTCCCCGATGGTCACACTCCCTCCTCAGGCAGAGGGGTGGGAGGACAGGGTCCGCAGTCCCCGATGGTCCCTCTCCCACCTCAGGCAGGGGGGTGGGAGGACAGTGTCCGCAGTCCCAATGGTCCCACTCCCACCTCAGGCAGAGGGGTGGGAGGACAGGGTCCGCAGTCCACGATGGTCCCACTCCCACCTCAGGCAGAGGGGTGGGGGGACAGGGTCCGCAGTCCCCGATGGTCCCAGTCCCACCTCAGGCAGAGGGGTGGGAGGACAGGGTCCGCAGTCCCCGATGGTCCCACTCCCACCTCAGGCAGAGGGGTGGGAGGACTGGGTCCGCAGTCCCCGATGGTCCCTCTCCCACCTCAGGCAGAGGGGTGGGAGGACAGGGTCCGCAGTCCCCGATGGTCCCACTCCCACCTCAGGCAGAGGGGTGGGAGGACAGGGTCCGCAGTCCCCAATGGTCCCACTCCCACCTCAGGCAGAGGGGTGGGAGGACAGGGTTCGCAGTCCCCAATGGTCCCAGTCCCACCTCAGGCAGAGGGGTGGGAGGACAGAGTCCGCAGTCGCCCATGGTCCCACTCCCACCTCAGGCAGAGGGGTGGGAGGACAGGGTCCGCAGTCCCCAATGGTCCCACTCCCACCTCAGGCAGAGGGGTGGGGTGACAGGGTCCGCAGTCCCCGATGGTCCCACTCCCACCTCAGGCAGAGGGGTGGGAGGACAGAGTCCGCAGCCCCCAATGGTCCCACTCCCACCTCAGGCAGAGGGGTGGGAGGACAGGGTCCGCAGTCCCCGAGGGTCCCACTCCCACCTCAGGCAGAGGGGTGGGAGGACAGGGTCCGCAGTCCCCGATGGTCGCACTCCCACCTCAGGCAGAGGGGTGGGGGGACAGGGTCCGCAGTCCCCAATGGTCCCACTCCCACCTCAGGCAGAGGGGTGGGAGGACAGAGTTCGCAGTCCCCAATGGTCCCACTCCCACCTCAGGCAGAGGGGTGGGAGGACAGGGTCCGCAGTCCCCGATGGTCCCACTCCCCCCTCAGGCAGAGGGGTGGGAGGACAGGGTCCGCAGTCCCCGATGGTCCCACTCCCACCTCAGGCAGAGGGGTGGGAGGACAGGGTCCGCAGTCCCCAATGGTCCCACTCCCACCTCAGGCAGAGGGGTGGGAGGACAGGGTCCGCAGTCCCCGATGGTCCCACTCCCACCTGAGGCAAAGGGGTGGGAGGACAGGGTTCGCAGTCCCCAATGGTCCCACTCCCACCTCAGGCAGAGGGGTGGGAGGACAGAGTCCGCAGTCCCCAATGGTCCCACTCCCACCTCAGGCAGAGGGGTGGGAGGACAGAGTCCGCAGTCCCCGATGGTCCCACTCCCACCTCAGGCAGAGGGGTGGGAGGACAGGGTCCGCAGTCCCCGATGGTCTCAGTCCCACCTCAGGCAGAGGGGTGGGAGGACAGGGTCCGCAATCCCCAATGGTCCCACTCCCACCTCAGACAGAGGGGTGGGGGGACAGAGTCCGCAGTCCCCGATGGTTCCACTCCCACCTCAGGCAGAGGGGTGGGAGGACAGGGTCCGCAGTCCCCAATGGTCCCACTCCCACCTCAGGCAGAGGGGTGGGAGGACAGGGTCCGCAGTCCGCGATGGTCCCACTCCCACCTCAGGCAGAGGGGCGGGAGGACAGGGTCCGCAGTCCCCACGTGGCCCCACTCCCACCTCAGGCAGAGGGGTGGGGGTGGGGGGGGCAGGAGACTGGGCCTGCAGCCCTGGATGGTCCCACTCCCACCTCAGGCAGAGGGGTGGGAGGACAGGAGGCCGGGCCTGCAGCCCTGGATGGTCCCACTCCCACCTCAGGCAGAGGGGTGGGAGGACAGGAGGCTGGGCCTGCAGCCCTGGATGGTCCCAGTCCCACCTCAGGCAGAGGGGTGGGAGAACAGGAGGCTGGGCCTGCAGCCCTGGATGGTCCCACTCCCACCTCAGGCAGAGGGGTGGGAGGACAGGAGGCCGGGCCTGCAGCCCTGGATGGTCACACTCCTACCTCAGACAGAGGGGTGGGAGGACAGGAGGCTGGGACTGCAGCCCTGGATGGTCCCACTCCCATCTCAGGCAGAGGGGTGGGAGGACAGGAGGCCGGGCCTGCAGCCCTGGATGGTCACACTCCCACCTCAGGCAGAGGGGTGGGAGGACAGGAGGCCGGGCCTGCAGCCCTAGATGGTCCCAGTCCCACCTCAGGCAGAGGGGTGGGAGGACAGGAGGCCGGGCCTGCAGCCCTGGATGGTCCCACTCCCACCTCAGGCAGAGGGGTGGGGGACAGGAGGCTGGGCCTGCAGCCCTGGATGGTCCCACTCCCACCTCAGGCAGAGGGGTGGGAGGACAGGAGGCTGGGCCTGCAGCCCTGGATGGTCCCACTCCCACCTCAGGCAGAGGGGTGGGAGGACAGGAGGCCGGGCCTGCAGCCCTGGATGGTCCCAGTCCCACCTCAGGCAGAGGGGTGGGAGGACAGGAGGCCGGGCCTGCAGCCCTGGATGGTCCCACTCCCACCTCAGGCAGAGGGTTGGGGGACAGGAGGCCGGGCCTGCAGCCCTGGATGGTCCCAGTCCCACCTCAGGCAGAGGGGTGGGAGGACAGGAGGCTGGGCCTGCAGCCCTGGATGGTCCCACTCCCACCAGGCACAATACAAGCTGGGGCAGGTAGGATCGGTGAACTCCACTTCCTCACACCACCAACAGCTCTCACTTCAAGCTCTCTCACTTCACACTGAAGCTGCACTCAGCAACACACACAGACACACACTGAACAAGAGGGGCAATGTTTTCAGTGAAGTGGGAGGATTGGTCCCTCAGACTCAGATTTATCCTCAGTGAGCTGTGAGCAATCTCCAGCCCCAGTCTCTGACACGTGTGGAATGTCTGCCTCTGAGGACAGCTCACTATTGACATGTAAATGACTGACAAGAGATACCAATCTCCTTACTGTTGATAAATTACACAGCATTGGATCCAGCAACTGCTGTCTTAACACAATCCTCCCACAGGGACCACATTTCTGTGTAACAGAATTGAAGCATAAGTTAAAATTCTATTGGGAAATGATTAGAAACAGTATTGGTTGAGATCTCCTCAGAGATCTGTGTGCAGACCTACCCCCTGACTTTCTGTCATGAATGTTTTCAGTCTGTCCGCTGTGATTATTTACTAAAGATGTGTCTTCACAGGAGAGGCCAGAGGCATTTGTCCTGTCTGTGGTTATGTTAATTCAGGGCACAGCAACAGATCTAGCAAAGTCCTGTGCTTACTTCAGTCTTGATGTTAATATTTATTTCCTCCTGAGTTTCTGATTAGTTTGGGATGTCTATTCGTCTGTCTCCCAAGGACAGCTTTCTATACTCTGAGTAAAGACCGGCAAGGAACCCCAGGACATTGCTGTCGTGGGAGTCTTTGATGGGGACAATCTTATTCTGTTTCTCACAGACAGATTTCCTCAGTGAGCTGCTCTATAAATTGGGATTCAATTTGATTTTTCCCACTGGGAGATTTAAAGTTTATTCCTGAATAAATACAGGGTCATCGGCAACAACATCATTTTATTAGACAAGGAGGTTCAATGGGATTTTTCACTGAATTCCTCTGATGTCAATTTCTGAGATTAGAATTTACAATGAAACAATTTGGATTCAATGAAAACGGTCAGTTTGATAACCCCAACTGATTTCTGGTAACACACCCCTGACGCTCCTCTCTCACCTTCTTTTTAATTTGGGGGATTCTGCAGGCAGCTTGTGCACAGGAAGAGCCCAAAAATGGGGCACTTTCAGAATTATGTTCAGAGTATTTGAAGATGGATTTCTTTCTCTCTTTCTACTCGAAGGTGTACAAACTGACAGCACGCAGATTGATTGCACAGTAAGATGGGTGAACTTAAGGCATGGATCGGTACTTGGGACTACGATGTGGTGGCCATCACGGAAACTTGGATAGAAGAGGGGCAGAAATGGTTGTTGGAGGTCCCTGGTTATAGATGTTTCAATAAGATTAGGGAGGGTGGTAAAAGAGGTGGGGGGGCGGGTGGCATTATTAATTAGAGATAGTATAACAGCTGCAGAAAGGCAGTTCGAGGAGTATCACCCTATTGAGGTAGTATGGGTTGAAGTCAGAAATAGGAAAGGAGCAGTCACCTTGTTAGGAGTTTTCTATAGGCCCCCCAATAGTAGCAGAGATGTGGAGGAACAGATTGGGAAACAGATTTTGGAAAGGTGCAGAAGTCATAGGGTAGTAGTCATGGGCGACTTTAACTTCCCAAATATTGAGTGGAAACTCTTTAGATCAAATAGTTTGGATGGGGTGGTGTTTGTGCAGTGTGTCCAGGAAGCTTTTCTAACACAGTATGTAGATTGTCCAACCAGAGGAGGGGCAATATTGGATTTAGTACTGGGTAATGAACCAGGGCAAGTGATAGATTTGTTAGTGGGGGAGCATTTTGGAGATAGTGACCACAATTCTGTGACTTTCACTTTAGTAACGGAGAGGGATAGGTACGTGCAACAGGGCAAGGGGGAAGGGTAAATACGATGTTGTCAGACAAGAATTGAAGTGCATAAGTTGGGAACATAGGCTGGCAGGGAAGGACACAAGTGAAATGTGGAACTTGTTCAAGGAGCAGGTGCTACGTGTCCTTGATATGTATGTCCCTGTCAGGCAGGGAAGAGATGGTCGAGTGAGGGAACCATGGTTGACAAGAGAGGTTGAATGTCTTGTTAAGAGGAAAAAGGTGACTTATGTAAGGCTGAGGAAACAAGGTTCAGATAGGGCATTGGAGGGATACAAGATAGCCAGGAGTGAACTGAAGAAAGGGATTAGGAGAGCTAAGAGAGGGCATGAACAATCTTTGGCGGGTAGGATCAAGGAAAACCCCAAGGCCTTTTACACATATGTGAGAAATATGAGAATGACTAGAGCGAGGGTAGGTCCGATCAAGGACAGTAGCGGGAGATTGTGTATTGAGTCTGAAGAGATAGGCGAGGTCTTGAATGAGTACTTTTCTTCTGTATTTACAAATGAGAGGGGCGATATTGTTGGAGAGGACAGTGTGAAACAGATTGGTAAGCTCGAGGAAATACTTGTTAGGAAGGAAGATGTGTTGGGCATTTTGAAAAACTTAAGGATAGACAAGTCCCCCGGGCCTGACGGGTATATCCAAGGATTCTATGGGAAGCAAGAGATGAAATTGCAGAGCCGTTGGCAATTATCTTTTCGTCCTCATTGTCAACAGGGGTGGTACCAGGGGATTGGAGAGTGGCGAATGTCGTGCCCCTGTTCAAAAAAGGAACTAGGGATAACCCTGGGAATTACAGGCCAGTTAGTCTTACTTCGGTGGTAGGCAAAGTAATGGAAAGGGTACTGAAGGATAGGATTTCTGAGCATCTGGAAAGACACTGCTTGATTAGGGAGAGTCAGCACGGATTTGTGAGGGGTAGATCTTGCCTTACAAATCTTATTGAATTCTTTGAGGAGGTGACCAAGCATGTGGATGAAGGTAAAGCAGTGGATGTAGTGTACATGGATTTTAGTAAGGCATTTGATAAAGTGCCCCATGGTAGGCTTCTGCACAAAATAAGGAGGCATGGGATAGTGGGAAATTTGGCCAGTTGGATAACGAACTGGCTAACCGATAGAAGTCAGAGAGTGGTGGTGGATGGCAAATATTCAGCCTGGATCCCAGTTACCAGTGGTGTACCGCAGGGATCAGTTCTGGGTCCTCTGCTGTTTGTGATTTTCATGAATGACTTGGATGAGGGAGTTGAAGGGTGGGTCAGTAAATTTGCAGACGATACGAAGATTGGTGGAGTTGTGGATAGTAAGGAGGGCTGTTGTCGGCTGCAAAGAGACATAGATAGGATGCAGAGCTGGGCTGAGAAGTGGCAGATGGAGTTTAACCCTGAAAAGTGTGAGGTTGTCTATTTTGGAAGGACAAATATGAATGCGGAATACAGGGTTAACGGTAGAGTTCTTGGCATTGTGGAGGAGCAGAGAGACCTTGGGGTCTATGTTCATACATCTTTGAAAGTTGCCACTCAAGTGGATAGAGCTGTGAAGAAGGCCTATGGTGTGCTCGCGTTCATTAACAGAGGGATTGAATTTAAGAGCCATGAGGTAATGATGCAGCTGTACAAAACTTTGGTAAGGCCACATTTGGAGTACTGTGTACAGTTCTGGTCGCCTCATTTTAGGAAGGATGTGGAAGTTCTGGAAAAGGTGCAAAGAAGATTTACCAGGGCGTTGCCTGGAATGGAGAGTAGGTCTTACGAGGAAAGGGTGAGGGTGCTAGGCCTTTTCTCATTCGAGCGGAGAAGGATGAGGGGCGACTTGATAGAGGTTTATAAGATGATCAGGGGAATAGATAGAGTAGACGGTCAGAGATTTTTTCCCCAGGTGGAACACACCATTACAAGGGGACATAAATTTAACATGAAAGGTGGAAGATATAGGAGGGATATCAGAGGTAGGTTCTTTACCCAGAGAGTAGTGGGGGCATGGAATGCACTGCCTGTGGAAGTAGTTGAGTCGGAAACATTAGGGACCTTCAAGCAGCTGTTGGATAGGTACATGGATTACGGGAAAATGATATAGTGTAGATGTATTTGTTCTTAAGGGCAGCACGGTAGCATTGTGGATAGCACAATTGCTTCACAGATCCATGGTCCCAGGTTCGATTCCAGCTTGGGTCATTGTCTGTGCGGAGTCTGCACGTCCTCCCCGTGTCTGCGTGGGTTTCCTCCGGGTGCTCCGGTTTCCACCCACAGTCCAAAGATGTGCGGGTAAGGTGAATTGGCCAATGACAAATTGCCCTTAATGTCCAAATTGCCCTTGCTGTTGGGTGGAGGTGTTGAGTTTGGGTAGGGTGCTCTTTCCAAGAGCTGGTGCAGACTCAAAGGGCCTCATGGCCTCATTCTGCACTGTAAATTCAATGATAATCTATGATTAATCTAGGACAAAGGTTCGGCACAACATCGTGGGCCGAAGGGCCTGTTCTGTGCTGTATTTTCTATGTTCTATGTTCTATTAAATACTGAACAATGAAACAGTGCCCTACAGTGTACAAAGTAAAGTTAAACAGAGCCCGACATTAAATATAGTACAATGAAACAGTGCCCTACAGTGAACAAGGTCAAATTAAACAGAGCCAGACATTAAATACGGTGCAATGAAACAGTGCCCGACACTGAACAATGTAAAATTAAACAGAGCCCGACATTAAATACAGTACAATGACACAGTGCCCTACATTGAACGCTGTAAAATTAAACAGAGCCCGACATTAAATACGGTACCATGAAACAGTGCCCTACAGTGTACAAAGTAAAATTAAACAGAGCCCGACATTAAATACGGTACAATGAAATAGTTCCCTACAGTGAACAAGGTAAAATTAAACAGAGCCCGACATTAAATACGGTACAATGAAACGGTGCCCTACAGTGAACAATGTAAAATTAAAAAGAGCCCGACATTAAATACAGTACAATGAAACAGTGCCCTACAGTGAACAATGTAAAATTAAACAGAGCTCGACATTAAATACAGTACAATGAAACAGTGCCCTACAGTGAACAAGGTAAAATTAAACAGAGCCCGACATTAAATACGGTACAATGAAACAGTGCCCTACAGTGAACAAGGTAAAATTAAACAGAGCCCGACATTAAATACGGTACAATGAAACAGTGCCCTACACTGAACAATGTAAAATTAAACAGAACCCGACATAAAATACGGTGCAATGAATCAGTGCCCTACACTGAACAATGTAAAATTAAACAGAACCCGACATTAAATACGGTGCAATGAATCAGTGCCCTACACTGAACAATGTAAAATAAAACACAGCCCGACATTAAATACGGTACAATGAAACAGTGCCCTACCAGCAACAATGTAAAATTAAACAGAGCCCGACATTAAATACGGTACAATGAAACAGTGCCCTACACTGAACAATGTAAAATTAAACAGAGCCCGACATTAAATACGGTACAATGAAACAGTGCCCTACAGTGAACAATGTAAAATTAAACACAGCCCGACATTAAATACGGTACAATGAAACAGTGCGCTACAGTGAACAATGTAAAATTAAACAGAGCACGACATTAAACGCAGTACAATGTAACAGTGCCCTCCACTGAGCAAGGTAAAATTAAACACAGCCCGACATTAAATACGGTACAATGAAACAGTGCCCTACAGTGAACAAGGTACAATTAAACACAGCCCGACATTAAATACGGTACAATGAAACAGTGCCCTACAGTCAACAATGTAAAATTAAACACAGCCCGACATTAAATACGGTACAATGAAACAGTGCCCTACAGTGAACAAGGTAAAATTAAACAGAGCCCGACATTAAATACGGTAAAACGAAACAGTGCCCTACAGTGAACAAGGTAAAATTAAACAGAGCCCGACATTAAATACGGTACCATGAAACAGTGCCCTACACTGAACAATGTAAAATTGAACAGAGCCCGACATTAAATACGGTACAATGAAACAGTCCCCTACACTGAACAAGCTAAAATTAAACAGAGCCCGACATTAAATACAGTACAATGAAACAGTGCCCTACAGTGAACAAGGCAAAATTAAACAGAGCCCGACATTAAATACAGTACAATGAAACAGTGCCCTACACTGAACAATGTAAAATTAAACACAGCCCGACATTAAATACGGTACAATGAAACAGTGCCCTACAGTGAACAATGTACAATGAAACACAGCCCCACAGCAAATACGGTACAATGAAACAGTGCCCGACACTGAACAAGGTAAAATCTAACAGAGCCCGACATTAAATACGGTACAATGAAACAGTGCCCTACAGTGAACAATGTAAAATATAACACAGCCCGACATTAAATACGGTACAATTAATCAGCGCCCTACCAGCAACAATGTAAAATTAAACAGAGCCCGACATTAAATACGGTACAATGAAACAGTGACCTACAGTGAACAAAGTAAAATTAAACAGAGCCCGACATTAAATACAGTACAATGAAACAGGGCCCTACTGTGAACAATGTAAAATAAAACAGAGCCCGACAATACATACGGTACAATGAAACAGTGCCCTACAGTGAACAATGTAAAATTAAACAGAGCCCGACATTAAATACGGTACAATGAAACAGTGCCCTACACTGAACAATGTAAAATTAAACAGAACCCGACATAAAATACGGTGCAATGAATCAGTGCCCTACACTGAACAATGTAAAATTAAACAGAACCCGACATTAAATACGGTGCAATGAATCAGTGCCCTACACTGAACAATGTAAAATAAAACACAGCCCGACATTAAATACGGTACAATGAAACAGTGCCCTACCAGCAACAATGTAAAATTAAACAGAGCCCGACATTAAATACGGTACAATGAAACAGTGCCCTACACTGAACAATGTAAAATTAAACAGAGCCCGACATTAAATACGGTACAATGAAACAGTGCCCTACAGTGAACAATGTAAAATTAAACACAGCCCGACATTAAATACGGTACAATGAAACAGTGCGCTACAGTGAACAATGTAAAATTAAACAGAGCACGACATTAAACGCAGTACAATGTAACAGTGCCCTCCACTGAGCAAGGTAAAATTAAACACAGCCCGACATTAAATACGGTACAATGAAACAGTGCCCTACAGTGAACAAGGTACAATTAAACACAGCCCGACATTAAATACGGTACAATGAAACAGTGCCCTACAGTCAACAATGTAAAATTAAACACAGCCCGACATTAAATACGGTACAATGAAACAGTGCCCTACAGTGAACAAGGTAAAATTAAACAGAGCCCGACATTAAATACGGTAAAACGAAACAGTGCCCTACAGTGAACAAGGTAAAATTAAACAGAGCCCGACATTAAATACGGTACCATGAAACAGTGCCCTACACTGAACAATGTAAAATTGAACAGAGCCCGACATTAAATACGGTACAATGAAACAGTCCCCTACACTGAACAAGCTAAAATTAAACAGAGCCCGACATTAAATACAGTACAATGAAACAGTGCCCTACAGTGAACAAGGCAAAATTAAACAGAGCCCGACATTAAATACAGTACAATGAAACAGTGCCCTACACTGAACAATGTAAAATTAAACACAGCCCGACATTAAATACGGTACAATGAAACAGTGCCCTACAGTGAACAATGTACAATGAAACACAGCCCCACAGTAAATACGGTACAATGAAACAGTGCCCTACACTGAACAAGGTAAAATCTAACAGAGCCCGACATTAAATACGGTACAATGAAACAGTGCCCTACACTGAACAAGGTAAAATAAAACAGAGCCCGACATTAAATACGGTACAATGAAACAGTGCCCTACAGTGAACAATGTAAAATATAACACAGCCCGACATTAAATACGGTACAATGAAACAGTGCCCTACAGTGAACAATGTAAAATATAACACAGCCCGACATTAAATACGGTACAATTAATCAGCGCCCTACCAGCAACAATGTAAAATTAAACAGAGCCCGACATTAAATACGGTACAATGAAACAGTGACCTACAGTGAACAAAGTAAAATTAAACAGAGCCCGACATTAAATACAGTACAATGAAACAGGGCCCTACTGTGAACAATGTAAAATAAAACAGAGCCCGACAATACATACGGTACAATGAAACAGTGCCCTACAGTGAACAATGTAAAATTAAACAGAGCACGACATTAAATACAGTACAATGTAACAGTGCCCTCCACTGAGCAAGGTAAAATTAAACAGAGCCCGACATTAAATACGGTACAATGAAACAGTGCCCTACAGTGTACAAAGTAAAGTTAAACAGAGCCCGACATTAAATACAGTTCAATGAAACAGTGCCCTACACTGAACAAGGTAAAATTAAACAGAGACCGACATTAAATACAGTACAATGAAACAGTGCCCTACAGTGAACAAAGTAAAAGTAAACAGAGCCCGACATTAAACAGGCTTCTACTTCTAGGCACTTGCAGCTGGAGCTTGTTAATTAGTTAATTGGATTCGGCCAGTTTTCCAGAGGCTCGATTCACAGAATAAAAGTTATCCCCTACAGTGCAGACTTTGTTTGCACTGAGTGCTGAATTTGGTGTTTTTTGAGTGCGATAGTGAGAGTTTGGTGACCGAGGGAGTTAGGTGAGGAGGGAGTAAGGTGCTCCTTTCATTTTGTTTCCGACATTTCCGCAAAGAGTGCGAAGAGAACCATGAGTTTACAGGAAGTGTAGCTGTCTGGGAGCAGAGTCGGAGGGCGGAGATCTAGTTAGTCCACACAGCAGCTATATTCTTTAAGGTAAGAGGGGATGGAGGCTAGGCCAGTTACATGCTCCTCCTGTAGGATGTGGGTGGTGAGGGATACCACCGGTGTCCCCACTGACTATACCTGCGGGAAGTGCACCCAACTTCAGCTCCTCAAAGACCGTGTTCGGGAACTGGAGCTGAAGCTGGATGAACTTCGGATCATCCGGGAGGCAGAGGGGGTGATTGAGAAGAGTTACAGGGAGGTAACCACACCCAAGGTACAGGACAAGAATAGCTGGGTTACAGTCAGGGGGAAAAAAACAAACAGGCAGACAGTGCAGGGATCCCTCGTGGCCGTTCCCCTTCAAAACAAGTATACCGTTTTGGATGCTGTTGGGGGGGATGACCTACCGGGGGAAGGCCCTAGCGGCCAGGTCTCTGGCACTGAGTCTGGCTCTGGGGCTCAGAAGGGAAGGGGGGAGAATAGAAATGCAATAGTTGTAGGAGATTCAATGGTTAGGGGAATAGATAAGAGATTCTGTGGTCGCGAGCGAGACTCCCGGAAGGTATGTTGCCTCCCGGGTGCCAGGGCCAGGGATGTCTCGGATCGTGTCTTCAGGATCCTTAAGGGGGAGGAGAAGCAGCCAGAAGTCGTGGTGCACATTGGTACCAACGACATAGGTAGG
Source organism: Scyliorhinus torazame (assembly GCF_047496885.1). Taxonomy (NCBI): domain Eukaryota; kingdom Metazoa; phylum Chordata; class Chondrichthyes; order Carcharhiniformes; family Scyliorhinidae; genus Scyliorhinus; species Scyliorhinus torazame. The sequence goes on from NC_092711.1 coordinate 14,645,291, forward strand.
AAAAGGGGTGTGGAGGTAATAAACAAGTTTAGGGAGTTCGGCTGGAAGTTGAAAGCCAGGACAGACAGAGTTGTCATCTCTGGTTTGTTGCCGGTGCCACGTGATAGCGAGGCTAGGAATAGGGAGAGAGTGCAGTTGAACACGTGGCTGCAGGAATGGTGTAGGAGGGAGGGCTTCAGGTATTTGGATAATTGGAGCGCATCCTGGGGAAGGTGGGACCTGTACAAGCAGGACGGGTTGCATCTGAACCAGAGGGGCACCAATATCCTGGGAGGGAGGTTTGCTCGTACTCTTCGGGAGGGTTTAAACTAATTTGGCAGGGGAATGGGAACCGGATTTGTAGTCCAGCAACTAAGGTAGCCGATATTCAGGACGCCAAAGCTTGTAATGAGGCAGTGGGGAAGGGAACACTGACAAAGGAGAGTATTTGCAGGCACGGAGATGGGTTGAAGTGTGTATACTTCAACGCAAGAAGCATCAGGAATAAGGTGGGTGAACTTAAGGCATGGATCGGTACTTGGGACTACGATGTGGTGGCCATCACGGAAACTTGGATAGAAGAGGGGCAGAAATGGTTGTTGGAGGTCCCTGGTTATTGAAGTTTCAATAAGATTAGGGAGGGTGGTAAAAGAGGTGGGGGGTGGCATTATTAATTAGAGATAGTATAACAGCTGCAGAAAGGCAGTTCGAGGAGTATCACCCTATTGAGGTAGTATGGGTTGAAGTCAGAAATAGGAAAGGAGCAGTCACCTTGTTAGGAGTTTTCTATAGGCCCCCCAATAGTAGCAGAGATGTGGAGGAACAGATTGGGAAACAGATTTTGGAAAGGTGCAGAAGTCATAGGGTAGTAGTCATGGGCGACTTTAACTTCCCAAATATTGAATGGAAACTCTTGAGATCAAATAGTTTGGATGGGGTGGTGTTTGTGCAGTGTGTCCAGGAAGCTTTTCTAACACAGTATGTAGATTGTCCAACCAGAGGAGGGGCAATATTGGATTTAGTACTGGGTAATGAACCAGGGCAAGTGATAGATTTGTTAGTGGGGGAGCATTTTGGAGATAGTGACCACAATTCTGTGACTTTCACTTTAGTAATGGAGAGGGATAGGTACGTGCAACAGGGCAAGGTTCACAATTGGGGGAAGGGTAAATACGATGTTGTCAGACAAGAATTGAAGTGCATAAGTTGGGAACATAGGCTGGCAGGGAAGGACACAAGTGAAATGTGGAACTTGTTCAAGGAACAGGTGCTACGTGTCCTTGATATGTATGTCCCTGTCAGGCAGGGAAGAGATGCTCGAGTGAGGGAACCATGGTTGACAAGAGAGGTTGAATGTCTTGTTAAGAGGAAAAAGGTGACTTATGTAAGGCTGAGGAAACAAGGTTCAGACAGGGCATTGGAGGGATACAAGATAGCCAGGAGGGAATTGAAGAAAGGGATTAGGAGAGATAAGAGAGGGCATGAACAATCTTTGGCGGGTAGGATCAAGGAAAACCCCAAGGCCTTTTATACATATGTGAGAAATATGAGAATGACTAGAGCTAGGGTAGGTCCGATCAGGGACAGTAGCGGGAGATTGTGTATAGAGTCTGAAGAGATAGGAGAGGTCTTGAATGAGTACTTTTCTTCTGTATTTACAAATGAGAGGGGCGATATTGTTGGAGAGGACAGTGTGAAACAGATTGGTAAGCTCGAGGAAATACTTGTTAGGAAGGAAGATGTGTTGGGCATTTTGAAAAACTTAAGGATAGACAAGTCCCCCGGGCCTGACGGGTATATCCAAGGATTCTATGGGAAGCAAGAGATGAAATTGCAGAGCCGTTGGCAATTATCTTTTCGTCCTCATTGTCAACAGGGGTGGTACCAGGGGATTGGAGAGTGGCGAATGTCGTGCCCCTGTTCAAAAAAGGAACTAGGGATAACCCTGGGAATTACAGGCCAGTTAGTCTTACTTCGGTGGCAGGCAAAGTAATGGAAAGGGTACTGAAGGATAGGATTTCTGAGCATCTGGAAAGACACTGCTTGATTAGGGAGAGTCAGCACGGATTTGTGAGGGGTAGGTCTTGCCTTACAAATCTTATTGAATTCTTTGAGGAGGTGACCAAGCATGTGGATGAAGGTAAAGCAGTGGATGTAGTGTACATGGATTTTAGTAAGGCATTTGATAAAGTTCCCCATGGTAGGCTTCTGCACAAAATAAGGAGGCATGGGATAGTGGGAAATTTGGCCAGTTGGATAACGAACTGGCTAACCGATAGAAGTCAGAGAGTGGTGGTGGATGGCAAATATTCAGCCTGGATCCCAGTTACCAGTGGTGTACCGCAGGGATCAGTTCTGGGTCCTCTGCTGTTTGTGATTTTCATTAATGACTTGGATGAGGGAGTTGAAGGGTGGGTCAGTAAATTTGCAGACGATACGAAGATTGGTGGAGTTGTGGATAGTAAGGAGGGCTGTTGTCGGCTGCAAAGAGACATAGATAGGATGCAGAGCTGGGCTGAGAAGTGGCAGATGGAGTTTACCCCTGAAAAGTGTGAGGTTGTCCATTTTGGAAGGACAAATATGAATGCGGAATACAGGGTTAACGGTAGAGTTCTTGGCATTGTGGAGGAGCAGAGAGACCTTGGGGTCTATGTTCATACATCTTTGAAAGTTGCCACTCAAGTGGATAGAGCTGTGAAGAAGGCCTATGGTGTGCTCGCGTTCATTAACAGAGGGATTGAATTTAAGAGCCATGAGGTAATGATGCAGCTGTACAAAACTTTGGTAAGGCCACATTTGGAGTACTGTGTACAGTTCTGGTCGCCTCATTTTAGGAAGGATGTGGAAGTTCTGGAAAAGGTGCAAAGAAGATTTACCAGGGTGTTGCCTGGAATGGAGAGTAGGTCTTACGAGGAAAGGTTGAGGGTGCTAGGCCTTTTCTCATTAGAGCGGAGAAGGATGAGGGGCGACTTGAAAGAGGTTTATAAGATGATCAGGGGAATAGATAGAGTAGACAGTCAGAGACTTTTTCCCCAGGTGGAACACACCATTACAAGGGGACATAAATTTAAGGTGAAAGGTGGAAGATATAGGAGGGATATCAGAGGTAGGTTCTTTACCCAGAGAGTAGTGGGGGCATGGAATGCACTGCCTGTGGAAGTAGTTGAGTCGGAAACATTAGGGACCTTCAAGCAGCTGTTGGATAGGTACATGGATTACGGGAAAATGATATAGTGTAGATGTATTTGTTCTTAAGGGCAGCACGGTAGCATTGTGGATAGCACAATTGCTTCACAGATCCATGGTCCCAGGTTCGATTCCAGCGTGGGTCATTGTCTGTGCGGAGTCTGCACGTCCTCCCCGTGTCTGCGTGGGTTTCCTCCGGGTGCTCCGGTTTCCACCCACAGTCCAAAGATGTGCGGGTAAGGTGAATTGGCCAATGACAAATTGCCCTTAATGTCCAAATTGCCCTTGGTGTTGGGTGGAGGTGTTGAGTTTGGGTAGGGTGCACTTTCCAAGAGCTGGTGCAGACTCAAAGGGCCGAATGGCCTCCTTCTGCACTGTAAATTCAATGATAATCTATGATTAATCTAGGACAAAGGTTCGGCACAATATCGTGGGCCGAAGGGCCTGTTCTGTGCTGTATTTTCTATGTTCTATGTTCTATTAAATACAGAACAATGAAACAGTTCCCTACAGTGTACAAAGTAAAGTTAAACAGAGCCCGACATTAAATATAGTACAATGAAACAGTGCCCTACAGTGAACAAGGTCAAATTAAACAGAGCCAGACATTAAATACGGTGCAATGAAACAGTGCCCTACACCGAACAATGTAAAATTAAACGGAGCCCGACATTAAATACGGTACAATGAAACGGTGCCCTGCAATCAACAATGTAAAATTAAACAGAACCCGACATTAAATACGGTACAATGAAACAGTGCCCTACAATCAACAATGTAAAATTAAACAGAGCCCGACATTAAATACGGTACAATGAAACAGTGCCCTACAGTGTACAAAGTAAAATTAAACAGAGCCCGACATTAAATACGGTACAATGAAATAGTGCCCCACAGTGAACAATGTAAAATTAAACAGAGCCCGACATTAAATACGGTACAGTGAAACAGTGCCCGACAGTGAACAATGTAAAAATAAACAGAGCCCTACATTAAATACAGTACAATCAAACAGTGACCTACAGTAAAAAAGGCAAAATTAAACAGAGCCCGACATTAAATACAGTACAATGAAACAGTGCCCTACACTGAACAATGTAAAATTAAACAGAGCCGGACATTAAATACGGGAAAATGAAACAGTGCCCGACAGTGAACAAGGTAAAATAAAACAGAGCCCAACATTTAATACAGCACAATGAAACAATGCCCTACAGTGAACAATGTAAAATTAAAAACAGCCCGACATTAAATACTGTAAAATGAAACAGTGCCCTACACTGAACAAGGTAAAATTAAACAGAGCCCGACATTAAATACGGTACAATGAAACAGTGCCCTACACTGAACAAGGTAAAATTAAACAGAGCCCGACATTAAATACGGGACAATGAAACAGTGCCCGACAGTGAACAATGTAAAATTAAACAGAGCCCGACATTAAATACGGGACAATGAAACAGTGCCCGACAGTGAACAAGGTAAAATTAAACACAGCCCGACATTAAATACAGCACAATGAAACAATGCCCTACAGTGAACAATGTAAAATTAAACAGAGCCCGACATTAAATACGGGACAATGAAACAGTGCCCGACAGTGAACAAGGTAAAATTAAACAGAGCCCGACATTAAATAAAGCACAATGAAACAATGCCCTACAGTGAACAATGTAAAATTAAACAGAGCCCGACATTAAATACGGGACAATGAAACAGTGCCCGACAGTGAACAAGGTAAAATTAAACAGAGCCCGACATTAAATACAGCACAATGAAACAATGCCCTACACTGAACAAGGTAAAATAAAACACAGCCCGACATTAAATACGGTACAATGAAACAGTGCCCTACACTGAATAAGGTAAAATTAAACAGAGCCCGACATTAAATACGGTACAATGAAACAGTGCCCTACAGTGAACAATGTAAAATTAAACAGAGCCCGACATTAAATACGGGACAATGAAACAGTGCCCGACAGTGAACAAGGTAAAATTAAACAGAGCCCGACATTAAATACAGCACAATGAAACAATGCCCTACACTGAACAAGGTAAAATAAAACACAGCCCGACATTAAATACGGTACAATGAAACAGTGCCCTACACTGAATAAGGTAAAATTAAACAGAGCCCGACATTAAATACGGTACAATGAAACAATGCCCTGCAGTGAACAATGTAAAATTAAACACAGCCCGACATTTAATACGGTAAAATGAAACAGTGCCCTACACTGAACAATGTAAAATTAAACAGAGCCCGACATTAAATACAGTACAATGAAACAGTGACCTACAGTAAAAAAGGCAAAATTAAACAGAGCCCGACATTAAATACAGTACAATGAAACAGTGCCCTACACTGAACAATGTAAAATTAAACAGAGCCCGACATTAAATACGGGACAATGAAACAGTGCCCGACAGTGAACAAGGTAAAATTAAACAGAGCCCAACATTAAATACAGCACAATGAAACAATGCCCTACAGTGAACAATGTAAAATTAAACACAGCCCGACATTAAATACGGTAAAATGAAACAGTGCCCTACACTGAACAAGGTAAAATTAAACAGAGCCCGACATTAAATACGGTACAATGAAACAGTGCCCTACACTGAACAAGGTAAAATTAAACAGAGCCCGACATTAAATACAGTACAATGAAACAGTGACCTACAGTAAACAAGGCAAAATTAAACAGAGCCCGACATTAAATACAGTACAATGTAACAGTGCCCTCCACTGAGCAAGGTAAAATTAAACACAGCCCGACATTAAATACGGTACAATGAAACAGTGACCTACAGTAAACAAGGCAAAATTAAACAGAGCCCGACATTAAATACAGTACAATGAAACAGTGCCCTACACTGAACAAGGTAAAATTAAACAGAGCCCAACATTAAATACAGTACAATGAAACAGTGCCCTACACTGAACAATGTAAAATTAAACACAGCCCGACATTAAATACAGTACAATGAATCAGTGCCCTACACTGAACAATGTAACATTAAACAGAGCCCGACATTAAATACGGTACAATGAAACAGTGCCCTACACTGAACAAGGTAAAATTAAACAGAGCCCGACATTAAATACAGTACAATGAAACAGTGACCTACAGTAAACAAGGCAAAATTAAACAGAGCCCGACATTAAATACAGTACAATGAAACAGTGCCCTACACTGAACAATGTAACATTAAACAGAGCCCGACATTAAATACGGGACAATGAAACAGTGCCCGACAGTGAACAATGTAAAATTAAACAGAGCACGACATTAAATACAGTACACTGTAACAGTGCCGTCCACTGAGCAAGGTAAAATTAAACACAGCCCAACATTAAATACGGTAAAATGAAACAGTGCCCTACACTGAACAATGTAAAATTAAACACAGCCCGACATTAAATACGGTACAATGAAACAGTGCCCGACAGTGAACAATGTACAATTAAACACAGCCCGACAGTAAATACGGTACAATGAAACAGTGCCCTACAGTGAACAAGGTAAAATTAAACAGAGCCCGACATTAAATACGGTACAATGAAACAGTGCCCTACACTGAACAATGTAAAATTAAACAGAACCCGACATTAAATACGGTACAATGAAACAGTGCCCTACACTGAACAATGTAAAATTAAACAGAGCCCGACATTAAATACGGTACAATGAAACAGTGCCCTACAGTGAACAATGTAAAATTAAACACAGCCCGACATTAAATACGGTACAATGAAACAGTGCGCTACAGTGAACAATGTAAAATTAAACAGAGCACGACATTAAACGCAGTACAATGTAACAGTGCCCTCCACTGAGCAAGGTAAAATTAAACACAGCCCGACATTAAATACGGTACAATGAAACAGTGCCCTACAGTGAACAAGGTACAATTAAACACAGCCCGACATTAAATACGGTACAATGAAACAGTGCCCTACAGTCAACAATGTAAAATTAAACACAGCCCGACATTAAATACGGTACAATGAAACAGTGCCCTACAGTGAACAAGGTAAAATTAAACAGAGCCCGACATTAAATACGGTAAAACGAAACAGTGCCCTACAGTGAACAAGGTAAAATTAAACAGAGCCCGACATTAAATACGGTACCATGAAACAGTGCCCTACACTGAACAATGTAAAATTGAACAGAGCCCGACATTAAATACGGTACAATGAAACAGTCCCCTACACTGAACAAGCTAAAATTAAACAGAGCCCGACATTAAATACAGTACAATGAAACAGTGCCCTACAGTGAACAAGGCAAAATTAAACAGAGCCCGACATTAAATACAGTACAATGAAACAGTGCCCTACACTGAACAATGTAAAATTAAACACAGCCCGACATTAAATACGGTACAATGAAACAGTGCCCTACAGTGAACAATGTACAATGAAACACAGCCCCACAGCAAATACGGTACAATGAAACAGTGCCCTACACTGAACAAGGTAAAATCTAACAGAGCCCGACATTAAATACGGTACAATGAAACAGTGCCCTACACTGAACAAGGTAAAATAAAACAGAGCCCGACATTAAATACGGTACAATGAAACAGTGCCCTACAGTGAACAATGTAAAATATAACACAGCCCGACATTAAATACGGTACAATTAATCAGCGCCCTACCAGCAACAATGTAAAATTAAACAGAGCCCGACATTAAATACGGTACAATGAAACAGTGACCTACAGTGAACAAAGTAAAATTAAACAGAGCCCGACATTAAATACAGTACAATGAAACAGGGCCCTACTGTGAACAATGTAAAATAAAACAGAGCCCGACAATACATACGGTACAATGAAACAGTGCCCTACAGTGAACAATGTAAAATTAAACAGAGCCCGACATTAAATACGGTACAATGAAACAGTGCCCTACACTGAACAATGTAAAATTAAACAGAACCCGACATAAAATACGGTGCAATGAATCAGTGCCCTACACTGAACAATGTAAAATTAAACAGAACCCGACATTAAATACGGTGCAATGAATCAGTGCCCTACACTGAACAATGTAAAATAAAACACAGCCCGACATTAAATACGGTACAATGAAACAGTGCCCTACCAGCAACAATGTAAAATTAAACAGAGCCCGACATTAAATACGGTACAATGAAACAGTGCCCTACACTGAACAATGTAAAATTAAACAGAGCCCGACATTAAATACGGTACAATGAAACAGTGCCCTACAGTGAACAATGTAAAATTAAACACAGCCCGACATTAAATACGGTACAATGAAACAGTGCGCTACAGTGAACAATGTAAAATTAAACAGAGCACGACATTAAACGCAGTACAATGTAACAGTGCCCTCCACTGAGCAAGGTAAAATTAAACACAGCCCGACATTAAATACGGTACAATGAAACAGTGCCCTACAGTGAACAAGGTACAATTAAACACAGCCCGACATTAAATACGGTACAATGAAACAGTGCCCTACAGTCAACAATGTAAAATTAAACACAGCCCGACATTAAATACGGTACAATGAAACAGTGCCCTACAGTGAACAAGGTAAAATTAAACAGAGCCCGACATTAAATACGGTAAAACGAAACAGTGCCCTACAGTGAACAAGGTAAAATTAAACAGAGCCCGACATTAAATACGGTACCATGAAACAGTGCCCTACACTGAACAATGTAAAATTGAACAGAGCCCGACATTAAATACGGTACAATGAAACAGTCCCCTACACTGAACAAGCTAAAATTAAACAGAGCCCGACATTAAATACAGTACAATGAAACAGTGCCCTACAGTGAACAAGGCAAAATTAAACAGAGCCCGACATTAAATACAGTACAATGAAACAGTGCCCTACACTGAACAATGTAAAATTAAACACAGCCCGACATTAAATACGGTACAATGAAACAGTGCCCTACAGTGAACAATGTACAATGAAACACAGCCCCACAGTAAATACGGTACAATGAAACAGTGCCCTACACTGAACAAGGTAAAATCTAACAGAGCCCGACATTAAATACGGTACAATGAAACAGTGCCCTACACTGAACAAGGTAAAATAAAACAGAGCCCGACATTAAATACGGTACAATGAAACAGTGCCCTACAGTGAACAATGTAAAATATAACACAGCCCGACATTAAATACGGTACAATTAATCAGCGCCCTACCAGCAACAATGTAAAATTAAACAGAGCCCGACATTAAATACGGTACAATGAAACAGTGACCTACAGTGAACAAAGTAAAATTAAACAGAGCCCGACATTAAATACAGTACAATGAAACAGGGCCCTACTGTGAACAATGTAAAATAAAACAGAGCCCGACAATACATACGGTACAATGAAACAGTGCCCTACAGTGAACAATGTAAAATTAAACAGAGCACGACATTAAATACAGTACAATGTAACAGTGCCCTCCACTGAGCAAGGTAAAATTAAACAGAGCCCGACATTAAATACGGTACAATGAAACAGTGCCCTACAGTGTACAAAGTAAAGTTAAACAGAGCCCGACATTAAATACAGTTCAATGAAACAGTGCCCTACACTGAACAAGGTAAAATTAAACAGAGACCGACATTAAATACAGTACAATGAAACAGTGCCCTACAGTGAACAAAGTAAAAGTAAACAGAGCCCGACATTAAACAGGCTTCTACTTCTAGGCACTTGCAGCTGGAGCTTGTTAATTAGTTAATTGGATTCGGCCAGTTTTCCAGAGGCTCGATTCACAGAATAAAAGTTATCCCCTACAGTGCAGACTTTGTTTGCACTGAGTGCTGTATTTGGTGTTTTTTGAGTGCGATAGTGAGAGTTTGGTGACCGAGGGAGTTAGGTGAGGAGGGAGTAAGGTGCTCCTTTCATTTTGTTTCCGACATTTCCGCAAAGAGTGCGAAGAGAACCATGAGTTTACAGGAAGTGTAGCTGTCTGGGAGCAGAGTCGGAGGGCGGAGATCTAGTTAGTCCACACAGCAGCTATATTCTTTAAGGTAAGAGGGGATGGAGGCTAGGCCAGTTACATGCTCCTCCTGTAGGATGTGGGTGGTGAGGGATACCACCGGTGTCCCCACTGACTATACCTGCGGGAAGTGCACCCAACTTCAGCTCCTCAAAGACCGTGTTCGGGAACTGGAGCTGAAGCTGGATGAACTTCGGATCATCCGGGAGGCAGAGGGGGTGATTGAGAAGAGTTACAGGGAGGTAACCACACCCAAGGTACAGGACAAGAATAGCTGGGTTACAGTCAGGGGGAAAAAAACAAACAGGCAGACAGTGCAGGGATCCCTCGTGGCCGTTCCCCTTCAAAACAAGTATACCGTTTTGGATGCTGTTGGGGGGGATGACCTACCGGGGGAAGGCCCTAGCGGCCAGGTCTCTGGCACTGAGTCTGGCTCTGGGGCTCAGAAGGGAAGGGGGGAGAATAGAAATGCAATAGTTGTAGGAGATTCAATGGTTAGGGGAATAGATAAGAGATTCTGTGGTCGCGAGCGAGACTCCCGGAAGGTATGTTGCCTCCCGGGTGCCAGGGCCAGGGATGTCTCGGATCGTGTCTTCAGGATCCTTAAGGGGGAGGAGAAGCAGCCAGAAGTCGTGGTGCACATTGGTACCAACGACATAGGTAGGAAAAGGGGTGTGGAGGTAATAAACAAGTTTAGGGAGTTCGGCTGGAAGTTGAAAGCCAGGACAGACAGAGTTGTCATCTCTGGTTTGTTGCCGGTGCCACGTGATAGCGAGGCTAGGAATAGGGAGAGAGTGCAGTTGAACACGTGGCTGCAGGAATGGTGTAGGAGGGAGGGCTTCAGGTATTTGGATAATTGGAGCGCATCCTGGGGAAGGTGGGACCTGTACAAGCAGGACGGGTTGCATCTGAACCAGAGGGGCACCAATATCCTGGGAGGGAGGTTTGCTCGTACTCTTCGGGAGGGTTTAAACTAATTTGGCAGGGGAATGGGAACCGGATTTGTAGTCCAGCAACTAAGGTAGCCGATATTCAGGACGCCAAAGCTTGTAATGAGGCAGTGGGGAAGGGAACACTGACAAAGGAGAGTATTTGCAGGCACGGAGATGGGTTGAAGTGTGTATACTTCAACGCAAGAAGCATCAGGAATAAGGTGGGTGAACTGAAGGCATGGATCGGTACTTGGGACTACGATGTGGTGGCCATCACGGAAACTTGGATAGAAGAGGGGCAGAAATGGTTGTTGGAGGTCCCTGGTTATTGAAGTTTCAATAAGATTAGGGAGGGTGGTAAAAGAGGTGGGGGGTGGCATTATTAATTAGAGATAGTATAACAGCTGCAGAAAGGCAGTTCGAGGAGTATCACCCTATTGAGGTAGTATGGGTTGAAGTCAGAAATAGGAAAGGAGCAGTCACCTTGTTAGGAGTTTTCTATAGGCCCCCCAATAGTAGCAGAGATGTGGAGGAACAGATTGGGAAACAGATTTTGGAAAGGTGCAGAAGTCATAGGGTAGTAGTCATGGGCGACTTTAACTTCCCAAATATTGAATGGAAACTCTTGAGATCAAATAGTTTGGATGGGGTGGTGTTTGTGCAGTGTGTCCAGGAAGCTTTTCTAACACAGTATGTAGATTGTCCAACCAGAGGAGGGGCAATATTGGATTTAGTACTGGGTAATGAACCAGGGCAAGTGATAGATTTGTTAGTGGGGGAGCATTTTGGAGATAGTGACCACAATTCTGTGACTTTCACTTTAGTAATGGAGAGGGATAGGTACGTGCAACAGGGCAAGGTTCACAATTGGGGGAAGGGTAAATACGATGTTGTCAGACAAGAATTGAAGTGCATAAGTTGGGAACATAGGCTGGCAGGGAAGGACACAAGTGAAATGTGGAACTTGTTCAAGGAACAGGTGCTACGTGTCCTTGATATGTATGTCCCTGTCAGGCAGGGAAGAGATGGTCGAGTGAGGGAACCATGGTTGACAAGAGAGGTTGAATGTCTTGTTAAGAGGAAAAAGGTGACTTATGTAAGGCTGAGGAAACAAGGTTCAGACAGGGCATTGGAGGGATACAAGATAGCCAGGAGGGAATTGAAGAAAGGGATTAGGAGAGATAAGAGAGGGCATGAACAATCTTTGGCGGGTAGGATCAAGGAAAACCCCAAGGCCTTTTATACATATGTGAGAAATATGAGAATGACTAGAGCTAGGGTAGGTCCGATCAGGGACAGTAGCGGGAGATTGTGTATAGAGTCTGAAGAGATAGGAGAGGTCTTGAATGAGTACTTTTCTTCTGTATTTACAAATGAGAGGGGCGATATTGTTGGAGAGGACAGTGTGAAACAGATTGGTAAGCTCGAGGAAATACTTGTTAGGAAGGAAGATGTGTTGGGCATTTTGAAAAACTTAAGGATAGACAAGTCCCCCGGGCCTGACGGGTATATCCAAGGATTCTATGGGAAGCAAGAGATGAAATTGCAGAGCCGTTGGCAATTATCTTTTCGTCCTCATTGTCAACAGGGGTGGTACCAGGGGATTGGAGAGTGGCGAATGTCGTGCCCCTGTTCAAAAAAGGAACTAGGGATAACCCTGGGAATTACAGGCCAGTTAGTCTTACTTCGGTGGCAGGCAAAGTAATGGAAAGGGTACTGAAGGATAGGATTTCTGAGCATCTGGAAAGACACTGCTTGATTAGGGAGAGTCAGCACGGATTTGTGAGGGGTAGGTCTTGCCTTACAAATCTTATTGAATTCTTTGAGGAGATGACCAAGCATGTGGATGAAGGTAAAGCAGTGGATGTAGTGTACATGGATTTTCGTAAGGCATTTGATAAAGTTCCCCATGGTAGGCTTCTGCACAAAATAAGGAGGCATGGGATAGTGGGAAATTTGGCCAGTTGGATAACGAACTGGCTAACCGATAGAAGTCAGAGAGTGGTGGTGGATGGCAAATATTCAGCCTGGATCCCAGTTACCAGTGGTGTACCGCAGGGATCAGTTCTGGGTCCTCTGCTGTTTGTGATTTTCATTAATGACTTGGATGAGGGAGTTGAAGGGTGGGTCAGTAAATTTGCAGACGATACGAAGATTGGTGGAGTTGTGGATAGTAAGGAGGGCTGTTGTCGGCTGCAAAGAGACATAGATAGGATGCAGAGCTGGGCTGAGAAGTGGCAGATGGAGTTTACCCCTGAAAAGTGTGAGGTTGTCCATTTTGGAAGGACAAATATGAATGCGGAATACAGGGTTAACGGTAGAGTTCTTGGCATTGTGGAGGAGCAGAGAGACCTTGGGGTCTATGTTCATACATCTTTGAAAGTTGCCACTCAAGTGGATAGAGCTGTGAAGAAGGCCTATGGTGTGCTCGCGTTCATTAACAGAGGGATTGAATTTAAGAGCCATGAGGTAATGATGCAGCTGTACAAAACTTTGGTAAGGCCACATTTGGAGTACTGTGTACAGTTCTGGTCGCCTCATTTTAGGAAGGATGTGGAAGTTCTGGGAAAGGTGCAAAGAAGATTTACCAGGGTGTTGCCTGGAATGGAGAGTAGGTCTTACGAGGAAAGGTTGAGGGTGCTAGGCCTTTTCTCATTAGAGCGGAGAAGGATGAGGGGCGACTTGAAAGAGGTTTATAAGATGATCAGGGGAATAGATAGAGTAGACAGTCAGAGACTTTTTCCCCAGGTGGAACACACCATTACAAGGGGACATAAATTTAAGGTGAAAGGTGGAAGATATAGGAGGGATATCAGAGGTAGGTTCTTTACCCAGAGAGTAGTGGGGGCATGGAATGCACTGCCTGTGGAAGTAGTTGAGTCGGAAACATTAGGGACCTTCAAGCAGCTGTTGGATAGGTACATGGATTACGGGAAAATTATATAGTGTAGATTTATTTGTTCTTAAGGGCAGCACGGTAGCATTGTGGATAGCACAATTGCTTCACAGATCCATGGTCCCAGGTTCGATTCCGGCTTGGGTCACTGTCTGTGCGGAGTCTGCACGTCCTCCCCGTGTCTGCGTGGGTTTCCTCCGGGTGCTCCGGTTTCCTCCCACAGTCCAAAGATGTGCGGGTTAGGTGAATTGGCCAATGATAAATTGCCCTTAATGTCCAAATTGCCCTTGGTGTTGGGTGGAGGTGTTGAGTTTGGGTAGGGTGCACTTTCCAAGAGCTGGTGCAGACTCAAAGGGCCGAATGGCCTCCTTCTGCACTGTAAATTCAATGATAATCTATGATTAATCTAGGACAAAGGTTCGGCACAATATCGTGGGCCGAAGGGCCTGTTCTGTGCTGTATTTTCTATGTTCTATGTTCTATTAAATACAGAACAATGAAACAGTTCCCTACAGTGTACAAAGTAAAGTTAAACAGAGCCCGACATTAAATATAGTACAATGAAACAGTGCCCTACAGTGAACAAGGTCAAATTAAACAGAGCCAGACATTAAATACGGTGCAATGAAACAGTGCCCTACACCGAACAATGTAAAATTAAACGGAGCCCGACATTAAATACGGTACAATGAAACGGTGCCCTGCAATCAACAATGTAAAATTAAACAGAACCCGACATTAAATACGGTACAATGAAACAGTGCCCTACAATCAACAATGTAAAATTAAACAGAGCCCGACATTAAATACGGTACAATGAAACAGTGCCCTACAGTGTACAAAGTAAAATTAAACAGAGCCCGACATTAAATACGGTACAATGAAATAGTGCCCCACAGTGAACAATGTAAAATTAAACAGAGCCCGACATTAAATACGGTACAGTGAAACAGTGCCCGACAGTGAACAATGTAAAAATAAACAGAGCCCTACATTAAATACAGTACAATCAAACAGTGACCTACAGTAAAAAAGGCAAAATTAAACAGAGCCCGACATTAAATACAGTACAATGAAACAGTGCCCTACACTGAACAATGTAAAATTAAACAGAGCCGGACATTAAATACGGGACAATGAAACAGTGCCCGACAGTGAACAAGGTAAAATAAAACAGAGCCCAACATTTAATACAGCACAATGAAACAATGCCCTACAGTGAACAATGTAAAATTAAAAACAGCCCGACATTAAATACTGTAAAATGAAACAGTGCCCTACACTGAACAAGGTAAAATTAAACAGAGCCCGACATTAAATACGGTACAATGAAACAGTGCCCTACAGTGAACAATGTAAAATTAAACAGAGCCCGACATTAAATACGGGACAATGAAACAGTGCCCTACACTGAACAAGGTAAAATTAAACAGAGCCCGACATTAAATACGGTACAATGAAACAGTGCCCGACAGTGAACAAGGTAAAATTAAACAGAGCCCGACATTAAATACAGCACAATGAAACAATGCCCTACAGTGAACAATGTAAAATTAAACAGAGCCCGACATTAAATACGGGACAATGAAACAGTGCCCGACAGTGAACAAGGTAAAATTAAACAGAGCCCGACATTAAATACAGCACAATGAAACAATGCCCTACACTGAACAAGGTAAAATAAAACACAGCCCGACATTATATACGGTACAATGAAACAGTGCCCTACACTGAATAAGGTAAAATTAAACAGAGCCCGACATTAAATACGGTACAATGAAACAGTGCCCTACAGTGAACAATGTAAAATTAAACAGAGCCCGACATTAAATACGGGACAATGAAACAGTGCCCGACAGTGAACAAGGTAAAATTAAACAGAGCCCGACATTAAATACAGCACAATGAAACAATGCCCTACACTGAACAAGGTAAAATAAAACACAGCCCGACATTAAATACGGTACAATGAAACAGTGCCCTACACTGAATAAGGTAAAATTAAACAGAGCCCGACATTAAATACGGTACAATGAAACAATGCCCTGCAGTGAACAATGTAAAATTAAACACAGCCCGACATTTAATACGGTAAAATGAAACAGTGCCCTACACTGAACAATGTAAAATTAAACAGAGCCCGACATTAAATACAGTACAATGAAACAGTGACCTACAGTGAACAATGTAAAATTAAACAGAGCCCGACATTAAATACAGTACAATGAAACAGTGCCCTACACTGAACAATGTAAAATTAAACAGAGCCCGACATTAAATACGGGACAATGAAACAGTGCCCGACAGTGAACAAGGTAAAATTAAACAGAGCCCAACATTAAATACAGCACAATGAAACAATGCCCTACAGTGAACAATGTAAAATTAAACACAGCCCGACATTAAATACGGTAAAATGAAACAGTGCCCTACACTGAACAAGGTAAAATTAAACAGAGCCCGACATTAAATACGGTACAATGAAACAGTGACCTACAGTAAACAAGGCAAAATTAAACAGAGCCCGACATTAAATACGGTAAAATGAAACAGTGCCCTACACTGAACAAGGTAAAATTAAACAGAGCCCGACATTAAATACAGTACAATGAAACAGTGACCTACAGTAAACAAGGCAAAATTAAACAGAGCCCGACATTAAATACAGTACAATGTAACAGTGCCCTCCACTGAGCAAGGTAAAATTAAACACAGCCCGACATTAAATACGGTACAATGAAACAGTGACCTACAGTAAACAAGGCAAAATTAAACAGAGCCCGACATTAAATACAGTACAATGAAACAGTGCCCTACACTGAACAAGGTAAAATTAAACAGAGCCCAACATTAAATACAGTACAATGAAACAGTGCCCTACACTGAACAATGTAAAATTAAACACAGCCCGACATTAAATACAGTACAATGAATCAGTGCCCTACACTGAACAATGTAACATTAAACAGAGCCCGACATTAAATACGGTACAATGAAACAGTGCCCTACACTGAACAAGGTAAAATTAAACAGAGCCCGACATTAAATACAGTACAATGAAACAGTGACCTACAGTAAACAAGGCAAAATTAAACAGAGCCCGACATTAAATACAGTACAATGAAACAGTGCCCTACACTGAACAATGTAACATTAAACAGAGCCCGACATTAAATACGGGACAATGAAACAGTGCCCGACAGTGAACAATGTAAAATTAAACAGAGCACGACATTAAATACAGTACACTGTAACAGTGCCGTCCACTGAGCAAGGTAAAATTAAACACAGCCCAACATTAAATACTTTACAATGAAACAGTTCCCTACACTGAACAAGGTAAAATGAAACAGAGCCCGACATTAAATACAGTAAAATGAAACAGTGCCCTACACTGAACAATGTAAAATTAAACACAGCCCGACATTAAATACGGTACAATGAAACAGTGCCCGACAGTGAACAATGTACAATTAAACACAGCCCGACAGTAAATACGGTACAATGAAACAGTGCCCGACACTGAACAAGGTAAAATTAAACAAAGCTCGACATTAAATACGGTACAATGAAACAGTGCCCGACACTGAACAAGGTAAAATTAAACAGAGCCCGACATTAAATACAGTAAAATGAAACACTGCCCCACAGTGAACAATGTACAATTAAACACAGCCCGACATTAAATACGGTACAATGAAACGGTGCCCTACACTGAACAAGGTAAAATTAAACAGAGCGCCACATTAAATACAGTACAATGAAACAGTGCCCTACAGTGAACAATGTGCAATTAAACACAGCCCGACAATAAATACGGTACAGTGAAACAGTGCCCTACAGTAAACAAGGCAAAATTAAACAGAGCCCAACATTAAATACAGTACAATGAAACAGTGCCCTACACTGAACAATGTAACATTAAACAGAGCCCGACATTAAATAAGGGACAATGAAACTGTGCCCGACAGTGAACAAGGTAAAATTAAACAGAGCCCAACATTAAATACAGCACAATGAAACAATGCCCCACAGTGAAGAATGTAAAATTAAACACAGACCTACATTAAATACAGTACAATGAAATAGTGACCTACAGTGAACAATGTAAAATTAAACATAGCCCGACATTAAATACGGTACAATGAAACAGTGCCCTACAGTGAACAATGTAAAATAAAACACAGCCCGACATTAAATACGGTACAATGAAACAGTGCCCTACATTGAACAATGTACAATGAAACACAGCCCGACAGTAAATACGGTCCAATGAAACAGTGCCCTACACTGAACAATGTAAAATTAAACGGAGCCCGACATTAAATACGTTACAGTGAAACAGTGCCCTACACTGAACAATGTAAAATTAAACAGAGCCCGACATTAAATACGGTACAATGAATCAGTGCCCTACACTAAACAATGTAAAATTAAACACAGCCCGACATTAAATACAGTACAATGAAACAGTGCCCTACAGTGAACAAGGTAAAATTAAACAGAGCCCGACATTAAATACGGTACAATGAAACAGTGCCCTACAGTGAACAATGTAAAATTAAACAGAGCCCGACATTAAATACGGTACAATGAAACAGTGCCCTACAGTGAACAATGTAAAAATAAAGAGAGCCCGACATTAAATACAGTACAATGAAACAGTGACCTACAGTAAAAAAAGGCAAAATTAAACAGAGCCCGACATTAAATACAGTACAATGGAACAGTGCCCTACAGTAAACAAGGCAAAATTAAACAGAGCCCGACATTAAATACAGTACAATGAAACAGTGCCCTACACTGAACAATGTAACATTAAACAGAGCCCGACATTAAATACGGGACAATGAAACAGTGCCCGACAGTGAACAATGTAAAATTAAACAGAGCACGACATTAAATACAGTACACTGTAACAGTGCCGTCCACTGAGCAAGGTAAAATTAAACACAGCCCAACATTAAATACTTTACAATGAAACAGTTCCCTACACTGAACAAGGTAAAATGAAACAGAGCCCGACATTAAATACAGTAAAATGAAACAGTGCCCTACAGTGAACAATGTACAATTAAACACAGCCCGACATTAAATACGGTACAATGAAACAGTGCCCGACAGTGAACAATGTACAATTAAACACAGCCCGACAGTAAATACGGTACAATGAAACAGTGCCCTACACTGAACAAGGTAAAATTAAACAGAGCCCGACATTAAATACAGTACAATGAAACAGTGACCTACAGTAAACAAGGCAAAATTAAACAGAGCCCGACATTAAATACAGTACAATGAAACAGTGCCCTACACTGAACAATGTAACATTAAACAGAGCCCGACATTAAATACAGTACAATGAAACAGTGCCCTACAGTAAACAAGGCAAAATTAAACAGAGCCCGACATTAAATACAGTACAATGAAACAGTGCCCTACACTGAACAATGTAACATTAAACAGAGCCCGACATTAAATACGGGACAATGAAACAGTGCCCGACAGTGAACAATGTAAAATTAAACAGAGCACGACATTAAATACAGTACACTGTAACAGTGCCGTCCACTGAGCAAGGTAAAATTAAACACAGCCCAACATTAAATACTTTACAATGAAACAGTTCCCTACACTGAACAAGGTAAAATGAAACAGAGCCCGACATTAAATACAGTAAAATGAAACAGTGCCCTACAGTGAACAATGTACAATTAAACACAGCCCGACATTAAATACGGTACAATGAAACAGTGCCCGACAGTGAACAATGTACAATTAAACACAGCCCGACAGTAAATACGGTACAATGAAACAGTGCCCGACACTGAACAAGGTAAAATTAAACAAAGCTCGACATTAAATACGGTACAATGAAACAGTGCCCGACACTGAACAAGGTAAAATTAAACAGAGCCCGACATTAAATACAGTAAAATGAAACACTGCCCCACAGTGAACAATGTACAATTAAACACAGCCCGACATTAAATACGGTACAATGAAACGGTGCCCTACACTGAACAAGGTAAAATTAAACAGAGCGCCACATTAAATACAGTACAATGAAACAGTGCCCTACAGTGAACAATGTGCAATTAAACACAGCGCGACAATAAATACGGTACAGTGAAACAGTGCCCTACAGTAAACAAGGCAAAATTAAACACAGCCCAACATTAAATACAGTACAATGAAACAGTGCCCTACACTGAACAATGTAACATTAAACAGAGCCCGACATTAAATAATGGACAATGAAACTGTGCCCGACAGTGAACAAGGTAAAATTAAACAGAGCCCAACATTAAATACAGCACAATGAAACAATGCCCCACAGTGAAGAATGTAAAATTAAACACAGACCTACATTAAATACAGTACAATGAAATAGTGACCTACAGTGAACAATGTAAAATTAAACATAGCCCGACATTAAATACGGTACAATGAAACAGTGCCCTACACTGAACTTGGTAAAATTAAACAGAGCCCGACATTAAATACGGTACAATGAAACAGTGCCCTACAGTGAACAATGTAAAATAAAACACAGCCCGACATTAAATACGGTACAATGAAACAGTGCCCTGCATTGAACAATGTACAATGAAACACAGCCCGACAGTAAATACGGTCCAATGAAACAGTGCCCTACACTGAACAATGTAAAATTAAACGGAGCCCGACATTAAATACGGTACAGTGAAACAGTGCCCTACACTGAACAATGTAAAATTAAACAGAGCCCGACATTAAATACGGTACAATGAATCAGTGCCCTACACTAAACAATGTAAAATTAAACACAGCCCGACATTAAATACAGTACAATGAAACAGTGCCCTACAGTGAACAAGGTAAAATTAAACAGAGCCCGACATTAAATACGGTACAATGAAACAGTGCCCTACAGTGAACAATGTAAAATTAAACAGAGCCCGACATTAAATACGGTACAATGAAACAGTGCCCGACAGTGAACAATGTAAAATTAAACAGAGCACGACATTAAATACAGTACACTGTAACAGTGCCGTCCACTGAGCAAGGTAAAATTAAACACAGCCCGACATTAAATACGGTACAATGAAACAGTGCCCTACAGTGAACAATGTACAATTAAACACAGCCCGACATTAAATACGGATAAAATGAAACAGTGCCCTACACTGAACAAGGCAAAATTAAACACAGCCCGACATTAAATACGGTACAATGAAACAGTTCCCTACACTGAACAAGGTAAAATGAAACAGAGCCCGACATTAAATACAGTAAAATGAAACAGTGCCCTACAGTGAACAATGTACAATTAAACACAGCCCGACATTAAATACGGTACAATGAAACAGTGCCCGACAGTGAACAATGTACAATTAAACACAGCCCGACAGTAAATACGGTACAATGAAACAGTGCCCTACACTGAACAAGGTAAAATTAAACAGAGCCCGACATTAAATACAGTACAATGAAACAGTGACCTACAGTAAACAAGGCAAAATTAAACAGAGCCCGACATTAAATACAGTACAATGAAACAGTGCCCTACACTGAACAATGTAACATTAAACAGAGCCCGACATTAAATACAGTACAATGAAACAGTGCCCTACAGTAAACAAGGCAAAATTAAACAGAGCCCGACATTAAATACAGTACAATGAAACAGTGCCCTACACTGAACAATGTAACATTAAACAGAGCCCGACATTAAATACGGGACAATGAAACAGTGCCCGACAGTGAACAATGTAAAATTAAACAGAGCACGACATTAAATACAGTACACTGTAACAGTGCCGTCCACTGAGCAAGGTAAAATTAAACACAGCCCAACATTAAATACTTTACAATGAAACAGTTCCCTACACTGAACAAGGTAAAATGAAACAGAGCCCGACATTAAATACAGTAAAATGAAACAGTGCCCTACAGTGAACAATGTACAATTAAACACAGCCCGACATTAAATACGGGACAATGAAACAGTGCCCGACAGTGAACAATGTAAAATTAAACAGAGCACGACATTAAATACAGTACACTGTAACAGTGCCGTCCACTGAGCAAGGTAAAATTAAACACAGCCCGACATTAAATACGGTAAAATAAAACAGTGCCCTACACTGAACAAGGTAAAATGAAACACAGCCCGACATTAAATACAGTAAAATGAAACAGTGCCCTACAGTGAACAATGTACAATTAAACACAGCCCGACATTAAATACGGTACAATAAAACAGTGCCCTACAGTGAACAATGTACAATTAAACACAGCCCGACAGTAAATACGGTACAATGAAACGGTGCCCTACACTGAACAATGTAAAATTAAACGCAGCCCGACATTAAATACGGTACAATGAAACAGTGCCCTACAGTGAACAATATACAATTAAACACAGCCCGACATTAAATACGGTACAATGAAACAGTGCCCTACAGTGAACAATGTACAATTAAACACAGCCCGACAGTAAATACGGTACAATGAAACGGTGCCCTACACTGAACAATGTAAAATTAAACACAGCCCGACATTAAATACGGTACAATGAAACAGTGCCCGACAGTGAACAATGTAAAATTAAACAGAGCACGACATTAAATACAGTACACTGTAACAGTGCCGTCCACTGAGCAAGGTAAAATTAAACACAGCCCGACATTAAATACGGTACAATGAAACAGTGCCCTACAGTGAACAATGTACAATTAAACACAGCCCGACATTAAATACGGATAAAATGAAACAGTGCCCTACACTGAACAAGGCAAAATTAAACACAGCCCGACATTAAATACGGTACAATGAAACAGTTCCCTACACTGAACAAGGTAAAATGAAACAGAGCCCGACATTAAATACAGTAAAATGAAACAGTGCCCTACAGTGAACAATGTACAATTAAACACAGCCCGACATTAAATACGGTACAATGAAACAGTGCCCGACAGTGAACAATGTACAATTAAACACAGCCCGACAGTAAATACGGTACAATGAAACAGTGCCCTACACTGAACAAGGTAAAATTAAACAGAGCCCGACATTAAATACAGTACAATGAAACAGTGACCTACAGTAAACAAGGCAAAATTAAACAGAGCCCGACATTAAATACAGTACAATGAAACAGTGCCCTACACTGAACAATGTAACATTAAACAGAGCCCGACATTAAATACAGTACAATGAAACAGTGCCCTACAGTAAACAAGGCAAAATTAAACAGAGCCCGACATTAAATACAGTACAATGAAACAGTGCCCTACACTGAACAATGTAACATTAAACAGAGCCCGACATTAAATACGGGACAATGAAACAGTGCCCGACAGTGAACAATGTAAAATTAAACAGAGCACGACATTAAATACAGTACACTGTAACAGTGCCGTCCACTGAGCAAGGTAAAATTAAACACAGCCCAACATTAAATACTTTACAATGAAACAGTTCCCTACACTGAACAAGGTAAAATGAAACAGAGCCCGACATTAAATACAGTAAAATGAAACAGTGCCCTACAGTGAACAATGTACAATTAAACACAGCCCGACATTAAATACGGTACAATGAAACAGTGCCCGACAGTGAACAATGTACAATTAAACACAGCCCGACAGTAAATACGGTACAATGAAACAGTGCCCGACACTGAACAAGGTAAAATTAAACAAAGCTCGACATTAAATACGGTACAATGAAACAGTGCCCGACACTGAACAAGGTAAAATTAAACAGAGCCCGACATTAAATACAGTAAAATGAAACACTGCCCCACAGTGAACAATGTACAATTAAACACAGCCCGACATTAAATACGGTACAATGAAACGGTGCCCTACACTGAACAAGGTAAAATTAAACAGAGCGCCACATTAAATACAGTACAATGAAACAGTGCCCTACAGTGAACAATGTGCAATTAAACACAGCGCGACAATAAATACGGTACAGTGAAACAGTGCCCTACAGTAAACAAGGCAAAATTAAACACAGCCCAACATTAAATACAGTACAATGAAACAGTGCCCTACACTGAACAATGTAACATTAAACAGAGCCCGACATTAAATAAGGGACAATGAAACTGTGCCCGACAGTGAACAAGGTAAAATTAAACAGAGCCCAACATTAAATACAGCACAATGAAACAATGCCCCACAGTGAAGAATGTAAAATTAAACACAGACCTACATTAAATACAGTACAATGAAATAGTGACCTACAGTGAACAATGTAAAATTAAACATAGCCAGACATTAAATACGGTACAATGAAACAGTGCCCTACACTGAACTTGGTAAAATTAAACAGAGCCCGACATTAAATACGGTACAATGAAACAGTGCCCTACAGTGAACAATGTAAAATAAAACACAGCCCGACATTAAATACGGTACAATGAAACAGTGCCCTACATTGAACAATGTACAATGAAACACAGCCCGACAGTAAATACGGTCCAATGAAACAGTGCCCTACACTGAACAATGTAAAATTAAACGGAGCCCGACATTAAATACGGTACAGTGAAACAGTGCCCTACACTGAACAATGTAAAATTAAACAGAGCCCGACATTAAATACGGTACAATGAATCAGTGCCCTACACTAAACAATGTAAAATTAAACACAGCCCGACATTAAATACAGTACAATGAAACAGTGCCCTACAGTGAACAAGGTAAAATTAAACAGAGCCCGACATTAAATACGGTACAATGAAACAGTGCCCTACAGTGAACAATGTAAAATTAAACAGAGCCCGACATTAAATACGGTACAATGAAACAGTGCCCTACAGTGAACAATGTAAAAATAAAGAGAGCCCGACATTAAATACAGTACAATGAAACAGTGACCTACAGTAAAAAAAGGCAAAATTAAACAGAGCCCGACATTAAATACAGTACAATGAAACAGTGCCCTATACTGAACAATGTAAAATTAAACAGAGCCCGACATTAAATACGGGGCAATGAAACAGTGCCCGACAGTGAACAAGGTAAAATTAAACAGAGCCCGACATTAAATACAGTACAATGAAACAGTGACCTACAGTAAAAAAGGCAAAATTAAACAGAGCCCGACATTAAATACAGTACAATGAAACAGTGCCCTACAGTGAACAATGTACAATTAAACACAGCCCGACACTAAATACGGTACAGTGAAACAGTGCCCGACACTGAACAATGTAAAATTAAACAGAGCCCGACATTAAATACGGGGCAATGAAACAGTGCCCGACAGTGAACAAGCTAAAATTAAACAGAGCCCGACATTAAATACAGTACAATGAAACAGTGCCCTACAGTAAACAAGGCAAAATTAAACAGAGCCCGACATTAAATACAGTACAATGAAACAGTGCCCTACACTGAACAATGTAAACTTAATCAGAGCCCAACATTAAATACAGTACAATGAAACAGTGCCCGACACTGAACAATGTAACATTAAACAGAGCCCGACATTAAATAAGGGACAATGAAACAGTGCCCTACACTGAACAATGTAAAATTAAACAGAGCCCGACATTAAATACGGTACAGCGAAACAGTGCCGTACACTGAACAATGTAAAATTAAACACAGCCCGACATTAAATACAGTACAATGAATCAGTGCCCTACACTGAACAATGTAAACTTAAACACAGCCCGACATTAAATACGGGACAATGAAACAGTGCCCGACAGTGAACAATGTAAAATTAAACAGAGCACGACATTAAATACAGTACACTGTAACAGTGCCGTCCACTGAGCAAGGTAAAATTAAACACAGCCCGACATTAAATACGGTAAAATAAAACAGTGCCCTACACTGAACAAGGTAAAATGAAACACAGCCCGACATTAAATACAGTAAAATGAAACAGTGCCCTACAGTGAACAATGTACAATTAAACACAGCCCGACATTAAATACGGTACAATAAAACAGTGCCCTACAGTGAACAATGTACAATTAAACACAGCCCGACAGTAAATACGGTACAATGAAACGGTGCCCTACACTGAACAATGTAAAATTAAACGCAGCCCGACATTAAATACGGTACAATAAAACAGTGCCCTACAGTGAACAATATACAATTAAACACAGCCCGACATTAAATACGGTACAATGAAACAGTGCCCTACAGTGAACAATGTACAATTAAACACAGCCCGACAGTAAATACGGTACAATGAAACGGTGCCCTACACTGAACAATGTAAAATTAAACACAGCCCGACATTAAATACGGTACAATGAAACAGTGCCCGACAGTGAACAATGTAAAATTAAACAGAGCACGACATTAAATACAGTACACTGTAACAGTGCCGTCCACTGAGCAAGGTAAAATTAAACACAGCCCGACATTAAATACGGTACAATGAAACAGTGCCCTACAGTGAACAATGTACAATTAAACACAGCCCGACATTAAATACGGATAAAATGAAACAGTGCCCTACACTGAACAAGGCAAAATTAAACACAGCCCGACATTAAATACGGTACAATGAAAGAGTGCCCTACACTGACCAATGTAAAATTAAACACAGCCCGACATTAAATACGGTACAATGAAACAGTGCCCTACACTGAACAAGGTAAAATGAAACAGAGCCCGACATTAAATACAGTAAAATCAAACAGTGCCCTACAGTGAACAATGTACAATTAAACACAGCCCGACAGTAAATACGGTACAATGAAACGGTGCCCTACACTGAACAATGTAAAATTAAACACAGCCCGACATTAAATACGGTACAATGAAACAGTGCCCTACACTGAACAAGGTAAAATGAAACAGAGCCCGACATGAAATACAGTGAAATGAAACAGTGCCCTACAGTGAACAATGTAAACTTAAACACAGCCCGACATTAAATACGGGACAATGAAACAGTGCCCGACAGTGAACAATGTAAAATTAAACAGAGCACGACATTAAATACAGTACACTGTAACAGTGCCGTCCACTGAGCAAGGTAAAATTAAACACAGCCCGACATTAAATACGGTAAAATAAAACAGTGCCCTACACTGAACAAGGTAAAATGAAACACAGCCCGACATTAAATACAGTAAAATGAAACAGTGCCCTACAGTGAACAATGTACAATTAAACACAGCCCGACATTAAATACGGTACAATAAAACAGTGCCCTACAGTGAACAATGTACAATTAAACACAGCCCGACAGTAAATACGGTACAATGAAACGGTGCCCTACACTGAACAATGTAAAATTAAACGCAGCCCGACATTAAATACGGTACAATGAAACAGTGCCCTACAGTGAACAATATACAATTAAACACAGCCCGACATTAAATACGGTACAATGAAACAGTGCCCTACAGTGAACAATGTACAATTAAACACAGCCCGACAGTAAATACGGTACAATGAAACGGTGCCCTACACTGAACAATGTAAAATTAAACACAGCCCGACATTAAATACGGTACAATGAAACAGTGCCCGACAGTGAACAATGTAAAATTAAACAGAGCACGACATTAAATACAGTACACTGTAACAGTGCCGTCCACTGAGCAAGGTAAAATTAAACACAGCCCGACATTAAATACGGTACAATGAAACAGTGCCCTACAGTGAACAATGTACAATTAAACACAGCCCGACATTAAATACGGATAAAATGAAACAGTGCCCTACACTGAACAAGGCAAAATTAAACACAGCCCGACATTAAATACGGTACAATGAAAGAGTGCCCTACACTGACCAATGTAAAATTAAACACAGCCCGACATTAAATACGGTACAATGAAACAGTGCCCTACACTGAACAAGGTAAAATTAAACAGAGCCCGACATTAAATACAGTACAATGAAACAGTGCCCTACAGTGAACAAGGTAAAATTAAACAGAGCCCGACATTAAATACAGTACAATGAAACAGTGCCCTACAGTGAACAATGTAAAATTAAACACAGCCCGACACTAAATACGGTACAGTGAACCAGTGCCCTACAGTAAACAAGGCAAAATTAAACAGAGCCCGACATTAAATACAGTACAATGAAACAGTGCCCTACACTGAACAATGTAAACTTAATCAGAGCCCAACATTAAATACAATACAATGAAACAGTGCCCGACACTGAACAATGTAACATTAAACAGAGCCCGACATTAAATAAGGGACAATGAAACAGTGCCCTACACTGAACAATGTAAAATTAAACAGAGCCCGACATTAAATACGGTACAGCGAAACAGTGCCGTACACTAAACAATGTAAAATTAAACACAGCCCGACATTAAATACAGTACAATGAAACAGTGCCCTACACTGAACAATGTAAACTTAAACACAGCCCGACATTAAATACGGAACAATGAAACAGTGCCCGACAGTGAACAATGTAAAATTAAACAGAGCACGACATTAAATACAGTACACTGTAACAGTGCCGTCCACTGAGCAAGGTAAAATTAAACACAGCCCGACATTAAATACAGTAAAATGAAACAGTGCCCTACAGTGAACAATGTACAATTAAACACAGCCCGACATTAAATACGGTACAATAAAACAGTGCCCTACAGTGAACAATGTACAATTAAACACAGCCCGACAGTAAATACGGTACAATGAAACGGTGCCCTACACTGAACAATGTAAAATTAAACGCAGCCCGACATTACATACGGTACAATGAAACAGTGCCCTACAGTGAACAATATACAATTAAACACAGCCCGACATTAAATACGGCACAATGAAACAGTGCCCTACAGTGAACAATTAAACACAGCCCGACAGTAAATACGGTACAATGAAACGGTGCCCTACACTGAACAATGTAAAATTAAACACAGCCCGACATTAAATACGGTACAATGAAACAGTGACCTACACTGAACAAGGTAAAATGAAACAGAGATCGACATTAAATACAGTAAAATGAAACAGTGCCCTACAGTGAACAATGTACAATTAAACACAGCCCGACATTAAATACGGTACAATGAAACAGTGCCCTACAGTGAACAATGTACAATTAAACACAGCCTACAGTAAATACGGTACAATGAAACGGTGCCCTACACTGAACAAGGTAAAATTAAACAGAGCCCGACATTAAATACAGTACAATGAAACAGTGCCCTACACTGAACAATGTAAAATTAATCAGAGCCCGACATTAAATACGGGACATTGAAACAGTGCCCGACAGTGAACAAGGTAATATTAAACAGAGCCCAACATTAAATACAGTACAATGAAACAGTGCCCTACACTGAACAATGTAACATTAAACAGAGCCCGACATTAAATACGGTACAATGAAACAGTGCCCTGCACTGAACAAGGTAAAATTAAACAGAGCCAGACATTAAATAAGGGACAATGAAACAGTGCCCTACACTGAACAATGTAAAATTAAACAGAGCCCGACATTAAATACGGTACAGCGAAACAGTGCCGTACACTGAACAATGTAAAATTAAACACAGCCCGACATTAAATACAGTACAATGAATCAGTGCCCTACACTGAACAATGTAAACTTAAACACAGCCCGACATTAAATACGGGACAATGAAACAGTGCCCGACAGTGAACAATGTAAAATTAAACAGAGCACGACATTAAATACAGTACACTGTAACAGTGCCGTCCACTGAGCAAGGTAAAATTAAACACAGCCCGACATTAAATACGGTACAATGAAACAGTGCCCTACAGTGAACAATGTTCAATTAAACACAGCCCGACATTAAATACGGTAAAATAAAACAGTGCCCTACACTGAACAAGGTAAAATGAAACACAGCCCGACATTAAATACAGTAAAATGAAACAGTGCCCTACAGTGAACAATGTACAATTAAACACAGCCCGAAATTAAATACGGTACAATAAAACGGTGCCCTACACTGAACAATGTAAAATTAAACGCAGCCCGACATTAAATACGGTACAATGAAACAGTGCCCTACAGTGAACAATATACAATTAAACACAGCCCGATATTAAATACGGTACAATGAAACAGTGCCCTACAGTGAACAATGTACAATTAAACACAGCCCGACAGTAAATACGGTACAAAGAAACGGTGCCCTACACTGAACAATGTAAAATTAAACACAGCCCGACATTAAATA
The DNA here is from genome assembly GCF_047496885.1 of Scyliorhinus torazame. Classification (NCBI taxonomy): domain Eukaryota; kingdom Metazoa; phylum Chordata; class Chondrichthyes; order Carcharhiniformes; family Scyliorhinidae; genus Scyliorhinus; species Scyliorhinus torazame. The sequence goes on from NC_092711.1 coordinate 14,675,454, forward strand.
CGGTACAATGAAACAGTGCCCTACACTGAAAAGGTAAAATGAAACAGAGATCGACATTAAATACAGTAAAATGAAACAGTGCCCTACAGTGAACAATGTACAATTAAACACAGCCCGACATTAAATACGGTACAATGAAACAGTGCCCTACAGTGAACAATGTACAATTAAACACAGCCTACAGTAAATACGGTACAATGAAACGGTGCCCTACACTGAACAAGGTAAAATTAAACAGAGCCCGACATTAAATACAGTACAATGAAACAGTGCCCTACACTGAACAATGTAAAATTAATCAGAGCCCGACATTAAATACGGGACACTGAAACAGTGCCCGACAGTGAACAAGGTAATATTAAACAGAGCCCAACATTAAATACAGCACAATGAAACAATGCCCTACAGTGAAGAATGTAAAATTAAACACAACCCTACATTAAATACAGTACAATGAAACAGTGACCTACAGTAAACAAGGCAAAATTAAACAGAGCCCGACATTAAATACAGTTCAATGAAACAGTGCCCTACACTGAACAATGTAAAATTAATCAGAGCCCGACATTAAATACGGGACAATGAAACAGTGCCCGACAGTGAACAAGGTAAAATTAAACAGAGCCCAACATTAAATACAGCACAATGAAACAATGCCCTACAGTGAAGAATGTAAAATTAAACAGAGCCCGACATTAAATACGGTACAATGAAACAGTGCCCTACACTGAACATTGTAAAATTAAACAGAGCCCGACATTAAATACGGTGCAATGAATCAGTGCCCTACACTGAACAATGTAAACTTAAACACAGCCCGACATTAAATACGGTACAATGAAACAGTGCCCTGCACTGAACAAGGTAAAATTAAACAGAGCCAGACATTAAATACAGCACAATGAAACAATGCCCTACAGTGAAGAATGTAAAATTAAACACAACCCTACATTAAATACAGTACAATGAAACAGTGACCTACAGTAAACAAGGCAAAATTAAACAGAGCCCGACATTAAATACAGTTCAATGAAACAGTGCCCTACACTGAACAATGTAAAATTAAACAGAGCCCGACATTAAATACGGTACAGCGAAACAGTGCCGTACACTGAACAATGTAAAATTAAACACAGCCCGACATTAAATACAGTACAATGAATCAGTGCCCTACACTGAACAATGTAAACTTAAACACAGCCCGACATTAAATACGGTACAATGAAACAGTGCCCTGCACTGAACAAGGTAAAATTAAACAGAGCCAGACATTAAATACAGTACAATGAAACAGTGCCCTACAGTGAACAATGTACAATTACCACAGCCCGACACTAAATATGGTACAATGAAACAGTGCCCTACATTGAACAATGTAAAATTAAACAGAGCCGGACATTAAATACAGTACAATGAAACAGTGCCCTACAGTGAACAATGTAAAATTAACAGAGCCCAACATTAAGTACAGCACAATGAAACAATGCCCTACAGTGAACAATGTAAAATTAAACACAGCCCGACATTAAATACAGTACAATGAAACAGTGACCTCCAGTAAACAAGGCAAAATTAAACAGAGCCCGACATTAAATACAGTACAATGAAACAGTGCCCTACACTGAACAATGTAAAATTAAACAGAGCCGGACATTAAATACAGTACAATGCGACAGTGCCCTACAGTGAACAATGTAAAATTAACAGAGCCCAACATTAAGTACAGCACAATGAAACAATGCCCTACAGTGAACAATGTAAAATTAAACACAGCCCGACATTAAATACAGTACAATGAAACAGTGCCCTACAGTGAACAATGTAAAATTAAACAGAGCTCGACATTAAATACAGTACAATGTAACAGTGCCGTCCACTGAGCAAGGTAAAATTAAACACAGCCCGACATTAAATACGGTACAATGAAACAGTGCCCTACAGTGAACAAAGTACAATTAAACACTTACCGACATTAAATACGGTAAAATGAAACAGTGCCCTACACTGAACAAGGCAACATTAAACACAGCCCGACATTAAATACGGTACAATGAAAGAGTGCCCTACACTGAACAAGGTAAAATGAAACAGAGCCCGACATTAAATACAGTAAAATGAAAGAGTGCAATAAAATGTGAACAATGTACAATTAAACACAGCCCGACATTAAATACGGTACAATGAAACAGTGCCCTACAGTGAACAAAGTACAATTAAACACAGTCCTACACTGAACAAGGTAAAAATAAACAGAGCCCGACATTAAATACGGTACAATGAAACAGTGACCTACACTGAACAAGGTAAAATTAAACAGAGCCCGACATTAAATACGGTACAATGAAACAGTGCCCTACACTGAACATTGTAAAATTAAACACAGCCCGACATTAAATACGGTACAATGAAACAGTGCCCTACACTGAACAGTGTAAAAGTAAACAGAGCCCGACATTAAATACGGTACAACGAAACAGTGCCCTACACTGAACAATGTAAAATTAAACAGAGCGGGACATTAAATACAGTACAATGAAACAGTGCCCTACAGTGAACAATGTAAAATTAACAGAGCCCGACATTAAATACAGTACAATGAAACAGTGACCTACAGTAAACAAGGCAAAATTAAACAGAGCCCGACATTAAATACAGTACAATGAAACAATGCCCTACAGTGAAGAATGTAAAATTAAACAGAGCCCGACATTAAATACGGTACAATGAAAAAGTGCCCTACCAGCAACAATGTAAAATTAAACAGAGCCCGACATTAAATACGGTAAAATGAAACAGTGCCTTACACTGAACAAGGCAACATTAAACACAGCCCGACATTAAATACGGTACAATGAAAGAGTGCCCTACACTGAACAAGGTAAAATTAAACAGAGACCGACATTAAATACGGTACAATGAAACAGTGCCCTACAGTGAACAATGTAAAATTAAACACAGCGCGACATTAAATACGGTACAATGAATCAGTGCCCTACCAGCAACAATGTAAAAGTAAACAGAGCCAGACATTAAATACGGTACAATGAAACAGTGCCCTACACTGAACAATGTAAAATTAAACAGAGCCGGACATTAAATACAGTACAATGAAACAGTGCCCTACAGTGAACAATGTAAAAGTAAACAGAGCCCGACATTAAATACGGTACAATGAAACAGTGCCCTACACTGATCAATGTAAAAGTAAACAGAGCCCGACATTAAATACGGTACAATGAAACAGTGCCCTACACTGAACAATGTAAAAGGAAACAGAGCCCGAAATTAATAACGGTACAACGAAACAGTGCCCTACACTGAACAATGTAAAATTAAACAGAGCCGGACATTAAATACGGTACAACGAAACAGTGCCCTACACTGAACAATGTAAAATTAAACAGAGCCGGACATTAAATACAGTACAATGAAACAGTGCCCTAAACTGAACAATGTAAAATTAACAGAGCCCGACATTAAATACAGTACAATGAAACAGTGACCTACAGTAAACAAGGCAAAATTAAACAGAGCCCGACATTAAATACAGTACAATGAAACAGTGCCCTAAACTGAACAATGTAAAATTAACAGAGCCCGACATTAAATACGGTACAATGAAACAGTGCACTACAGTGAACAATGTAAAATTAAACAGAGCCCGACATTAAATACGGTACAATGAAACAGTGCCCTACAGTGAACAATGTACAATTAAACACAGCCCGACATTAAATACGGTACAATGAAACAGTGCCCTACACTGAACAAAGTACAATTAAACACAGCCCGACATTAAATACAGTACAATGAAACAGTGCCCTACACTGAACAAGGCAACATTAAACACAGCCCGACATTAAATACGGTACAATGAAAGAGTGCCCTACACTGAACAATGCAAAATTAAACACAGCCCGACATTAAATACAGTAAAATGAAACAGTGCCCTACAGTGAACAATGTACAATTAAACACAGCCCGACATTAAATACGGTACAATGAAACAGTGCCCTACAGTGAACAATGTACAATTAAACACAGTCCTACACTGAACAAGGTAAAAATAAACAGAGCCCGACATCAAATACGGTACAATGAAACAGTGACCTACACTGAACAAGGTAAAATTAAACAGAGCCCGACATTAAATACGGTACAATGAAACAGTGCCCTACAGTGAACAATGTAAAATTAAACACAGCCCGACATTAAATACGGTACAATGAATCAGTGCCCTACCAGCAACAATGTAAAAGTAAACAGAGCCAGACATTAAATACGGTACAATGAAACAGTGCCCTACACTGAACAATGTAAAATTAAACAGAGCCGGACATTAAATACAGTACAATGAAACAGTGCCCTACAGTGAACAATGTAAAAGTAAACAGAGCCCGACATTAAATACGGTACAATGAAACAGTGCCCTACACTGATCAATGTAAAAGTAAACAGAGCCCGACATTAAATACGGTACAATGAAACAGTGCCCTACACTGAACAATGTAAAAGTAAACAGAGCCCGACATTAAATACGGTACAATGAAACAGTGCCCTACACTGAACAATGTAAAATTAAACAGAGCCGGACATTAAATACGGTACAACGAAACAGTGCCCTACACTGAACAATGTAAAATTAAACAGAGCCGGACATTAAATACGGTACAACGAAACAATGCCCTACAGTGAAGAATGTAAAATTAAACAGAGCCCGACATTAAATACGGTACAATGAAACAGTGCCCTACCAGCAACAATGTAAAATTAAACAGAGCCCGACATTAAATACGGTACAATGAAAGAGTGCCCTACACTGAACAATGTAAAATTAAAGACAGCCCGACATTAAATACGGTACAATGAAACAGTGCCCTACACTGAACAAGGTAAAATGAAACAGAGCCCGACATTAAATACAGTAAAATGAAACAGTGCCCTACAGTGAACAATGTACAATTAAACACAGCCCGACATTAAATACGGTACAATGAAACAGTGCCCTACACTGAACAATGTAAAATTAAAGACAGCCCGACATTAAATACGGTACAATGAAACAGTGCCCTACACTGAACAATGTAAAATAAAACACAGCCCGACATTATATACGGTACAATGAAACAGTGCCCTACAGTGAACAATGTAAAATTAAACAGAGCACGACATTAAATACAGTACAATGTAACAGTGCCGTCCCTGAGCAAGGTAAAATTAAACACAGCCCGACATTAAATACGGTACAATGAAACAGTGCCCTACAGTGAACAATGTACAATTAAACACAGCCGACATTAAATACGGTAAAATGAAACAGTGCCCTACACTGAACAAGGCAACATTAAACACAGCCCGGCATTAAATACGGTACAATGAAAGAGTGCCCTACACTGAACAATGTAAAATTAAACACAGCCCGACATTAAATACGGTACAGTGAAACAGTACCCTACACTGAACAAGGTAAAATGAAACAGAGCCCGACATTAAATACAGTAAAATGAAACAGTGCCCTACAGTGAACAATGTACAATTAAAAAGAGCCCGACATTAAATACGGTACAATGAAACAGTGCCCTACAGTGAACAATGTACAATTAAACACAGCCCTACACTGAACAAGGTAAAAATAAACAGAGCCCGACATTAAATACGGTACAATGAAACAGTGACCTACACTGAACAAGGTAAAATTAAACAGAGCACGACATTAAATACGGTACAATGAAACAGTGCCCTACAGTGAACAATGTAAAATTAAACACAGCCCGTCATTAAATACGGTACAATGAATCAGTGCCCTACCAGCAACAATGTAAAAGTAAACAGAGCCCGACATTAAATACGGTACAATGAAACAGTGCACTACACTGAACAATGTAAAATTAAACAGAGCCGGACATTAAATACAGTACAATGAAACAGTGCCCTACAGTGAACAATGTAAAAGTAAACAGAGGCCGACATTAAATACAGTACAATGAAACAGTGACCTACAGTAAACAAGGCAAAATTAAACAGAGCCCGACATTAAATACAATACAATGAAACAGTGCCCTACAGTGAAGAATGTAAAATTAAACAGAGCCCGACATTAAATACGGTACAATGAAACAGTGCCCTACACTGAACAATGTAAAATAAAACACAGCCCGACATTAAATACGGTACAATGAAACAGTGCCCTACACTGAACAATGTAAAGTTAAAGAGAGCCCGACATTAAATACGGTACAATGAAACAGTGACCTACAGTAAACAAGGCAAAATTCAACAGAGCCCGACATTAAATACAGTACAATGAAACAGTGCCCTAAACTGAACAATGTAAAATTAACAGAGCCCGACATTAAATACGGTACAATGAAACAGTGCACTACAGTGAACAATGTAAAATTAAACAGAGCCCGACATTAAATACGGTACAATGAAACAGTGCCCTACAGTGAACAAGGTAAAATGAAACAGAGCCCGACATTAAATACAGTACAATGAAACAGTGCCGTACACTGAACAATGTAAAATTAAACACAGCCCGACATTAAATAGAGTACAATGAATCAGTGCCCTACACAGAACAATGTAAACTTAAACACAGCCCGACATAAAATACGGTATAATGAAACAGTGGCCTAGACTGAACAAGGTAAAATGAAACAGAGCCCAACATTAAATACAGCACAATGAAACAATGCCCTTCAGTGAAGTATGTAAAATTAAACATAGCCCGACATTAAATACAGTAAAATGAAACAGTGCCCTACAGTGAACAACGTACAATTCAACACAGCCCGACATTAAATACGGTACAATGAAACAGTACCCTACAGTGAACAATGTACAATTAAACACAGCCCGACATTAAATACGGTACAATGAAACAGTGCCCTACAGTGAACAATGAAAAATTAAACACAGCCCGACATTAAATACGGTACAATGAATCAGTGCCCTACCAGCAACAATGTAAAATTAAACAGAGCCCGACATTAAATACGGTACAATGAAAGAGTGCCCTACACTGAACAATGTAAAATTAAACACAGCCCGACATTAAATACGGTACAATGAAACAGTGCCCTACACTGAACAAGGTAAAATTAAACATAGCCCGACATTAAATACAGTAAAATGAAACAGTGCCCTACAGTGAACAATGTAAAATTAAACACAGCCCGACATTAAATACGGTACAATGAAACAGTACCCTACAGTGAACAATGTACAATTAAACACAGCCCGACAGTAAATCCGGTACAATGAAACAGTGCCCTACACTGAACAAGGTAAAATTAAACAGAGCCCGACATTAAATACGGTACAATGAAACAGTGACCTACACTGAACAAGGTAAAATTAAACAGAGCACGACATTAAATACGGTACAATGAAACAGTGCCCTACAGTGAACAAAGTAAAATTAAACACAGCCCGTCATTAAATACGGTACAATGAATCAGTGCCCTATCAGCAACAATGTAAAATTAAACAGAGCCCGACATTAAATACGGTACAATGAAACCGTGCCCTACACTGAACAAGGTAAAATTAATCAGAGCCCGACATTAAATACGGGACAATGAAACAGTGCCCTACAGTGAACAAAGTAAAATTAAACACAGCCCGACATTAAATACGGTACAATGAATCAGTGCCCTATCAGCAACAATGTAAAATTAAACAGAGCCCGACATTAAATACGGTACAATGAAACCGTGCCCTACACTGAACAAGGTAAAATTAAACAGAGCCGTACATTAAATACAGTACAATGAAACAGTGCCCTACAGTAAACAATGAAAATTAACAGAGCCCCACATTAAATACAGTACAATGAAACAGTGACCTACAGTAAACAAGGCAAAATTAAACAGAGCCCGACATTAAATACAGTACAATGAAACAGTGCCCTACACTGAACAATGTAAAATTAATCAGAGCCCGACATTAAATACGGGACAATGAAACAGTGCCCGACAGTCAACAAGGTAAACTTAAACAGAGCCCAACATTAAATACAGCACAATGAAACAATGCCCTACAGGGAACAATGTACAATTAAACACAGCCCGACATTAAATACGGTACAATGAAACAGTGCCCTACAGTGAACAATGTAAAATTAAACACAGCCCGACATTAAATACGGTACAATGAATCAGTGCCCTACCAGCAACAATGTAAAATTAAACAGAGCCCGACATTAAATACGGTACAATGAAAGAGTGCCCTACACTGAACAAGGTAAAATTAAACAGAGCCCGACATGATATACAGTAAAATGAAACAGTGCCCTACAGTGAACAAGGCAAATTTAAACACAGCCCGACATTAAATACGGTACAATGAAACAGTGCCCTACACTGAACAAGGTAAAATTAAACAGAGCCCGACATTAAATACGGTACAATGAATCAGTGCCCTACCAGCAACAATGTAAAATTAAACAGAGCCCGACATTAAATACGGTACAATGAAACAGTGCCCTACACTGAACAAGGTAAAATTAAACATAGCCCGACATTAAATACAGTAAAATGAAACAGTGCCCTACAGTGAACAATGTACAATTAAACACAGCCCGACATTAAATACGGTACAATGAAACAGTACCCTACAGTGAACAATGTACAATTAAACACAGCCCGACAGTAAATACGGTACAATGAAACAGTGCCCTACACTGAACAAGGTAAAATTAAACAGAGCCCGACATGATATACAGTAAAATGAAACAGTGCCCTACAGTGAACAAGGCAAATTTAAACACAGCCCGACATTAAATACGGTACAATGAAACAGTGCCCTACACTGAACAAGGTAAAATTAAACAGAGCCCGACATTAAATACGGTACAATGAATCAGTGCCCTACCAGCAACAATGTAAAATTAAACAGAGCCCGACATTAAATACGGTACAATGAAAGAGTGCCCTACACTGAACAATGTAAAATTAAACACAGCCCGACATTAAATACGGTACAATGAAACAGTGCCCTACACTGAACAAGGTAAAATTAAACATAGCCCGACATTAAATACAGTAAAATGAAACAGTGCCCTACAGTGAACAATGTACAATTAAACACAGCCCGACATTAAATACGGTACAATGAAACAGTACCCTACAGTGAACAATGTACAATTAAACACAGCCCGACAGTAAATACGGTACAATGAAACAGTGCCCTACACTGAACAAGGTAAAATTAAACAGAGCCCGACATTAAATACGGTACAATGAAACAGTGACCTACACTGAACAAGGTAAAATTAAACAGAGCACGACATTAAATACGGTACAATGAAACAGTGCCCTACAGTGAACAAAGTAAAATTAAACACAGCCCGACATTAAATACGGTACAATGAATCAGTGCCCTATCAGCAACAATGTAAAATTAAACAGAGCCCGACATTAAATACGGTACAATGAAACCGTGCCCTACACTGAACAAGGTAAAATTAAACAGAGCCGGACATTAAATACAGTACAATGAAACAGTGCCCTACAGTAAACAATGAAAATTAACAGAGCCCCACATTAAATACAGTACAATGAAACAGTGACCTACAGTAAACAAGGCAAAATTAAACAGAGCCCGACATTAAATACAGTACAATGAAACAGTGCCCTACACTGAACAAAGTAAAATTAATCAGAGCCCGACATTAAATACGGGACAATGAAACAGTGCCCGACAGTCAACAAGGTAAACTTAAACAGAGCCCAACATTAAATATAGCACAATGAAACAATGCCCTACAGGGAACAATGTACAATTAAACACAGCCCGACATTAAATACGGTACAATGAAACAGTGCCCTACAGTGAACAATGTAAAATTAAACACAGCCCGACATTAAATACGGTACAATGAATCAGTGCCCTACCAGCAACAATGTAAAATTAAACAGAGCCCGACATTAAATACGGTACAATGAAAGAGTGCCCTACACTGAACAAGGTAAAATTAAACAGAGCCCGACATGATATACAGTAAAATGAAACAGTGCCCTACAGTGAACAAGGCAAATTTAAACACAGCCCGACATTAAATACGGTACAATGAAACAGTGCCCTACACTGAACAAGGTAAAATTAAATAGAGCCCGACATTAAATACGGTACAATGAAACAGTGCCCTACACTGAACAAGGTAAAATTAAACAGAGCCCGACATGATATACAGTAAAATGAAACAGTGCCCTACAGTGAACAATGTACAGTTAAACACAGCCCGACATTAAATACGGTACAATGAAACAGTACCCTACAGTGAACAATGTACAATTAAACACAGCCCGACAGTAAATACGGTACAATGAAACAGTGCCCTACACTGAACAAGGTAAAATTAAACAGAGCCCGACATTAAATACGGTTCAATGATACAGTGCCCTACACTGAACAAGGTAAAATTAAACAGAGCCCGACATTAAATACGGTACAATGAAACAGTGCCCTACACTGAACAATGTAAAATTAAACAGAGCCGGACATTAAATACGGTACAATGAATCAGTGCCCTAACAGCAACAATGTAAAATTAAACAGAGCCCGACATTAAATACGGTACAATGAAACCGTGCCCTACACTGAACAAGGTAAAATTAAACAGAGCCGGACATTAAATACAGTACAATGAAACAGTGACCTACAGTGAACAAGGAAAAATTAAACAAAGCCCGACATTAAATACGGGACAATGAAACAGTGCCCTACAGTGAACAATGAAAATTAACAGAGCCCGACATTAAATACAGTACAATGAAACAGTGACCTACAGTAAACAAGGCAAAATTAAACAGAGCCCGACATTAAATACAGTACAATGAAACAGTGCCCTACACTGAACAATGTAAAATTAATCAGAGCCCGACATGAAATACGGGACAATGAAACAGTGCCCGACAGTGAACAAGGTAAAATTAAACAGAGCCCAACATTAAATACAGCACAATGAAACAATGCCCTACAGTGAAGAATGTAAAATTAAACAGAGCCCGTCATTAAATACGGTACAATGAAACAGTGCCCTACCAGCAACAATGTAAAATTAAACAGGGCCCGACATTAAATACGGTACAATGAAAGAGTGCCCTACACTGAACAATGTAAAATTAAACAGGGCCCGACATTAAATACGGTACAATGAAAGAGTGCCCTACACTGAACAATGTAAAATTAAACACAGCCCGACATTAAATACGGTACAATGAATCAGTGCCCTACACAGAACAATGTAAACTTAAACACAGCCGACATTAAATACGGTATAATGAAACAGTGGCCTACACTGAACAAGGTAAAATTAAACAGAGCCCAACATTAAATACAGCACAATGAAACAATGCCCTACAGTGAAGTATGTAAAATTAAACAGAGCAGGACATTAAATACAGTAAAATGAAACAGTGCCCTACAGTGAACAACGTACAATTCAACACAGCCCGACATTAAATACGGTACAATGAAACAGTACCCTACAGTGAACAATGTACAATTAAACACAGCCCGACATTAAATACGGTACAATGAAACAGTGCCCTACAGTGAACAATGAAAAATTAAACACAGCCCGACATTAAATACAGTACAATGAATCAGTGCCCTACCAGCAACAATGTAAAATTAAACAGAGCCCGACATTAAATACGGTACAATGAAAGAGTGCCCTACACTGAACAATGTAAAATTAAACACAGCCCGACATTAAATACGGTACAATGAAACAGTGCCCTACACTGAACAAGGTAAAATTAAACACAGCCCGACATTAAATACGGTACAATGAATCAGTGCCCTACCAGCAACAATGTAAAATTAAACAGAGCCCGACATTAAATACGGTACAATGAAAGAGTGCCCTACACTGATCAATGTAAAATTAAACACAGCCCGACATTAAATACGGTACAATCAAACAGTGCCCTACACTGAACAAGGTAAAATTAAACAGAGCCCGACATTAAATACAGTAAAATGAAACAGTGCCCTACAGTGAACAATGTACAATTAAACACAGCCCGACATTAAATACGGTACAATGAAACAGTACCCTACAGTGAACAATGTACAATTAAACACAGCCCGACAGTAAATACGGTACAATGAAACAGTGCCCTACACTGAACAAGGTAAAATTAAACAGAGCCCGACATTAAATACGGTACAATGAAACAGTGACCTACACTGAACAAGGTAAAATTAAACAGAGCCCGACATTAAATACGGTACAATGAAACAGTGCCCCACAGTGAACAATGTAAAATTAAACACAGCCCGACATTAAATACGGTACAATGAATCAGTGCCCTACCAGCAACAATGTAAAATTAAACAGAGCCCGACATTAAATACAGTACAATGAAACAGTGCCCTACAGTAAACAACGAAAATTAACAGAGCCCGACATTAAATACAGTACAATGAAACAGTGACCTACAGTAAACAAGGCAAAATTAAACAGAGCCCGACATTAAATAAGTACAATGAAACAGTGCCCAACACTGAACAATGTAACATTAATCAGAGCCCGACATTAAATACGGGACAATGAAACAGTGCCCTACACTGAACAATGTAAAATTAAACAGAGCCCGACATTAAATACGGTAAAATGAAACAGTGCCCTACACTGAACAAGGTAAAATTAAACAGAGCCCGACATTAAATACGGTACAATGAAACAGTGCCCTACACTGAACGAGGCAAAATTAAACAGAGCCCGACATTAAATACGGTGCAATGAATCAGTGCCCTACACTGAACAATGTAAAATTAAACACAGCCCGACTTTAAATACAGTACAATGAAACAGTGACCTACAGTAAACAAGTCAAAATTAAACTGAGCCCGACATTAAATACAGTACAATGAAACAGTGCCCTACACTGAACAATGTAAAATTAAACAGAGCCCGACATTAAATACGGTAAAATGAAACAGTGCCCTACACTGAACAAGGTAAAATTAAACAGAGCCCGACATTAAATACGGTACAATGAAACAGTGCCCTATACTGAACGAGGCAAAATTAAACAGAGCCCGACATTAAATACGGTGCAATGAATCAGTGCCCTACACTGAACAATGTAAAATTAAACACAGCCCGACTTTAAATACAGTACAATGAAACAGTGACCTACAGTAAACAAGGCAAAATTAAACAGAGCCCGACATTAAATACAGTACAATGAAACAGTGCCCTACACTGAACAATGTAAAATTAAACAGAGCCCGACATTAAATACGGTAAAATGAAACAGTGCCCTACACTGAACAAGGTAAAATTAAACAGAGCCCGACATTAAATACGGTACAATGAAACAGTGCCCTACACTGAACAAGGTAAAATTAAACAGAGCCCGACATTAAATACGGTAAAATGAAACAGTGCCCTACACTGAACAAGGTAAAATTAAACAGAGCCCGACATTAAATACGGGACAATGAAACAGTGCCCTACACTGAACAAGGTAAAATTAAACAGAGCCCGACATTAAATACGGTAAAATGAAACAGTGCCCTACACTGAACAAGGTAAAATTAAACAGAGCCCGACATTAAATACGGGACAATGAAACAGTGCCCGACAGTGAGCAAGGTAAAATTAAACAGAGCCCAACATTAAATACGGTACAATGAAACAATGCTCTACAGTGAAGAATGTAAAATTAAACACAGCCCGACATTAAATACGGTACAATTAAACAGTGCCCTGCAGTGAACAATGTACAATTAAACACAGCCCGACATTAAATACGGTACAATGAAAGAGTGCCCTACACTGAACAATGTAAAATTAAACACAGCCCGACATTAAATACGGTACAATGAAACAGTGCCCTACACTGAACAAGGTAAAATTAAACAGAGCCCGACATTAAATACAGTAAAATGAAACAGTGCGCTACAGTGAACAATGTACAATTAAACACAGCCCGACATTAAATACGGTACAATGAAACAGTGCCCTCCGCTGAACAAGGTAAAATTAAACAGAGCCCGACATTAAATACGGTACAGTGAAACAGTGCCCTACACAGAACAAGGTAAAATTAAACAGAGCCCGACATTAAATACGGGACAATGAAACAGTGCCCGACAGTGAACAATGTAAAATTAAACACAGCCCGACATTAAATACGGTACAATGAATCAGTGCCCTACCAGCAACAATGTAAAATTAAACAGAGCCCGACACTATATACGGTACAATGAAACAGTGCCCTACACTGAACAATGTAAAATTAAACACAGCCCGACATTAAATACGGTGCAATGAATCAGTGCCCTACACTGAACAATGTAAAATTAAACAGAGCCCGACATTAAATCCGGTACAGTGAAACAATGCCCTACACTGAACAATGTAAAATTAAACACAGCCCGACATTAAATACAGTACAATGAATCAGTGCCCTACACTGAACAAGGTAAAATTAAACAGAGCCCGATACTAAATACAGCACAATGAAACAGTGCCCGACACTGAACAATGTAAAATTAAACAGAGCATACATTAAATACGGTACAGTGAAACAGTGACCTACAGTAAACAAGGCAAAATTAAACAGAGCCCGACATTAAATACAGTACAATGAAACAGTGACCTACACTGAACAATGTAAAATTAAACAGAGCCCGACATTAAATACGGTAAAATGAAACAGTGCCCTACACTGAACAAGGTAAAATTAAACAGAGCCCGACATTAAATACGGTACAATGAAACAGTGCCCTACACTGAACAAGGTAAAATTAAACAGAGCCCGACATTAAATGCAGTACAATGAAACAGTGACCTACAGTAAACAAGGCAAAATTAAACAGAGCCCGACATTAAATACAGTACAATGAAACAGTGCCCTACACTGAACAATGTAACATTAAACAGAGCCCGACATTAAATACGGGACAATGAAACAGTGCCCGACAGTGAGCAAGGTAAAATTAAACAGAGCCCAACATTAAATACAGCACAATGAAACAATGCTCTACAGTGAAGAATGTAAAATTAAACACAGCCCGACATTAAAAACAGTACAATGAAACAGTGCCCTCCACTGAGCAAGGTAAAATTAAACACAGCCCGACATTAAATACGGTACAATGAAACAGTGCCCTGCAGTGAACAATGTACAATTAAACACAGCCCGACATTAAATACGGTACAATGAAAGAGTGCCCTACACTGAACAATGTAAAATTAAACACAGCCCGACATTAAATACGGTACAATGAAACAGTGCCCTACACTGAACAAGGTAAAATTAAACAGAGCCCGACATTAAATACAGTAAAATGAAACAGTGCGCTACAGTGAACAATGTACAATGAAACACAGCCCGACATTAAATACGGTACAATGAAACAGTGCCCTCCGCTGAACAAGGTAAAATTAAACAGAGCCCGACATTAAATACGGTACAATGAAACAGTGCCCTACACAGAACAAGGTAAAATTAAACAGAGCCCGACATTAAATACGGGACAATGAAACAGTGCCCTACAGTGAACAATGTAAAATTAAACACAGCCCGACATTAAATACGGTACAATGAATCAGTGCCCTACCAGCAACAATGTAAAATTAAACAGGGCCCGACACTATATACGGTACAATGAAACAGTGCCCTACACTGAACAATGTAAAATTAAACACAGCCCGACATTAAATACGGTGCAATGAATCAGTGCCCTACACTGAACAATGTAAAATTAAACAGAGCCCGACATTAAATCCGGTACAGTGAAACAATGCCCTACACTGAACAATGTAAAATTAAACACAGCCCGACATTAAATACGGTAAAATTAAACACTGTCCTACACTGAACAAGATAAAAATAAACAGAGCCCGACATTAAATACGGTACAATGAAACAGTGACCAACACTGAACAAGGTAAAATTAAACAGAGCCCGACATTAAATACGGTACAATGAAACAGTGCCCTAAAGTGAACAATGTAATATTAAACACAGCCCGACATTAAATACGGTACAATGAAACAGTGCCCTACACTGAACAATGTAAAATTAAACAGAGCCGGGCATTAAATACAGTACAATCAATCAGTGCCCTACACTGAACAATGTAAAATTAAACAGAGCCCGACATTAAATACGGTACAATGAAACAGTGCCCTACACTGAACAATGTGAACTTAAACACAGGCCGACATTAAATACAGTACAATGAAACAGTGACCTACAGTAAACAAGGCAAAATTAAACAGAGCCCGACATTAAATACGGTACAATGAATCAGTGCCCTACACTGAACAATGTAAAATTAAACACAGCCCGGCATTAAATGCAGTACAATGAAACAGTGACCTACTGTAAACAAGGCAATATTAAACAGAACCCGACAGTAAATACGGTGCAATAA
Source organism: Scyliorhinus torazame (assembly GCF_047496885.1). Taxonomy (NCBI): domain Eukaryota; kingdom Metazoa; phylum Chordata; class Chondrichthyes; order Carcharhiniformes; family Scyliorhinidae; genus Scyliorhinus; species Scyliorhinus torazame. Next base: position 14,691,861 of record NC_092711.1, read on the forward strand.
ATCAGTGCCCAACACTGAATAATGAAAAATTAAACACAACCCGACATTAAATACAGTACAATGAAACAGTGCCCTACACTGAACAATGTAAAATAAAACACAGCCCGACATTAAATACGGTACAATGAAACAGTGCCCTACACTGAACAATGTAAAATTAAACAGAGCCCGACATTAAATTCGGTACTGTGAAACAGTGCCCTACACTGAACAATGTAACATTAAACAGAGCCCGACATTAAATACGGTACAATGAAACAGTGCCCTACACTGAACAATGTAAACTTAAACACAGCCCGACATTAAATACGGTACAATGAATCAGTGCCCTACACTGAACAATGTAAAATTAAACACAGCCCGGCATTAAATACAGTACAATGAAACAGTGACCTACAGTAAACAAGGCAAAATTAAACAGAGCCCGACATTAAAGACAGTACAATGAAACAGTGCCCTACACTGAACAATGTAACATTAAACAGAGCACGACATTAAATACAGTACAATGAAACAGTGCCCTACACTGAACAATGTAAAATAAAACACAGCCCGACATTAAATACGGTAAAATGAAACAGTGCCCTACACTGAACAAGGTATATTTAAACAGAGCCCGACATTAAATACGGTACAAGGAAACAGTGCCCTACACTGAACAAGGTAAAATTAAACAGAGCCCGACATTAAATACAGTACAATGAAACAGTGACCTACAGTAAACAAGGCAAAATTAAACAGAGCCCGACATTAAATATAGTACAATGAAACAGTGCCCTACAGTGAACAATGTACAATTAAACACAGCCCGACATTAAATACGGGACAATGAAACAGTGCCCGACAGTGAGCAAGGTAAAATTAAACAGAGCCCAACATTAAATACAGCACAATGAAACAATGCTCTACAGTGAAGAATGTAAAATTAAACACAGCCCGACATTAAAAACAGTACAATGAAACAGTGCCCTCCACTGAGCAAGGTAAAATTAAACACAGCCCGACATTAAAAGCGGTACAATGAAAGAGTGCCCTACACTGAACAATGTAAAATTAAACACAGCCCGACATTAAATACGGTACAATGAAACAGTGCCCTACACTGAACAAGGTAAAATTAAACAGAGCCCGACATTAAATACGGGACAATGAAACAGTGCCCTACAGTGAACAATGTAAAATTAAACACCGCCCGACATTAAATACGGTACAATGAATCAGTGCCCTACCAGCAACAATGTAAAATTAAACAGAGCCCGACACTATATACGGTACAATGAAACAGTGCCCTACACTGAACAATGTAAAATTAAACAGAGCCCGACATTAAATACGGTGCAATGAATCAGTGCCCTACACTGAACAATGTAAAATTAAACAGAGCCCGATACTAAATACAGCACAATGAAACAGTGCCCGACACTGAACAATGTAAAATTAAACAGAGCCCGACATTAAATACGGTACAGTGAAACAATGCCGTACACTGAACAATGTAAAATTAAACACAGCCCGACATTAAATACAGTACAATGAATCAGTGCCCTACACTGAACAAGGTAAAATTAAACAGAGCCCGACATTAAATACGGTACAATGAATCAGTGCCCTACCAGCAACAATGTAAAATTAAACAGAGCCCGACACTAAATACGGTACAATGAAACAGTGCCCTACACTGAACAAGGTATATTTAAACAGAGCCCGACATTAAATACGGTACAATGAAACAGTGCCCTACAGTGAACAATGTACAATTAAACACTGCCCGACATTAAATACGGTAAAATGAAACAGTGCCCAACACTGAACAAGGCAACATTAAACACAGCCCGACATTAAATACGGTACAATGAAAGAGTGCCCTACACTGAACAATGTAAAATTAAACACAGCCCGACATTAAATACGGTACAATGAAACAGTGCCCTACAGTGAACAATGTACAATTAAACACAGCCCGACATTAAATACGGTACAATGAAACAGTGCCCTACAGTGAACAGTGTACAATTAAACACAGTCCTACACTGAACAAGGTAAAAATAAACAGAGCCCGACATTAAATACGGTACAATGAAACAGTGACCAACACTGAACAAGGTAAAATTAAACAGAGCCCGACATTAAATACGGTACAATGAAACAGTGCCCTACAGTGAACAATGTAAAATTAAACACAGCCCGACATTAAATACGGTACAATGAAACAGTGCCCTACACTGAACAATGTAAAATTAAACAGAGCCGGACATTAAATACAGTACAATGAATCAGTGCTCTACACTGAACAATGTAAAATTAAACAGAGCCCGACATTAAATACGGTACAATGAAACAGTGCCCTACACTGAACAATGTGAACTTAAACACGGCCCGACATTAAATACAGTACAATGAAACAGTGACCTACAGTAAACAAGGCAAAATTAAACAGAGCCCGACATTAAATACGGTCCAATGAATCAGTGCCCTACACTGAACAATGTAAAATTAAACACAGCCCGGCATTAAATGCAGTACAATGAAACAGTGACCTACTGTAAACAAGGCAATATTAAACAGAACCCGACAGTAAATACGGTGCAATGAATCAGTTCCCCACACTGAATAATGTAAAATTAAACACAGCCCGACATTAAATACAGTACAATGAAACAGTGCCCTACACTGAACAATGTAAAATAAAACACAGCCCGACATTAAATACGGTACAATGAAACAGTGCCCTACACTGAACAATGTAAAATTAAACAGAGCCCGACATTAAATACGGTACTGTGAAACAGTGCCCTACACTGAACAATGTAACATTAAACAGAGCCCGACATTAAATACGGTACAATGAAACAGTGCCCTACACTGAACAATGTAAACGTAAACACAGCCCGACATTAAATACGGTACAATGAATCAGTGCCCTACACTGAACAATGTAAAATTAAACACAGCCCGGCATTAAATACAGTACAATGAAACAGTGACCTACAGTAAACAAGGCAAAATTAAACAGAGCCCGACATTAAAGACAGTACAATGAAACAGTGCCCTACACTGAACAATGTAACATTAAACAGAGCCCGACATTAAATACAGTACAATGAAACAGTGCCCTACACTGAACAATGTAAAATAAAACAGAGCCCGACATTAAATACGGTAAAATGAAACAGTGCCCTACACTGAACAAGGTATATTTAAACAGAGCCCGACATTAAATACGGTACAAGGAAACAGTGCCCTACACTGAACAAGGTAAAATTAAACAGAGCCCGACATTAAATACAGTACAATGTAACAGTGACCTACAGTAAACAAGGCAAAATTAAACAGAGCCCGACATTAAATACAGTACAATGAAACAGTGCCCCACACGAACAATGTAACATTAAACAGAGCCCGACATTAAATACGGGACAACGAAACAGTGCCCGACAGTGAACAAGGTAAAATTAAACAGAGCCCAACATTAAATACGGTACAATGAAACAGTGCCCTACAGTGAACAATGTAAAATTAAACAGAGCACGACATTAAATACAGTACAATGAAACAGTGCCCCACACGAACAATGTAACATTAAACAGAGCCCGACATTAAATACGGGACAATGAAACAGTGCCCGACAGTGAACAAGGTAAAATCAAACAGAGCCCAACATTAAATACAGCACAATGAAACAACGCCCTACAGTGAACAATGTAAATTTAAACACAGCCCGACATTAAATCCGGTAAAATGAAACGGGGCCCTACACTGAACAAGGTAAAATTAAACAAAGCCCGACATTAAATACAGTACAATGAAACAGTGACCTACAGTGAACAAGGTAAAATTAAACAGAGCCCGACATTAAAGACAGTACAATGAAACAGTGCCCTACACTGAACAATGTAACATTAAACAGAGCCCGACATTAAATACAGTACAATGAAACAGTGCCCTACACTGAACAATGTAAAATAAAACACAGCCCGACATTAAAGACAGTACAATGAAACAGTGCCCTACACTGAATAATGTAAAATTAAACAGAGCCCGACATTAAGTACGGGACAATGAAACAGTGCCCAACAGTGAACAAGGTAAAATTAAACAGGGCCCAACATTAAATACAGCACAATGAAACAATGCCCTACAGTGAACAATGTAAAGTTAAACACAGCCCGACATTAAATACGGTAAAATGAAACAGTGCCCTACACTGAACAAGGTTTATTTAAACAGAGCCCGACATTAAATACGGTACAAGGAAACAGTGCCCTACACTGAACAAGGTAAAATTAAACAGAGCCCGACATTAAATACAGTACAATGAAACAGTGACCTACAGTAAACAAGGCAAAATTAAACAGAGCCCGACATTAAATACAGTACAATGAAACAGTGCCCTACAAGCAACGAGGTAAAATTAAACAGAGCCCGACATTAAATACAGTACAATGTAACAGTGCCCTCCACTGAGCAAGGTAAAATTAAACACAGCCCAACATTAAATACGGTACAATGAAACAGTGTCCTACAGTGAACAATGTACAATCAAACACAGCACGACATTAAATACGGTAATATGAAACAGTGCCCTACACTGAACAAGGTAAAATTAAACAGAGCCCGACATTAAATACAGCACAATGAAACAGTGCCCTACAGTGAACAATGTACAATTAAACACAGCCCGACATTAAATACGGTACAATGAAACAGTGCCCTACAGTGAACAATGTACAATTAAACACAGCCCGACAGTAAATACGGTACAATGAAACAGTGCCCTACACTGAACAAGGTAAAATTAAACAGAGCCCGACATTAAAAAAGTTACAATGAAACAGTGCCCTACAGTGAACAATGTAAAATTAAACACAGCCCGACATTAAATACGGTACAATGAATCAGTGCCCTACCAGCAACAATGTAAAATTAAACAGAACCCGACATTAAATACGGTACAATGAAACAGTGCCCAACAGTGAACAACGTAAAATTAAACAGAGCCCGACATTAAATACAGTACAATGAAACAGGGCCCTAATGTGAACAATGTAAAATAAAACAGAGCCCGACATTAAATACAGTACAATGAAACAGTGACCTACAGTAAACAACGCAAAATTAAACAGAGCCCGACATTAAATACAGTACAATGAAACAGTGCCCTACACTGAACAATGTAAACTTAAACACAGCCCGACATTAAATACGGTACAATGAATCAGTGCCCTACACTGAACAATGTAAAATTAAACACAGCGCGGTATTAAATACAGTACAATGAAACAGTGACCTACACTGAATAATGTAAAATTAAACAGAGCCCGACATTAAATACGGGACAATGAAACAGTGCACAACAGTGAACAAGGTAAAATTAAACAGAGCCCAACATTAAATACAGCACAATGAAACAATGCCCTACAGTGAACAATGTAAAGTTAAACACAGCCCGACATTAAATACGGTAAAATGAAACAGTGCCCTACACTGAACAGGGTAAATTTAAACAGAGCCCGACATTAAATACAGTACAAGGAAACAGTGCCCTACACTGAACAAGGTAAACTTAAACACAGCTCAACATTAAATACGGTACAGTGAAACAGAGCCCTACACTGAACAAGGTAAAATTAAACACAGCCCGACATTAAATACGTTACAATGAAACAGTGCCCTACACTGAACAATGTAAAATTAAACACAGCCCGACATAAAATACGGTACAATGAAACAGTGGCCTACACTGAACAAGGTAAAATTAAACAGAGCCCGACACTAAATACGGTACAATGAAACAGTGCCCTACACTGAACAAGTTAAAATTAAACAGAGCCCGACATTAAATACAGTACAATGAAACAGTGCCCTACAGTGAACAATGTACAATTAAACACAGCCCGACATTAAATACGGTACAATGAAACAGTGCCCTGCAGTGAACTGTGTACAATTAAACACAGCCCGACAGTAAATACGGTACAATGGAACAGTGCCCTACACTGAACAAGGTAAAATTAAACAGAGCTCGACATTAAATACGGTACAATGAAACAGTGCCCTACACTGAACAAGGTAAAATTAAACAGAGCCCGACATTAAATACGGTACAATGAAACAGTGCCCTACAGTGAACAATGTAAAATTAAACACAGCCCGACATTAAATACGGTACAATGAATCCGTGCCCTACCAGCAACAATGTAAAATTAAACAGAGCTAGACATTAAATACGGTACAATGAAACAGTGCCCTACAGTGAACAACGTAAAATTAAACAGAGCCCGACATTAAATACAGTACAATGAAACAGGGCCCTAATGTGAACAATGTAAAATAAAACAGAGCCCGACATTAAATACGGTACAATGAAACAGTGCCCTACAGTGAACAATGTAAACAAACAATTGGGGCAGCACGGTAGCCTTGTGGATAGCACAATTGTTTCACAGCTCCAGGGTCCCAGGTTCGATTCCGGCTTGGGTCACTGTCTGTGCGGAGTCTGCACGTTCTCCCCGTGTGTGCGTGGGGTTCCTCCGGGTGCTCCGGTTTCCTCCCACAGTCCAAAGATGTGCAGGTTAGGTGGATTGGCCATGATAAATTGCCGTTAGTGTCCAAAATTGCCCTTAGTGTTGGGTGGGGTTACTGGGTTATGGGGACAGGGTGGAGGTGTTGACCTTGAGTAGGGTGCTCTTTCCAAGAGCCGGTGCAGACTTGATGGGTCGAATGGCCTCCTTCTGCACTGTAAATTCTATGATAATCTATGATAAAATTAAACAGAGCCCGACATTAAATACGGTACAATGAATCAGTGCCCTACACTGAACAATGTAAAATTAAACACAGCCCGACATTAAATACAGTAAAATGAAACAGTGCCCTACAAGCAACAAGGTAAAATTAAACAGAGCCCGACATTAAATACGGTAGAATGAAACAGTGCACTACACTGAACAATGTAAAATTAAACACAGCCCGACATTAAATACGGTGCAATGAAACAGTGACCTACAGTGAACAATGTAAAGATAAACACAGCCCGACATTAAATACGGTAAAATGAAACAGTGCCCTACACTGAACAAGGTAAAATTAAACAGAGCCCGACATTAAATACGGTACAATGAAACAGTGCCCTACACTGAACAAGGTAAAATTAAACAGAGCCCGACATTAAATACGGTAATATAAAACAGTGCCCTACACTGAACAAGGTAAAATTAAACAGAGCCCGACATTAAATACAGTACAATGAAACAGTGACCTACAGTAAACAAGGCAAAATTAAACAGAGCCCGACATTAAATACAGTACAATGAAACAGTGCCCTCCACTGAACAATGTAAATTTAAACACAGCCCGACATTAAATACGGTACAATGAATCAGTGCCCTACACTGAACAATGTAAAATTAAACAGAGCCCGGCATTAAATACAGTACAATGAAACAGTGACCTACAGTAAACAAGGCAAAATTATACAGAGCCCGACATTAAAGACAGTACAATGAAACAGTGCCCTACACTGAATAATGTAAAATTAAACAGAGCCCGACATTAAATACGGGACAATGAAACAGTGCCCAACACTGAACAAGGTTAAATTAAACACAGCCCGACATTAAATACGGTAAAATGAAACTGTGCCCGACACTGAACAAGGTAAAATTAAACACAGCCCGACATTAAATACGGTAAAATGAAACAGTGCCCTACACTGAACAAGGTAAAATTAAACAGAGCCCGACATTAAATACGGTACAATGAAACAGTGCCCTACACTGAACAAGGTAAAATTAAACAGAGCCCGACATTAAATACAGTACAATGAAACAGTGACCTACAGTAAACAAGGCAAAATTAAACAGAGCCCGACATTAAATACAGTACAATGAAACAGTGCCCTCAACTGAACAATGTAAATTTAAACACAGCCCGACATTAAATACGGTACAATGAATCAGTGCCCTACACTGAATAATGTAAAATTAAACACAGCCCGGCATTAAATACAGTACAATGAAACAGTGACCTACAGTAAACAAGGCAAAATTATACAGAGCCCGACATTAAAGACAGTACAATGAAACAGTGCCCTACACTGAATAATGTAAAATTAAACAGAGCCCGACATTAAATACGGTACAATGAAACAGTGCCCTACACTGAATAATGTAAAATTAAACAGAGCCCGACATTAAATACGGGACAATGAAACAGTGCCCAACACTGAACAAGGTAAAATTAAACACAGCCCGACATTAAATACGGTAAAATGAAACTGTGCCCTACACTGAACAAGGTAAAATTAAACACAGCCCGACATTAAATACAGTACAATGAAACAGTGCCCTAGACTGAACAAGGTAAAATTAAACAGAGCCCGACATTAAATACGGTACAATGAAACAGTGCCCTACACTGAACAATGTAAAATTAAACATAGCCCGACATTAAATACGGTACAATGAAACAGTGCCCTACAGTGAACAATGTAAAATTAAACAGAGAACGACATTAAATACAGTACAATGTAACAGTGCCCTACACTGAGCAAGGTAAAATTAAACACAGCCCGACATTAAATACAGTACAATGAAACAGTGACCTACAGTGAACAATGTAAAATTAAACATAGCCCGACATTAAATACGGTACAATGAAACAGTGCCCTACAGTGAACAATGTAAAATTAAACAGAGCACGACATTAAATACAGTACAATGTAACAGTGCCCTCCACTGAGCAAGGTAAAATTAAACACAGCCCGACATTAAATACGGTACAATGAAACAGTGCCCTACAGTGAACAATGTACAATTAAACACAGCCCGACATTAAATACGGTACAATGAAACAGTGCCCTACACTGAACAAGGTAAAATTAAACAGAGCCCGACATTAAATACAGTACAATGAAACAGTGCCCTACAGTGAACAATGTACAATCAAACACAGCCCAACATTAAATACGGTACAGTGAAACAGTGCCCTACACTGAACAAGGTAAAATTAAACACAGCCCGACATTAAATACGGTACAATGAAACAGTGCCCTACAGTGAACAATGTAAAATTAAACACAGCCCGACATTAAATACGATACAATGAAAGAGTGCACTACACTGAACAATGTAAAATTAAACACAGCCCGACATTAAATACGGTGCAATGAAACAGTGACCTACAGTGAACAAGGTAAAATTAAACACAGCCCGACAGTAAATACGGTACAATGAAACAGTGCCCTACAAGCAACGAGGTAAAATTAAACAGAGCCCGACATTAAATACAGTACAATGTAACAGTGCCCTCCACTGAGCAAGGTAAAATTAAACACAGCCCAACATTAAATACGGTACAATGAAACAGTGTCCTACAGTGAACAATGTACAATCAAACACAGCACGACATTAAATACGGTAATATGAAACAGTGCCCTACACTGAACAAGGTAAAATTAAACAGAGCCCGACATTAAATACAGCACAATGAAACAGTGCCCTACAGTGAACAATGTACAATTAAACACAGCCCGACATTAAATACGGTACAATGAAACAGTGCCCTACAGTGAACAATGTACAATTAAACACAGCCCGACAGTAAATACGGTACAATGAAACAGTGCCCTACACTGAACAAGGTAAAATTAAACAGAGCCCGACATTAAAAAAGTTACAATGAAACAGTGCCCTACAGTGAACAATGTAAAATTAAACACAGCCCGACATTAAATACGGTACAATGAATCAGTGCCCTACCAGCAACAATGTAAAATTAAACAGAACCCGACATTAAATACGGTACAATGAAACAGTGCCCAACAGTGAACAACGTAAAATTAAACAGAGCCCGACATTAAATACAGTACAATGAAACAGGGCCCTAATGTGAACAATGTAAAATAAAACAGAGCCCGACATTAAATACAGTACAATGAAACAGTGACCTACAGTAAACAACGCAAAATTAAACAGAGCCCGACATTAAATACAGTACAATGAAACAGTGCCCTACACTGAACAATGTAAACTTAAACACAGCCCGACATTAAATACGGTACAATGAATCAGTGCCCTACACTGAACAATGTAAAATTAAACACAGCGCGGTATTAAATACAGTACAATGAAACAGTGACCTACACTGAATAATGTAAAATTAAACAGAGCCCGACATTAAATACGGGACAATGAAACAGTGCACAACAGTGAACAAGGTAAAATTAAACAGAGCCCAACATTAAATACAGCACAATGAAACAATGCCCTACAGTGAACAATGTAAAGTTAAACACAGCCCGACATTAAATACGGTAAAATGAAACAGTGCCCTACACTGAACAGGGTAAATTTAAACAGAGCCCGACATTAAATACAGTACAAGGAAACAGTGCCCTACACTGAACAAGGTAAACTTAAACACAGCTCAACATTAAATACGGTACAGTGAAACAGAGCCCTACACTGAACAAGGTAAAATTAAACACAGCCCGACATTAAATACGTTACAATGAAACAGTGCCCTACACTGAACAATGTAAAATTAAACACAGCCCGACATAAAATACGGTACAATGAAACAGTGGCCTACACTGAACAAGGTAAAATTAAACAGAGCCCGACACTAAATACGGTACAATGAAACAGTGCCCTACACTGAACAAGTTAAAATTAAACAGAGCCCGACATTAAATACAGTACAATGAAACAGTGCCCTACAGTGAACAATGTACAATTAAACACAGCCCGACATTAAATACGGTACAATGAAACAGTGCCCTGCAGTGAACTGTGTACAATTAAACACAGCCCGACAGTAAATACGGTACAATGGAACAGTGCCCTACACTGAACAAGGTAAAATTAAACAGAGCTCGACATTAAATACGGTACAATGAAACAGTGCCCTACACTGAACAAGGTAAAATTAAACAGAGCCCGACATTAAATACGGTACAATGAAACAGTGCCCTACAGTGAACAATGTAAAATTAAACACAGCCCGACATTAAATACGGTACAATGAATCCGTGCCCTACCAGCAACAATGTAAAATTAAACAGAGCTAGACATTAAATACGGTACAATGAAACAGTGCCCTACAGTGAACAACGTAAAATTAAACAGAGCCCGACATTAAATACAGTACAATGAAACAGGGCCCTAATGTGAACAATGTAAAATAAAACAGAGCCCGACATTAAATACGGTACAATGAAACAGTGCCCTACAGTGAACAATGTAAACAAACAATTGGGGCAGCACGGTAGCCTTGTGGATAGCACAATTGTTTCACAGCTCCAGGGTCCCAGGTTCGATTCCGGCTTGGGTCACTGTCTGTGCGGAGTCTGCACGTTCTCCCCGTGTGTGCGTGGGGTTCCTCCGGGTGCTCCGGTTTCCTCCCACAGTCCAAAGATGTGCAGGTTAGGTGGATTGGCCATGATAAATTGCCGTTAGTGTCCAAAATTGCCCTTAGTGTTGGGTGGGGTTACTGGGTTATGGGGACAGGGTGGAGGTGTTGACCTTGAGTAGGGTGCTCTTTCCAAGAGCCGGTGCAGACTTGATGGGTCGAATGGCCTCCTTCTGCACTGTAAATTCTATGATAATCTATGATAAAATTAAACAGAGCCCGACATTAAATACGGTACAATGAATCAGTGCCCTACACTGAACAATGTAAAATTAAACACAGCCCGACATTAAATACAGTAAAATGAAACAGTGCCCTACAAGCAACAAGGTAAAATTAAACAGAGCCCGACATTAAATACGGTAGAATGAAACAGTGCACTACACTGAACAATGTAAAATTAAACACAGCCCGACATTAAATACGGTGCAATGAAACAGTGACCTACAGTGAACAATGTAAAGATAAACACAGCCCGACATTAAATACGGTAAAATGAAACAGTGCCCTACACTGAACAAGGTAAAATTAAACAGAGCCCGACATTAAATACGGTACAATGAAACAGTGCCCTACACTGAACAAGGTAAAATTAAACAGAGCCCGACATTAAATACGGTAATATAAAACAGTGCCCTACACTGAACAAGGTAAAATTAAACAGAGCCCGACATTAAATACAGTACAATGAAACAGTGACCTACAGTAAACAAGGCAAAATTAAACAGAGCCCGACATTAAATACAGTACAATGAAACAGTGCCCTCCACTGAACAATGTAAATTTAAACACAGCCCGACATTAAATACGGTACAATGAATCAGTGCCCTACACTGAACAATGTAAAATTAAACAGAGCCCGGCATTAAATACAGTACAATGAAACAGTGACCTACAGTAAACAAGGCAAAATTATACAGAGCCCGACATTAAAGACAGTACAATGAAACAGTGCCCTACACTGAATAATGTAAAATTAAACAGAGCCCGACATTAAATACGGGACAATGAAACAGTGCCCAACACTGAACAAGGTTAAATTAAACACAGCCCGACATTAAATACGGTAAAATGAAACTGTGCCCGACACTGAACAAGGTAAAATTAAACACAGCCCGACATTAAATACGGTAAAATGAAACAGTGCCCTACACTGAACAAGGTAAAATTAAACAGAGCCCGACATTAAATACGGTACAATGAAACAGTGCCCTACACTGAACAAGGTAAAATTAAACAGAGCCCGACATTAAATACAGTACAATGAAACAGTGACCTACAGTAAACAAGGCAAAATTAAACAGAGCCCGACATTAAATACAGTACAATGAAACAGTGCCCTCAACTGAACAATGTAAATTTAAACACAGCCCGACATTAAATACGGTACAATGAATCAGTGCCCTACACTGAATAATGTAAAATTAAACACAGCCCGGCATTAAATACAGTACAATGAAACAGTGACCTACAGTAAACAAGGCAAAATTATACAGAGCCCGACATTAAAGACAGTACAATGAAACAGTGCCCTACACTGAATAATGTAAAATTAAACAGAGCCCGACATTAAATACGGTACAATGAAACAGTGCCCTACACTGAATAATGTAAAATTAAACAGAGCCCGACATTAAATACGGGACAATGAAACAGTGCCCAACACTGAACAAGGTAAAATTAAACACAGCCCGACATTAAATACGGTAAAATGAAACTGTGCCCTACACTGAACAAGGTAAAATTAAACACAGCCCGACATTAAATACAGTACAATGAAACAGTGCCCTAGACTGAACAAGGTAAAATTAAACAGAGCCCGACATTAAATACGGTACAATGAAACAGTGCCCTACACTGAACAATGTAAAATTAAACATAGCCCGACATTAAATACGGTACAATGAAACAGTGCCCTACAGTGAACAATGTAAAATTAAACAGAGAACGACATTAAATACAGTACAATGTAACAGTGCCCTACACTGAGCAAGGTAAAATTAAACACAGCCCGACATTAAATACAGTACAATGAAACAGTGACCTACAGTGAACAATGTAAAATTAAACATAGCCCGACATTAAATACGGTACAATGAAACAGTGCCCTACAGTGAACAATGTAAAATTAAACAGAGCACGACATTAAATACAGTACAATGTAACAGTGCCCTCCACTGAGCAAGGTAAAATTAAACACAGCCCGACATTAAATACGGTACAATGAAACAGTGCCCTACAGTGAACAATGTACAATTAAACACAGCCCGACATTAAATACGGTACAATGAAACAGTGCCCTACACTGAACAAGGTAAAATTAAACAGAGCCCGACATTAAATACAGTACAATGAAACAGTGCCCTACAGTGAACAATGTACAATCAAACACAGCCCAACATTAAATACGGTACAGTGAAACAGTGCCCTACACTGAACAAGGTAAAATTAAACACAGCCCGACATTAAATACGGTACAATGAAACAGTGCCCTACAGTGAACAATGTAAAATTAAACACAGCCCGACATTAAATACGATACAATGAAAGAGTGCACTACACTGAACAATGTAAAATTAAACACAGCCCGACATTAAATACGGTGCAATGAAACAGTGACCTACAGTGAACAAGGTAAAATTAAACACAGCCCGACAGTAAATACGGTACAATGAAACAGTGCCCTACACTGAACAAGGTAAAATTAAACAGAGCTCGACATTAAATACGGTACAATGAAACAGTGCCCTACACTGAACAAGGTAAAATTAAACAGAGCCCGACATTAAATACGGTACAATGAAACAGTGCCCTACAGTGAACAATGTAAAATTAAACACAGCCCGACATTAAATACGGTACAATGAATCAGTGCCCTACCAGCAACAATGTAAAATTAAACAGAGCTAGACATTAAATACGGTACAATGAAACAGTGCCCGACAGTGAACAACGTAAAATTAAACAGAGCCCGACATTAAATACAGTACAATGAAACAGGGCCCTAATGTGAACAATGTAAAATTAAACAGAGCCCGACATTAAATACGGTACAATGAATCAGTGCCCTACACTGAACAATGTAAAATTAAACACAGCCCGACATTAAATACAGTAAAATGAAACAGTGCCCTACAAGCAACAAGGTAAAATTAAACAGAGCCCGACATTAAATACGGTAGAATGAAACAGTGCACTACACTGAACAATGTAAAATTAAACACAGCCCGACATTAAATACGGTAAAATGAAACAGTGACCTACAGTGAACAATGTAAACATAAACACAGCCCGACATTAAATACGGTAAAATGAAACAGTGCCCTACACTGAACAAGGTAAAATTAAACAGAGCCCGACATTAAATACGGTACAATGAAACAGTGCCCTACACTGAACAAGGTAAAATTAAACAGAGCCCGACATTAAATACAGTACAATGAAACAGTGACCTACAGTAAACAAGGCAAAATTAAACAGAGCCCGACATTAAATACAGAACAAAGAAACAGTGCCCTCCACTGAACAATGTAAATTTAAACACAGCCCGACATTAAATACGGTACAATGAATCAGTGCCCTACACTGAACAATGTAAAATTAAACACAGCCCGGCATTAAATACAGTACAATGAAACAGTGACCTACAGTAAACAAGGCAAAATTATACAGAGCCCGACATTAAAGACAGTACAATGAAACAGTGCCCTACACTGAATAATGTAAAATTAAACAGAGCCCGACATTAAATACGGGACAATGAAACAGTGCCCAACACTGAACAAGGTAAAATTAAACACAGCCCGACATTAAATACAGTACAATGAATCAGTGCCCTACACTGAACAATGTAAACTTAAACAGAGCCCGACATTAAATCCGGTACAATGAATCAGTGCCCTACACTGAACAATGTAAAATTAAACACAGCCCGGCATTAAATGCAGTACAATGAAACAGTGACCTACAGTAAACAAGGCAAAATTAAACAGAGCCCGACATTAAAGACTGTACAATGAAACAGGGCCCTACACTGAATAATGTAAAATTAAACAGAGCCCGACATTAAACACGGGACAATGAAACATTGCCCGACAGTGAACAAGGTAAAATTAAACAGAGCCCAACATTAAATACAGCACAATGAAACAATGCCCTACAGTGAACAATGTAAAGTTAAACACAGCCCGACATTAAATACGGTAAAATGAAACAGTGCCCTACACTGAACAAGGTAAAATTAAACACAGCCCGACATTAAATACAGTACAATGAAACAGTGCCCTAGACTGAACAAGGTAAAATTAAACAGAGCCCGACATTAAATACGGTACAATGAAACAGTGCCCTACACTGAACAATGTAAAATTAAACATAGCCCGACATTAAATACGGTACAATGAAACAGTGCCCTACAGTGAACAATGTAAAATTAAACAGAGAACGACATTAAATACAGTACAATGTAACAGTGCCCTACACTGAGCAAGGTAAAATTAAACACAGCCCGACATTAAATACAGTACAATGAAACAGTGACCTACAGTGAACAATGTAAAATTAAACATAGCCCGACATTAAATACGGTACAATGAAACAGTGCCCTACAGTGAACAATGTAAAATTAAACAGAGCACGACATTAAATACAGTACAATGTAACAGTGCCCTCCACTGAGCAAGGTAAAATTAAACACAGCCCGACATTAAATACGGTACAATGAAACAGTGCCCTACAGTGAACAATGTACAATTAAACACAGCCCAACATTAAATACGGTACAATGAAACAGTGCCCTACAGTGAATAATGTAAAATTAAACAGAGCCCAACATTAAATACAGCACAATGAAACAATGCCCTACAGTGAAGAATGTAAAATTAAACAGAGCCCGACATTAAATACGGGACAATGAAACAGTGCCCGACAGTGAACAAGGTAAAATTAAACAAAGCCCGACATTAAATACGGGACAATGAAACAGTGCCCGACAGTGAACAAGGTAAAATTAAACAAAGAATTACATTAAATACGGGACAATGACACAGTGACCTACAGTAAACAAGGCAAAATTAAACTGAGCCCGACATTAAATACAGTACAATGAAACAGTGCCCTACACTGAACAATGTAAAATTAAACAGAGCCCGACATTAAATACGGTAAAATGAAACAGTGCCCTACACTGAACAAGGTAAAATTAAACAGAGCCCGACATTAAATACGGTACAATGAAACAGTGCCCTACACTGAACGAGGCAAAATTAAACAGAGCCCGACATTAAATACGGTGCAATGAATCAGTGCCCTACACTGAACAATGTAAAATTAAACACAGCCCGACTTTAAATACAGTACAATGAAACAGTGACCTACAGTAAACAAGGCAAAATTAAACTGAGCCCGACATTAAATACAGTACAATGAAACAGTGCCCTACACTGAACAATGTAAAATTAATCAGAGCCCGACATTAAATACGGTAAAATGAAACAGTGCCCTACACTGAACAAGGTAAAATTAAACAGAGCCCGACATTAAATACGGTACAATGTAACAGTGCCCTACACTGAACAAGGTAAAATTAAACACAGCCCGACATTAAATACGGTACAATGAAACAGTGCCCTACACTGAACGAGGCAAAATTAAACAGAGCCCGACATTAAATACGGTGCAATGAATCAGTGCCCTACACTGAACAATGTAAAATTAAACACAGCCCGACTTTAAATACAGTACAATGAAACAGTGACCTACAGTAAACAAGGCAAAATTAAACAGAGCCCGACATTAAATACGGTACAATGAAACAGTGCCCTACACTGAACAATGTAAAATTAAACAGAGCCCGACATTAAATACGGTAAAATGAAACAGTGCCCTACACTGAACAAGGTAAAATTAAACAGAGCCCGACATTAAATACGGTACAATGAAACAGTGCCCTACACTGAACAAGGTAAAATTAAACAGAGCCCGACATTAAATACGGTACAATGAAACAGTGCCCGACAGTGAACAACGTAAAATTAAACAGAGCCCGACATTAAATACGGGACAATGAAACAGTGCCCTACACTGAACAAGGTAAAATTAAACAGAGCCCGACATTAAATACGGTACAATGAAACAGTGCCCTACAGTGAACAATGTAAAATTAAACAGAGCCCGACATTAAATACGGTAAAATGAAACAGTGACCTACACTGAACAAGGTAAAATTAAACAGAGCCCGACATTAAATACGGTACAATGAAACAGTGCCCTACACTGAACAAGGTAAAATTAAACAGAGCCCGACATTAAATACGGTACAATGAAACAGTGCCCGACAGTGAACAACGTAAAATTAAACAGAGCCCGACATTAAATACGGGACAATGAAACAGTGCCCTACACTGAACAAGGTAAAATTAAACAGAGCCCGACATTAAATACGGTACAATGAAACAGTGCCCTACAGTGAACAATGTAAAATTAAACAGAGCCCGACATTAAATACGGTACAATGAAACAGTGCCCTACAGTGAACAATGTAAAATTAAACACAGCCCGACATTAAATACGGTACAATGAATCCGTGCCCTACCAGCAACAATGTAAAATTAAACAGAGCTAGACATTAAATACGGTACAATGAAACAGTGCCCTACAGTGAACAACGTAAAATTAAACAGAGCCCGACATTAAATACAGTACAATGAAACAGGGCCCTAATGTGAACAATGTAAAATAAAACAGAGCCCGACATTAAATACGGTACAATGAAACAGTGCCCTACAGTGAACAATGTAAACAAACAATTGGGGCAGCACGGTAGCCTTGTGGATAGCACAATTGTTTCACAGCTCCAGGGTCCCAGGTTCGATTCCGGCTTGGGTCACTGTCTGTGCGGAGTCTGCACGTTCTCCCCGTGTGTGCGTGGGGTTCCTCCGGGTGCTCCGGTTTCCTCCCACAGTCCAAAGATGTGCAGGTTAGGTGGATTGGCCATGATAAATTGCCGTTAGTGTCCAAAATTGCCCTTAGTGTTGGGTGGGGTTACTGGGTTATGGGGACAGGGTGGAGGTGTTGACCTTGAGTAGGGTGCTCTTTCCAAGAGCCGGTGCAGACTTGATGGGTCGAATGGCCTCCTTCTGCACTGTAAATTCTATGATAATCTATGATAAAATTAAACAGAGCCCGACATTAAATACGGTACAATGAATCAGTGCCCTACACTGAACAATGTAAAATTAAACACAGCCCGACATTAAATACAGTAAAATGAAACAGTGCCCTACAAGCAACAAGGTAAAATTAAACAGAGCCCGACATTAAATACGGTAGAATGAAACAGTGCACTACACTGAACAATGTAAAATTAAACACAGCCCGACATTAAATACGGTGCAATGAAACAGTGACCTACAGTGAACAATGTAAAGATAAACACAGCCCGACATTAAATACGGTAAAATGAAACAGTGCCCTACACTGAACAAGGTAAAATTAAACAGAGCCCGACATTAAATACGGTACAATGAAACAGTGCCCTACACTGAACAAGGTAAAATTAAACAGAGCCCGACATTAAATACGGTAATATAAAACAGTGCCCTACACTGAACAAGGTAAAATTAAACAGAGCCCGACATTAAATACAGTACAATGAAACAGTGACCTACAGTAAACAAGGCAAAATTAAACAGAGCCCGACATTAAATACAGTACAATGAAACAGTGCCCTCCACTGAACAATGTAAATTTAAACACAGCCCGACATTAAATACGGTACAATGAATCAGTGCCCTACACTGAACAATGTAAAATTAAACAGAGCCCGGCATTAAATACAGTACAATGAAACAGTGACCTACAGTAAACAAGGCAAAATTATACAGAGCCCGACATTAAAGACAGTACAATGAAACAGTGCCCTACACTGAATAATGTAAAATTAAACAGAGCCCGACATTAAATACGGGACAATGAAACAGTGCCCAACACTGAACAAGGTTAAATTAAACACAGCCCGACATTAAATACGGTAAAATGAAACTGTGCCCGACACTGAACAAGGTAAAATTAAACACAGCCCGACATTAAATACGGTAAAATGAAACAGTGCCCTACACTGAACAAGGTAAAATTAAACAGAGCCCGACATTAAATACGGTACAATGAAACAGTGCCCTACACTGAACAAGGTAAAATTAAACAGAGCCCGACATTAAATACAGTACAATGAAACAGTGACCTACAGTAAACAAGGCAAAATTAAACAGAGCCCGACATTAAATACAGTACAATGAAACAGTGCCCTCAACTGAACAATGTAAATTTAAACACAGCCCGACATTAAATACGGTACAATGAATCAGTGCCCTACACTGAATAATGTAAAATTAAACACAGCCCGGCATTAAATACAGTACAATGAAACAGTGACCTACAGTAAACAAGGCAAAATTATACAGAGCCCGACATTAAAGACAGTACAATGAAACAGTGCCCTACACTGAATAATGTAAAATTAAACAGAGCCCGACATTAAATACGGTACAATGAAACAGTGCCCTACACTGAATAATGTAAAATTAAACAGAGCCCGACATTAAATACGGGACAATGAAACAGTGGCCAACACTGAACAAGGTAAAATTAAACACAGCCCGACATTAAATACGGTAAAATGAAACTGTGCCCTACACTGAACAAGGTAAAATTAAACACAGCCCGACATTAAATACAGTACAATGAAACAGTGCCCTAGACTGAACAAGGTAAAATTAAACAGAGCCCGACATTAAATACGGTACAATGAAACAGAGCCCTACACTGAACAATGTAAAATTAAACATAGCCCGACATTAAATACGGTACAATGAAACAGTGCCCTACAGTGAACAATGTAAAATTAAACAGAGAACGACATTAAATACAGTACAATGTAACAGTGCCCTACACTGAGCAAGGTAAAATTAAACACAGCCCGACATTAAATACAGTACAATGAAACAGTGACCTACAGTGAACAATGTAAAATTAAACATAGCCCGACATTAAATACGGTACAATGAAACAGTGCCCTACAGTGAACAATGTAAAATTAAACAGAGCACGACATTAAATACAGTACAATGTAACAGTGCCCTCCACTGAGCAAGGTAAAATTAAACACAGCCCGACATTAAATACGGTACAATGAAACAGTGCCCTACAGTGAACAATGTACAATTAAACACAGCCCGACATTAAATACGGTACAATGAAACAGTGCCCTACACTGAACAAGGTAAAATTAAACAGAGCCCGACATTAAATACAGTACAATGAAACAGTGCCCTACAGTGAACAATGTACAATCAAACACAGCCCAACATTAAATACGGTACAGTGAAACAGTGCCCTACACTGAACAAGGTAAAATTAAACACAGCCCGACATTAAATACGGTACAATGAAACAGTGCCCTACAGTGAACAATGTAAAATTAAACACAGCCCGACATTAAATACGGTACAATGAAAGAGTGCACTACACTGAACAATGTAAAATTAAACACAGCCCGACATTAAATACGGTGCAATGAAACAGTGACCTACAGTGAACAAGGTAAAATTAAACACAGCCCGACAGTAAATACGGTACAATGAAACAGTGCCCTACACTGAACAAGGTAAAATTAAACAGAGCTCGACATTAAATACGGTACAATGAAACAGTGCCCTACACTGAACAAGGTAAAATTAAACAGAGCCCGACATTAAATACGGTACAATGAAACAGTGCCCTACAGTGAACAATGTAAAATTAAACACAGCCCGACATTAAATACGGTACAATGAATCAGTGCCCTACCAGCAACAATGTAAAATTAAACAGAGCTAGACATTAAATACGGTACAATGAAACAGTGCCCGACAGTGAACAACGTAAAATTAAACAGAGCCCGACATTAAATACAGTACAATGAAACAGGGCCCTAATGTGAACAATGTAAAATTAAACAGAGCCCGACATTAAATACGGTACAATGAATCAGTGCCCTACACTGAACAATGTAAAATTAAACACAGCCCGACATTAAATACAGTAAAATGAAACAGTGCCCTACAAGCAACAAGGTAAAATTAAACAGAGCCCGACATTAAATACGGTAGAATGAAACAGTGCACTACACTGAACAATGTAAAATTAAACACAGCCCGACATTAAATACGGTAAAATGAAACAGTGACCTACAGTGAACAATGTAAACATAAACACAGCCCGACATTAAATACGGTAAAATGAAACAGTGCCCTACACTGAACAAGGTAAAATTAAACAGAGCCCGACATTAAATACGGTACAATGAAACAGTGCCCTACACTGAACAAGGTAAAATTAAACAGAGCCCGACATTAAATACAGTACAATGAAACAGTGACCTACAGTAAACAAGGCAAAATTAAACAGAGCCCGACATTAAATACAGAACAAAGAAACAGTGCCCTCCACTGAACAATGTAAATTTAAACACAGCCCGACATTAAATACGGTACAATGAATCAGTGCCCTACACTGAACAATGTAAAATTAAACACAGCCCGGCATTAAATACAGTACAATGAAACAGTGACCTACAGTAAACAAGGCAAAATTATACAGAGCCCGACATTAAAGACAGTACAATGAAACAGTGCCCTACACTGAATAATGTAAAATTAAACAGAGCCCGACATTAAATACGGGACAATGAAACAGTGCCCAACACTGAACAAGGTAAAATTAAACACAGCCCGACATTAAATACAGTACAATGAATCAGTGCCCTACACTGAACAATGTAAACTTAAACAGAGCCCGACATTAAATACGGTACAATGAATCAGTGCCCTACACTGAACAATGTAAAATTAAACACAGCCCGGCATTAAATGCAGTACAATGAAACAGTGACCTACAGTAAACAAGGCAAAATTAAACAGAGCCCGACATTAAAGACTGTACAATGAAACAGGGCCCTACACTGAATAATGTAAAATTAAACAGAGCCCGACATTAAATACGGGACAATGAAACACTGCCCGACAGTTAACAAGGTAAAATTAAACAGAGCCCAACATTAAATACAGCACAATGAAACAATGCCCTACAGTGAACAATGTAAAGTTAAACACAGCCCGACATTAAATACGGTAAAATGAAACAGTGCCCTACACTGAACAAGGTAAAATTAAACACAGCCCGACATTAAATACAGTACAATGAAACAGTGCCCTAGACTGAACAAGGTAAAATTAAACAGAGCCCGACATTAAATACGGTACAATGAAACAGTGCCCTACACTGAACAATGTAAAATTAAACATAGCCCGACATTAAATACGGTACAATGAAACAGTGCCCTACAGTGAACAATGTAAAATTAAACAGAGAACGACATTAAATACAGTACAATGTAACAGTGCCCTACACTGAGCAAGGTAAAATTAAACACAGCCCGACATTAAATACAGTACAATGAAACAGTGACCTACAGTGAACAATGTAAAATTAAACATAGCCCGACATTAAATACGGTACAATGAAACAGTGCCCTACAGTGAACAATGTAAAATTAAACAGAGCACGACATTAAATACAGTACAATGTAACAGTGCCCTCCACTGAGCAAGGTAAAATTAAACACAGCCCGACATTAAATACGGTACAATGAAACAGTGCCCTACAGTGAACAATGTACAATTAAACACAGCCCAACATTAAATACGGTACAATGAAACAGTGCCCTACAGTGAATAATGTAAAATTAAACAGAGCCCAACATTAAATACAGCACAATGAAACAATGCCCTACAGTGAAGAATGTAAAATTAAACAGAGCCCGACATTAAATACGGGACAATGAAACAGTGCCCGACAGTGAACAAGGTAAAATTAAACAAAGCCCGACATTAAATACGGGACAATGAAACAGTGCCCGACAGTGAACAAGGTAAAATTAAACAAAGAATTACATTAAATACGGGACAATGACACAGTGACCTACAGTAAACAAGGCAAAATTAAACTGAGCCCGACATTAAATACAGTACAATGAAACAGTGCCCTACACTGAACAATGTAAAATTAAACAGAGCCCGACATTAAATACGGTAAAATGAAACAGTGCCCTACACTGAACAAGGTAAAATTAAACAGAGCCCGACATTAAATACGGTACAATGAAACAGTGCCCTACACTGAACGAGGCAAAATTAAACAGAGCCCGACATTAAATACGGTGCAATGAATCAGTGCCCTACACTGAACAATGTAAAATTAAACACAGCCCGACTTTAAATACAGTACAATGAAACAGTGACCTACAGTAAACAAGGCAAAATTAAACTGAGCCCGACATTAAATACAGTACAATGAAACAGTGCCCTACACTGAACAATGTAAAATTAATCAGAGCCCGACATTAAATACGGTAAAATGAAACAGTGCCCTACACTGAACAAGGTAAAATTAAACAGAGCCCGACATTAAATACGGTACAATGTAACAGTGCCCTACACTGAACAAGGTAAAATTAAACACAGCCCGACATTAAATACGGTACAATGAAACAGTGCCCTACACTGAACGAGGCAAAATTAAACAGAGCCCGACATTAAATACGGTGCAATGAATCAGTGCCCTACACTGAACAATGTAAAATTAAACACAGCCCGACTTTAAATACAGTACAATGAAACAGTGACCTACAGTAAACAAGGCAAAATTAAACAGAGCCCGACATTAAATACGGTACAATGAAACAGTGCCCTACACTGAACAATGTAAAATTAAACAGAGCCCGACATTAAATACGGTAAAATGAAACAGTGCCCTACACTGAACAAGGTAAAATTAAACAGAGCCCGACATTAAATACGGTACAATGAAACAGTGCCCTACACTGAACAAGGTAAAATTAAACAGAGCCCGACATTAAATACGGTACAATGAAACAGTGCCCGACAGTGAACAACGTAAAATTAAACAGAGCCCGACATTAAATACGGGACAATGAAACAGTGCCCTACACTGAACAAGGTAAAATTAAACAGAGCCCGACATTAAATACGGTACAATGAAACAGTGCCCTACAGTGAACAATGTAAAATTAAACAGAGCCCGACATTAAATACGGTAAAATGAAACAGTGACCTACACTGAACAAGGTAAAATTAAACAGAGCCCGACATTAAATACGGTACAATGAAACAGTGCCCTACACTGAACAAGGTAAAATTAAACAGAGCCCGACATTAAATACGGTACAATGAAACAGTGCCCGACAGTGAACAACGTAAAATTAAACAGAGCCCGACATTAAATACGGGACAATGAAACAGTGCCCTACACTGAACAAGGTAAAATTAAACAGAGCCCGACATTAAATACGGTACAATGAAACAGTGCCCTACAGTGAACAATGTAAAATTAAACAGAGCCCGACATTAAATACGGTAAAATGAAACAGTGACCTACACTGAACAAGGTAAAATTAAACAGAGCCCGACATTAAATACGGTACAATGAAACAGTGCCCTACACTGAACGAGGCAAAATTAAACAGAGCCCGACATTAAATACGGTGCAATGAATCAGTGCCCTACACTGAACAATGTAAAATTAAACACAGCCCGACTTTAAATACAGTACAATGAAACAGTGACCTACAGTAAACAAGGCAAAATTAAACAGAGCCC
Organism: Scyliorhinus torazame; assembly: GCF_047496885.1. Classification (NCBI taxonomy): domain Eukaryota; kingdom Metazoa; phylum Chordata; class Chondrichthyes; order Carcharhiniformes; family Scyliorhinidae; genus Scyliorhinus; species Scyliorhinus torazame. The sequence goes on from NC_092711.1 coordinate 14,716,982, forward strand.
GACATTAAATACGGTACAATGAAACAGTGCCCTACACTGAACAAGGTAAAATTAAACAGAGCCCGACATTAAATACGGGACAATGAAACAGTGCCCGACAGTGAGCAAGGTAAAATTAAACAGAGCCCAACATGAAATACGGTACAATGAAACAATGCTCTACAGTGAAGAATGTAAAATTAAACACAGCCCGACATTAAAAACAGTACAATGAAACAGTGCCCTCCACTGAGCAAGGTAAAATTAAACACAGCCCGACATTAAATACGGTACAATTAAACAGTGCCCTGCAGTGAACAATGTACAATTAAACACAGCCCGACATTAAATACGGTACAATGAAAGAGTGCCCTACACTGAACAATGTAAAATTAAACACAGCCCGACATTAAATACGGTACAATGAAAGAGTGCCCTACACTGAACAATGTAAAATTAAACACAGCCCGACATTAAATACGGTACAATGAAACAGTGCCCTACAGTGAACAAGGTAAAATTAAACACAGCCCGACAGTAAATACGGTACAATGAAACAGTGCCCTACACTGAACAAGGTAAAATTAAACAGAGCTCGACATTAAATACGGTACAATGAAACAGTGCCCTACACTGAACAAGGTAAAATTAAACAGAGCCCGACATTAAATACGGTACAATGAAACAGTGCCCTACAGTGAACAATGTAAAATTAAACACAGCCCGACATTAAATACGGTACAATGAATCAGTGCCCTACCAGCAACAATGTAAAATTAAACAGAGCTAGACATTAAATACGGTACAATGAAACAGTGCCCGACAGTGAACAACGTAAAATTAAACAGAGCCCGACATTAAATACAGTACAATGAAACAGGGCCCTAATGTGAACAATGTAAAATTAAACAGAGCCCGACATTAAATACGGTACAATGAATCAGTGCCCTACACTGAACAATGTAAAATTAAACACAGCCCGACATTAAATACAGTAAAATGAAACAGTGCCCTACAAGCAACAAGGTAAAATTAAACAGAGCCCGACATTAAATACGGTAGAATGAAACAGTGCACTACACTGAACAATGTAAAATTAAACACAGCCCGACATTAAATACGGTAAAATGAAACAGTGACCTACAGTGAACAATGTAAACATAAACACAGCCCGACATTAAATACGGTAAAATGAAACAGTGCCCTACACTGAACAAGGTAAAATTAAACAGAGCCCGACATTAAATACGGTACAATGAAACAGTGCCCTACACTGAACAAGGTAAAATTAAACAGAGCCCGACATTAAATACAGTACAATGAAACAGTGACCTACAGTAAACAAGGCAAAATTAAACAGAGCCCGACATTAAATACAGAACAAAGAAACAGTGCCCTCCACTGAACAATGTAAATTTAAACACAGCCCGACATTAAATACGGTACAATGAATCAGTGCCCTACACTGAACAATGTAAAATTAAACACAGCCCGGCATTAAATACAGTACAATGAAACAGTGACCTACAGTAAACAAGGCAAAATTATACAGAGCCCGACATTAAAGACAGTACAATGAAACAGTGCCCTACACTGAATAATGTAAAATTAAACAGAGCCCGACATTAAATACGGGACAATGAAACAGTGCCCAACACTGAACAAGGTAAAATTAAACACAGCCCGACATTAAATACAGTACAATGAATCAGTGCCCTACACTGAACAATGTAAACTTAAACAGAGCCCGACATTAAATACGGTACAATGAATCAGTGCCCTACACTGAACAATGTAAAATTAAACACAGCCCGGCATTAAATGCAGTACAATGAAACAGTGACCTACAGTAAACAAGGCAAAATTAAACAGAGCCCGACATTAAAGACTGTACAATGAAACAGGGCCCTACACTGAATAATGTAAAATTAAACAGAGCCCGACATTAAATACGGGACAATGAAACATTGCCCGACAGTGAACAAGGTAAAATTAAACAGAGCCCAACATTAAATACAGCACAATGAAACAATGCCCTACAGTGAACAATGTAAAGTTAAACACAGCCCGACATTAAATACGGTAAAATGAAACAGTGCCCTACACTGAACAAGGTAAAATTAAACACAGCCCGACATTAAATACAGTACAATGAAACAGTGCCCTAGACTGAACAAGGTAAAATTAAACAGAGCCCGACATTAAATACGGTACAATGAAACAGTGCCCTACACTGAACAATGTAAAATTAAACATAGCCCGACATTAAATACGGTACAATGAAACAGTGCCCTACAGTGAACAATGTAAAATTAAACAGAGAACGACATTAAATACAGTACAATGTAACAGTGCCCTACACTGAGCAAGGTAAAATTAAACACAGCCCGACATTAAATACAGTACAATGAAACAGTGACCTACAGTGAACAATGTAAAATTAAACATAGCCCGACATTAAATACGGTACAATGAAACAGTGCCCTACAGTGAACAATGTAAAATTAAACAGAGCACGACATTAAATACAGTACAATGTAACAGTGCCCTCCACTGAGCAAGGTAAAATTAAACACAGCCCGACATTAAATACGGTACAATGAAACAGTGCCCTACAGTGAACAATGTACAATTAAACACAGCCCAACATTAAATACGGTACAATGAAACAGTGCCCTACAGTGAATAATGTAAAATTAAACAGAGCCCAACATTAAATACAGCACAATGAAACAATGCCCTACAGTGAAGAATGTAAAATTAAACAGAGCCCGACATTAAATACGGGACAATGAAACAGTGCCCGACAGTGAACAAGGTAAAATTAAACAAAGCCCGACATTAAATACGGGACAATGAAACAGTGCCCGACAGTGAACAAGGTAAAATTAAACAAAGAATTACATTAAATACGGGACAATGACACAGTGACCTACAGTAAACAAGGCAAAATTAAACTGAGCCCGACATTAAATACAGTACAATGAAACAGTGCCCTACACTGAACAATGTAAAATTAAACAGAGCCCGACATTAAATACGGTAAAATGAAACAGTGCCCTACACTGAACAAGGTAAAATTAAACAGAGCCCGACATTAAATACGGTACAATGAAACAGTGCCCTACACTGAACGAGGCAAAATTAAACAGAGCCCGACATTAAATACGGTGCAATGAATCAGTGCCCTACACTGAACAATGTAAAATTAAACACAGCCCGACTTTAAATACAGTACAATGAAACAGTGACCTACAGTAAACAAGGCAAAATTAAACTGAGCCCGACATTAAATACAGTACAATGAAACAGTGCCCTACACTGAACAATGTAAAATTAATCAGAGCCCGACATTAAATACGGTAAAATGAAACAGTGCCCTACACTGAACAAGGTAAAATTAAACAGAGCCCGACATTAAATACGGTACAATGTAACAGTGCCCTACACTGAACAAGGTAAAATTAAACACAGCCCGACATTAAATACGGTACAATGAAACAGTGCCCTACACTGAACGAGGCAAAATTAAACAGAGCCCGACATTAAATACGGTGCAATGAATCAGTGCCCTACACTGAACAATGTAAAATTAAACACAGCCCGACTTTAAATACAGTACAATGAAACAGTGACCTACAGTAAACAAGGCAAAATTAAACAGAGCCCGACATTAAATACGGTACAATGAAACAGTGCCCTACACTGAACAATGTAAAATTAAACAGAGCCCGACATTAAATACGGTAAAATGAAACAGTGCCCTACACTGAACAAGGTAAAATTAAACAGAGCCCGACATTAAATACGGTACAATGAAACAGTGCCCTACACTGAACAAGGTAAAATTAAACAGAGCCCGACATTAAATACGGTACAATGAAACAGTGCCCGACAGTGAACAACGTAAAATTAAACAGAGCCCGACATTAAATACGGGACAATGAAACAGTGCCCTACACTGAACAAGGTAAAATTAAACAGAGCCCGACATTAAATACGGTACAATGAAACAGTGCCCTACAGTGAACAATGTAAAATTAAACAGAGCCCGACATTAAATACGGTAAAATGAAACAGTGACCTACACTGAACAAGGTAAAATTAAACAGAGCCCGACATTAAATACGGTACAATGAAACAGTGCCCTACACTGAACAAGGTAAAATTAAACAGAGCCCGACATTAAATACGGTACAATGAAACAGTGCCCGACAGTGAACAACGTAAAATTAAACAGAGCCCGACATTAAATACGGGACAATGAAACAGTGCCCTACACTGAACAAGGTAAAATTAAACAGAGCCCGACATTAAATACGGTACAATGAAACAGTGCCCTACAGTGAACAATGTAAAATTAAACAGAGCCCGACATTAAATACGGTAAAATGAAACAGTGACCTACACTGAACAAGGTAAAATTAAACAGAGCCCGACATTAAATACGGTACAATGAAACAGTGCCCTACACTGAACGAGGCAAAATTAAACAGAGCCCGACATTAAATACGGTGCAATGAATCAGTGCCCTACACTGAACAATGTAAAATTAAACACAGCCCGACTTTAAATACAGTACAATGAAACAGTGACCTACAGTAAACAAGGCAAAATTAAACAGAGCCCGACATTAAATACGGTACAATGAAACAGTGCCCTACACTGAACAAGGTAAAATTAAACAGAGCCCGACATTAAATACGGGACAATGAAACAGTGCCCGACAGTGAGCAAGGTAAAATTAAACAGAGCCCAACATGAAATACGGTACAATGAAACAATGCTCTACAGTGAAGAATGTAAAATTAAACACAGCCCGACATTAAAAACAGTACAATGAAACAGTGCCCTCCACTGAGCAAGGTAAAATTAAACACAGCCCGACATTAAATACGGTACAATTAAACAGTGCCCTGCAGTGAACAATGTACAATTAAACACAGCCCGACATTAAATACGGTACAATGAAAGAGTGCCCTACACTGAACAATGTAAAATTAAACACAGCCCGACATTAAATACGGTACAATGAAAGAGTGCCCTACACTGAACAATGTAAAATTAAACACAGCCCGACATTAAATACGGTACAATGAAACAGTGCCCTACACTGAACAAGGTAAAATTAAACAGAGCCCGACATTAAATACAGTAAAATGAAACAGTGCGCTACAGTGAACAATGTACAATTAAACACAGCCCGACATTAAATACGGTACAATGAAACAGTGCCCTCCGCTGAACAAGGTAAAATTAAACAGAGCCCGACATTAAATACGGTACAATGAAACAGTGCCCTACACAGAACAAGGTAAAATTAAACAGAGCCCGACATTAAATACGGGACAATGAAACAGTGCCCTACAGTGAACAATGTAAAATTAAACACAGCCCGACATTAAATACGGTACAATGAATCAGTGCCCTACCAGCAACAATGTAAAATTAAACAGAGCCCGACACTATATACGGTACAATGAAACAGTGCCCTACACTGAACAATGTAAAATTAAACACAGCCCGACATTAAATACGGTGCAATGAATCAGTGCCCTACACTGAACAATGTAAAATTAAACAGAGCCCGACATTAAATCCGGTACAGTGAAACAATGCCCTACACTGAACAATGTAAAATTAAACACAGCCCGACATTAAATACAGTACAATGAATCAGTGCCCTACACTGAACAAGGTAAAATTAAACAGAGCCCGATACTAAATACAGCACAATGAAACAGTGCCCGACACTGAACAATGTAAAATTAAACAGAGCCCGACATTAAATACGGTACAGTGAAACAGTGACCTACAGTAAACAAGGCAAAATTAAACAGAGCCCGACATTAAATACAGTACAATGAAACAGTGACCTACACTGAACAATGTAAAATTAAACAGAGCCCGACATTAAATACGGTAAAATGAAACAGTGCCCTACACTGAACAAGGTAAAATTAAACAGAGCCCGACATTAAATGCAGTACAATGAAACAGTGCCCTACACTGAACAATGTAAAATTAAACACAGCCCGACATTAAATACAGTACAATGAATCAGTGCCCTACACTGAACAAGGTAAAATTAAACAGAGCCCGATACTAAATACAGCACAATGAAACAGTGCCCGACACTGAACAATGTAAAATTAAACAGAGCCCGACATTAAATACGGTACAGTGAAACAATGCCCTACACTGAACAATGTAAAATTAAACACAGCCCGACATTACATACAGTACAATGAATCAGTGCCCTACACTGAACAAGGTAAAATTAAACAGAGCCCGACATTAAATACGGTACAATGAAACAGTGCCCTACACTGAACAAGGTATATTTAAACAGAGCCCGACATTAAATACGGTACAATGAAACAGTGCCCTACAGTGAACAATGTACAATTAAACACTGCCCGACATTAAATACGGTAAAATTAAACACTGTCCTACACTGAACAAGATAAAAATAAACAGAGCCCGACATTAAATACGGTACAATGAAACAGTGACCAACACTGAACAAGGTAAAATTAAACAGAGCCCGACATTAAATACGGTACAATGAAACAGTGCCCTAAAGTGAACAATGTAATATTAAACACAGCCCGACATTAAATACGGTACAATGAAACAGTGCCCTACACTGAACAATGTAAAATTAAACAGAGCCGGGCATTAAATACAGTACAATCAATCAGTGCCCTACACTGAACAATGTAAAATTAAACAGAGCCCGACATTAAATACGGTACAATGAAACAGTGCCCTACACTGAACAATGTGAAATTAAACACAGCCCGACATTAAATACGGTACAATGAAACAGTGCCCTACACTGAACAATGTAAAATTAAACAGAGCCGGACATTAAATACAGTACAATGAATCAGTGCTCTACACTGAACAATGTAAAATTAAACAGAGCCCGACATTAAATACGGTACAATGAAACAGTGCCCTACACTGAACAATGTGAACTTAAACACGGCCCGACATTAAATACAGTACAATGAAACAGTGACCTACAGTAAACAAGGCAAAATTAAACAGAGCCCGACATTAAATACGGTCCAATGAATCAGTGCCCTACACTGAACAATGTAAAATTAAACACAGCCCGGCATTAAATGCAGTACAATGAAACAGTGACCTACTGTAAACAAGGCAATATTAAACAGAACCCGACAGTAAATACGGTGCAATGAATCAGTTCCCCACACTGAATAATGTAAAATTAAACACAGCCCGACATTAAATACAGTACAATGAAACAGTGCCCTACACTGAACAATGTAAAATAAAACACAGCCCGACATTAAATACGGTACAATGAAACAGTGCCCTACACTGAACAATGTAAAATTAAACAGAGCCCGACATTAAATACGGTACTGTGAAACAGTGCCCTACACTGAACAATGTACCATTAAACAGAGCCCGACATTAAATACGGTACAATGAAACAGTGCCCTACACTGAACAATGTAAACGTAAACACAGCCCGACATTAAATACGGTACAATGAATCAGTGCCCTACACTGAACAATGTAAAATTAAACACAGCCCGGCATTAAATACAGTACAATGAAACAGTGACCTACAGTAAACAAGGCAAAATTAAACAGAGCCCGACATTAAAGACAGTACAATGAAACAGTGCCCTACACTGAACAATGTAACATTAAACAGAGCCCGACATTAAATACAGTACAATGAAACAGTGCCCTACACTGAACAATGTAAAATAAAACAGAGCCCGACATTAAATACGGTAAAATGAAACAGTGCCCTGCACTGAACAAGGTATATTTAAACAGAGCCCGACATTAAATACGGTACAAGGAAACAGTGCCCTACACTGAACAAGGTAAAATTAAACAGAGCCCGACATTAAATACAGTACAATGAAACAGTGACCTACAGTAAACAAGGCAAAATTAAACAGAGCCCGACATTAAATACAGTACAATGAAACAGTGCCCCACACGAACAATGTAACATTAAACAGAGCCCGACATTAAATACGGGACAACGAAACAGTGCCCGACAGTGAACAAGGTAAAATTAAACAGAGCCCAACATTAAATACGGTACAATGAAACAGTGCCCTACAGTGAACAATGTAAAATTAAACAGAGCACGACATTAAATACAGTACAATGTAACAGTGCCCTCCACTGAGCAAGGTAAAATTAAACACAGCCCGACATTAAATACGGTACAATGAAACAGTGCCCTGCAGTGAACAATGTACAATTAAACACAGCCCGACATTAAATACGGTACAATGAAACAGTGCCCTACACTGAACAAGGTAAAATTAAACACAGCCCGACATTAAATACGGTAAAATGAAACAGTGCCCTACACTGAACAATGTTAAATTAAACAAAGCCCGGCATTAAATACAGTAAAATGAAACAGTGACCTACAGTAAACAAGGCAAAATTAAACAGAGCCCGACATTAAAGACTGTACAATGAAACAGTGCCCTACACTGAATAATGTAAAATTAAACAGAGCCCGACATTAAATACGGGACAATGAAACAGTGCCCGACAGTGAACAAGGTAAAATTAAACAGAGCCCAACATTAAATACAGCACAATGAAACAACGCCCTACAGTGAACAATGTAAAGTTAAACACAGCCCGACATTAAATCCGGTAAAATGAAACGGGGCCCTACACTGAACAAGGTAAAATTAAACAAAGCCCGACATTAAATACAGTACAATGAAACAGTGACCTACAGTGAACAAGGTAAAATTAAACAGAGCTCGACATTAAATACAGTACAATGAAACAGTGACCTACAGTAAACAAGGCAAAATTAAACAGAGCCCGACATTAAAGACAGTACAATGAAACAGTGCCCTACACTGAACAATGTAACATTAAACAGAGCCCGACATTAAATACAGTACAATGAAACAGTGCCCTACAAGCAACGAGGTAAAATTAAACAGAGCCCGACATTAAATACAGTACAATGTAACAGTGCCCTCCACTGAGCAAGGTAAAATTAAACACAGCCCAACATTAAATACGGTACAATGAAACAGTGTCCTACAGTGAACAATGTACAATCAAACACAGCCCGACATTAAATACGGTAATATGAAACAGTGCCCTACACTGAACAAGGTAAAATTAAACAGAGCCCGACATTAAATACAGCACAATGAAACAGTGCCCTACAGTGAACAATGTACAATTAAACACAGCCCGACATTAAATACGGTACAATGAAACAGTGCCCTACAGTGAACAATGTACAATTAAACACAGCCCGACAGTAAATACGGTACAATGAAACAGTGCCCTACACTGAACAAGGTAAAATTAAACAGAGCCCGACATTAAAAAAGTTACAATGAAACAGTGCCCTACAGTGAACAATGTAAAATTAAACACAGCCCGACATTAAATACGGTACAATGAATCAGTGCCCTACCAGCAACAATGTAAAATTAAACAGAACCCGACATTAAATACGGTACAATGAAACAGTGCCCAACAGTGAACAACGTAAAATTAAACAGAGCCCGACATTAAATACAGTACAATGAAACAGGGCCCTAATGTGAACAATGTAAAATAAAACAGAGCCCGACATTAAATACAGTACAATGAAACAGTGACCTACAGTAAACAACGCAAAATTAAACAGAGCCCGACATTAAATACAGTACAATGAAACAGTGCCCTACACTGAACAATGTAAACTTAAACACAGCCCGACATTAAATACGGTACAATGAATCAGTGCCCTACACTGAACAATGTAAAATTAAACACAGCGCGGTATTAAATACAGTACAATGAAACAGTGACCTACACTGAATAATGTAAAATTAAACAGAGCCCGACATTAAATACGGGACAATGAAACAGTGCACAACAGTGAACAAGGTAAAATTAAACAGAGCCCAACATTAAATACAGCACAATGAAACAATGCCCTACAGTGAACAATGTAAAGTTAAACACAGCCCGACATTAAATACGGTAAAATGAAACAGTGCCCTACACTGAACAGGGTAAATTTAAACAGAGCCCGACATTAAATACAGTACAAGGAAACAGTGCCCTACACTGAACAAGGTAAACTTAAACACAGCTCAACATTAAATACGGTACAGTGAAACAGAGCCCTACACTGAACAAGGTAAAATTAAACACAGCCCGACATTAAATACGTTACAATGAAACAGTGCCCTACACTGAACAATGTAAAATTAAACACAGCCCGACATAAAATACGGTACAATGAAACAGTGGCCTACACTGAACAAGGTAAAATTAAACAGAGCCCGACACTAAATACGGTACAATGAATCAGTGCCCTACACTGAACAATGTAAAATTAAACACAGCCCGACATTAAATACAGTAAAATGAAACAGTGCCCTACAAGCAACAAGGTAAAATTAAACAGAGCCCGACATTAAATACGGTAGAATGAAACAGTGCACTACACTGAACAATGTAAAATTAAACACAGCCCGACATTAAATACGGTACAATGAATCAGTGCCCTACACTGCACAATGTAAAATTAAACACAGCCCGGCATTAAATACAGTACAATGAAACAGTGACCTACAGTAAACAAGGCAAAATTATACAGAGCCCGACATTAAAGACAGTACAATGAAACAGTGCCCTAGACTGAACAAGGTAAAATTAAACAGAGCCCGACATTAAATACGGTACAATGAAACAGTGCCCTACACTGAACAATGTAAAATTAAACATAGCCCGACATTAAATACGGTACAATGAAACAGTGCCCTACAGTGAACAATGTAAAATTAAACAGAGAACGACATTAAATACAGTACAATGTAACAGTGCCCTACACTGAGCATGGTAAAATTAAACACAGCCCGACATTAAATACAGTACAATGAAACAGTGACCTACAGTGAACAATGTAAAATTAAACATAGCCCGACATTAAATACGGTAGAATGAAACAGTGCACTACACTGAACAATGTAAAATTAAACACAGCCCGACATTAAATACAGTAAAATGAAACAGTGCCCTACAAGCAACAAGGTAAAATTAAACAGAGCCCGACATTAAATACGGTAGAATGAAACAGTGCACTACACTGAACAATGTAAAATTAAACACAGCCCGACATTAAATACGGTGCAATGAAACTGTGACCTACAGTGAACAATGTAAACATAAACACAGCCCGACATTAAATACGGTACAATGAAACAGTGCCCTACACTGAACAAGGTAAAATTAAACAGAGCCCGACATTAAATACGGTACAATGAAACAGTGCCCTACACTGAACAAGGTAAAATTAAACAGAGCCCGACATTAAATACAGTACAATGAAACAGTGACCTACAGTAAACAAGGCAAAATTAAACAGAGCCCGACATTAAATACAGTACAATGAAACAGTGCCCTCCACTGAACAATGTAAATTTAAACACAGCCCGACATTAAATACGGTACAATGAATCAGTGCCCTACACTGCACAATGTAAAATTAAACACAGCCCGGCATTAAATACAGTACAATGAAACAGTGACCTACAGTAAACAAGGCAAAATTATACAGAGCCCGACATTAAAGACAGTACAATGAAACAGTGCCCTACACTGAATAATGTAAAATTAAACAGAGCCCGACATTAAATACGGGACAATGAAACAGTGCCCAACACTGAACAAGGTAAAATTAAACACAGCCCGACATTAAATACAGTACAATGAATCAGTGCCCTACACTGAACAATGTAAACTTAAACAGAGCCCGACATTAAATACGGTACAATGAATCAGTGCCCTACACTGAACAATGTAAAATTAAACACAGCCCGGCATTAAATGCAGTACAATGAAACAGTGACCTACAGTAAACAAGGCAAAATTAAACAGCGCCCGACAGTAAATACGGTACAATGAAACAGTGCCCTACACTGAACAAGGTAAAATTAAACAGAGCCCGACATTAAAAAAGTTACAATGAAACAGTGCCCTACAGTGAACAATGTAAAATTAAACACAGCCCGACATTAAATACGGTACAATGAATCAGTGCCCTACCAGCAACAATGTAAAATTAAACAGAACCCGACATTAAATACGGTACAATGAAACAGTGCCCAACAGTGAACAACGTAAAATTAAACAGAGCCCGACATTAAATACAGTACAATGAAACAGGGCCCTAATGTGAACAATGTAAAATAAAACAGAGCCCGACATTAAATACAGTACAATGAAACAGTGACCTACAGTAAACAACGCAAAATTAAACAGAGCCCGACATTAAATACAGTACAATGAAACAGTGCCCTACACTGAACAATGTAAACTTAAACACAGCCCGACATTAAATACGGTACAATGAATCAGTGCCCTACACTGAACAATGTAAAATTAAACACAGCGCGGTATTAAATACAGTACAATGAAACAGTGACCTACACTGAATAATGTAAAATTAAACAGAGCCCGACATTAAATACGGGACAATGAAACAGTGCACAACAGTGAACAAGGTAAAATTAAACAGAGCCCAACATTAAATACAGCACAATGAAACAATGCCCTACAGTGAACAATGTAAAGTTAAACACAGCCCGACATTAAATACGGTAAAATGAAACAGTGCCCTACACTGAACAGGGTAAATTTAAACAGAGCCCGACATTAAATACAGTACAAGGAAACAGTGCCCTACACTGAACAAGGTAAACTTAAACACAGCTCAACATTAAATACGGTACAGTGAAACAGAGCCCTACACTGAACAAGGTAAAATTAAACACAGCCCGACATTAAATACGTTACAATGAAACAGTGCCCTACACTGAACAATGTAAAATTAAACACAGCCCGACATAAAATACGGTACAATGAAACAGTGGCCTACACTGAACAAGGTAAAATTAAACAGAGCCCGACACTAAATACGGTACAATGAATCAGTGCCCTACACTGAACAATGTAAAATTAAACACAGCCCGACATTAAATACAGTAAAATGAAACAGTGCCCTACAAGCAACAAGGTAAAATTAAACAGAGCCCGACATTAAATACGGTAGAATGAAACAGTGCACTACACTGAACAATGTAAAATTAAACACAGCCCGACATTAAATACGGTACAATGAATCAGTGCCCTACACTGCACAATGTAAAATTAAACACAGCCCGGCATTAAATACAGTACAATGAAACAGTGACCTACAGTAAACAAGGCAAAATTATACAGAGCCCGACATTAAAGACAGTACAATGAAACAGTGCCCTAGACTGAACAAGGTAAAATTAAACAGAGCCCGACATTAAATACGGTACAATGAAACAGTGCCCTACACTGAACAATGTAAAATTAAACATAGCCCGACATTAAATACGGTACAATGAAACAGTGCCCTACAGTGAACAATGTAAAATTAAACAGAGAACGACATTAAATACAGTACAATGTAACAGTGCCCTACACTGAGCATGGTAAAATTAAACACAGCCCGACATTAAATACAGTACAATGAAACAGTGACCTACAGTGAACAATGTAAAATTAAACATAGCCCGACATTAAATACGGTAGAATGAAACAGTGCACTACACTGAACAATGTAAAATTAAACACAGCCCGACATTAAATACAGTAAAATGAAACAGTGCCCTACAAGCAACAAGGTAAAATTAAACAGAGCCCGACATTAAATACGGTAGAATGAAACAGTGCACTACACTGAACAATGTAAAATTAAACACAGCCCGACATTAAATACGGTGCAATGAAACTGTGACCTACAGTGAACAATGTAAACATAAACACAGCCCGACATTAAATACGGTACAATGAAACAGTGCCCTACACTGAACAAGGTAAAATTAAACAGAGCCCGACATTAAATACGGTACAATGAAACAGTGCCCTACACTGAACAAGGTAAAATTAAACAGAGCCCGACATTAAATACAGTACAATGAAACAGTGACCTACAGTAAACAAGGCAAAATTAAACAGAGCCCGACATTAAATACAGTACAATGAAACAGTGCCCTCCACTGAACAATGTAAATTTAAACACAGCCCGACATTAAATACGGTACAATGAATCAGTGCCCTACACTGCACAATGTAAAATTAAACACAGCCCGGCATTAAATACAGTACAATGAAACAGTGACCTACAGTAAACAAGGCAAAATTATACAGAGCCCGACATTAAAGACAGTACAATGAAACAGTGCCCTACACTGAATAATGTAAAATTAAACAGAGCCCGACATTAAATACGGGACAATGAAACAGTGCCCAACACTGAACAAGGTAAAATTAAACACAGCCCGACATTAAATACAGTACAATGAATCAGTGCCCTACACTGAACAATGTAAACTTAAACAGAGCCCGACATTAAATACGGTACAATGAATCAGTGCCCTACACTGAACAATGTAAAATTAAACACAGCCCGGCATTAAATGCAGTACAATGAAACAGTGACCTACAGTAAACAAGGCAAAATTAAACAGCGCCCGACATTAAAGACTGTACAATGAAACAGGGCCCTACACTGAATAATGTAAAATTAAACAGAGCCCGACATTAAATACGGGACAATGAAACATTGCCCGACAGTGAACAAGGTAAAATTAAACAGAGCCCAACATTAAATACAGCACAATGAAACAATGCCCTACAGTGAACAATGTAAAGTTAAACACAGCCCGACATTAAATACGGTAAAATGAAACAGTGCCCTACACTGAACAAGGTAAAATTAAACACAGCCCGACATTAAATACAGTACAATGAAACAGTGCCCTAGACTGAACAAGGTAAAATTAAACAGAGCCCGACATTAAATACGGTACAATGAAACAGTGCCCTACACTGAACAATGTAAAATTAAACATAGCCCGACATTAAATACGGTACAATGAAACAGTGCCCTACAGTGAACAATGTAAAATTAAACAGAGAACGACATTAAATACAGTACAATGTAACAGTGCCCTACACTGAGCATGGTAAAATTAAACACAGCCCGACATTAAATACAGTACAATGAAACAGTGACCTACAGTGAACAATGTAAAATTAAACATAGCCCGACATTAAATACGGTACAATGAAACAGTGCCCTACAGTGAACAATGTAAAATTAAACAGAGCACGACATTAAATACAGTACAATGTAGCAGTGCCCTCCACTGAGCAAGGTAAAATTAAACACAGCCCAACATTAAATACGGTACAATGAAACAGTGCCCTACAGTGAACAATGTAAAATTAAACACAGCCCAACATTAAATACGGTACAGTGAAACAGTGCCCTACACTGAACAAGGTAAAATTAAACACAGCCCGACATTAAATACGTTACAATGAAACAGTGCCCTACACTGAACAATGTAAAATTAAACACAGCCCGACATTAAATACGGTACAATGAAACAGTGCCCTACACTGAACAAGGTAAAATTAAACAGAGCCCGAAATTAAATACAGTACAATGAAACAGTGCCCTACAGTGAACAATGTACAATTAAACACAGCCCAACATTAAATACGGTACAGTGAAACAGTGCCCTACACTGAACAAGGTAAAATTAAACACAGCCCGACATTAAATACGGTACAATGAAACAGTGCCCTACAGTGAACAATGTAAAATTAAACACAGCCCGACATTAAATACGGTACAATGAAACAGTGCACTACACTGAACAATGTAAAATTAAACACAGCCCTACATTAAATACGGTGCAATGAAACAGTGACCTACAGTGAACAAGGTAAAATTAAACAGAGCCCGACACTAAATACGGTACAATGAAACAGTGCCCTACAAGCAACAAGGTAAAATTAAACAGAGCCCGACATTAAAGACAGTACAATGAAACAGTGCCCTACACTGAATAATGTAAAATTAAACAGGGCCCGACATTAAATACGGTGCAATGAAACAGTGACCTACAGTGAATAATGTAAACTTAAACACAGCCCGACATTAAATACGGTACAATGAAACAGTGCCCTACAGTGAACAATGTAAAATTAAACAGAGCACGACATTAAATACAGTACAATGTAACAGTGCCCTCCACTGAGCAAGGTAAAATTAAACACAGCCCGACATTAAATACGGTACAATGAAACAGTGCCCTACAGTGAACAATGTACAATTAAACACAGCCCAACATTAAATACGGTACAATGAAACAGTGCCCTACAGTGAACAATGTACAATTAAACACAGCCCACCATTAAATACGGTACAGTGAAACAGTGCCCTACACTGAAGAAGGTAAAATTAAACACAGCCCGACATTAAATACGTTACAATGAAACAGTGCCCTACACTGAACAATGTAAAATTAAACACAGCCCGACATTAAATACGGTACAATGAAACAGTGCCCTACACTGAACAATGTAAAATTAAACACCCCCGACATTAAATACGGTACAATGAAACAGTGCCCTACACTGAACAAGGTAAAATTAAACACAGCCCGACATTAAATACGGTACAATGAAACAGTGCCCTACACTGAACAAGGTAAATTTAAACAGAGCCCGACATTAAATACAGTACAATGAAACAGTGCCCTACAGTGAACAATGTACAATTAAACACAGCCCGACATTAAATAAGGTACAATGAAACAGTGCCCTACAGTGAACAATGTACATTTAAACACAACCCGACAGTAAATACGGTACAGTTAAACAGTGCCCTACACTGAACAAGGTAAAATTAAACAGAGCCCGACATTAAATACGGTACAATGAAACAGTGCCCTACACTGAACAAGGTAAAATTAAACAGAGCCCGACATTAAATACAGTACAATGAAACAGTGCCCTACAGTGAACAATGTACAATTAAACACAGCCCGACATTAAATACGGTACAATGAAACAGTGCCCTACAGTGAACAATGTACACTAAACACAGCCCGACAGTAAGTACGGTACAATGAAACAGTGCCCTACACTGAACAAGGTAAAATTAAACAGAGCCCGACATTAAATACGGTACAATGAAACAGTGCCCTACACTGAACAAGGTAAAATTAAACAGAGCCCGACATTAAATACGGTACAATGAAACAGTGCCCTACACTGAACAAGGTAAAATTAAACAGAGCCCGACATTAAATACGGTACAATGAAACAGTGCCCTACAGTGAACAATGTAAAATTAAACACAGCCCGACATTAAATACGGTACAATGAATCAGTGCCCTACAGTGAACAACGTAAAATTAAACAGAGCCCGACATTAAATACGGTACAATGAAACAGTGCACTACACTGAACAATGTAAAATTAAACACAGCCCTACATTAAATACGGTGCAATGAAACAGTGACCTACAGTGAACAAGGTAAAATTAAACAGAGCCCGACACTAAATACGGTACAATGAAACAGTGCCCTACAAGCAACAAGGTAAAATTAAACAGAGCCCGACATTAAAGACAGTACAATGAAACAGTGCCCTACACTGAATAATGTAAAATTAAACAGGGCCCGACATTAAATACGGTGCAATGAAACAGTGACCTACAGTGAATAATGTAAACTTAAACACAGCCCGACATTAAATACGGTACAATGAAACAGTGCCCTAGAGTGAACAATGTAAAATTAAACAGAGCACGACATTAAATACAGTACAATGTAACAGTGCCCTCCACTGAGCAAGGTAAAATTAAACACAGCCCGACATTAAATACGGTACAATGAAACAGTGCCCTACAGTGAACAATGTACAATTAAACACAGCCCAACATTAAATACGGTACAATGAAACAGTGCCCTACAGTGAACAATGTACAATTAAACACAGCCCAAAATTAAATACGGTACAGTGAAACAGTGCCCTACACTGAAGAAGGTAAAATTAAACACAGCCCGACATTAAATACGTTACAATGAAACAGTGCCCTACACTGAACAATGTAAAATTAAACACAGCCCGACATTAAATACGGTACAATGAAACAGTGCCCTACACTGAACAATGTAAAATTAAACACCCCCGACATTAAATACGGTACAATGAAACAGTGCCCTACACTGAACAAGGTAAAATTAAACACAGCCCGACATTAAATACGGTACAATGAAACAGTGCCCTACACTGAACAATGTAAAATTAAACACCCCCGACATTAAATACGGTACAATGAAACAGTGCCCTACACTGAACAAGGTAAAATTAAACAGAGCCCGACATTAAATACAGTACAATTAAACAGTGCCCTACAGTGAACAATGTACAATTAAACACAGCCCGACATTAAATAAGGTACAATGAAACAGTGCCCTACAGTGAACAATGTACATTTAAACACAACCCGACAGTAAATACGGTACAGTTAAACAGTGCCCTACACTGAACAATGTAAAATTAAACAGAGCTAGACATTAAATACGGTACAATGAAACAGTGCCCGACAGTGAACAACGTAAAATTAAACAGAGCCCGACATTAAATACGGTACAATGAAACAGTGACCTACAGTGAACAATGTAAAATTAAACAGAGCCCGACATTAAATACGGTACAATGAAACAGTGCCCTACACTGAACAAGGTAAAATTAAACAGAGCCCGACATTAAATACGGTACAATGAAACAGTGCCCTACAGTGAACAATGTAAAATTAAACACAGCCCGACATTAAATACGGTACAATGAATCAGTGCCCTACCAGCAACAATGTAAAATTAAACAGAGCTAGACATTAAATACGGTACAATGAAACAGTGCCCGACAGTGAACAACGTAAAATTAAACAGAGCCCGACATTAAATACGGTACAATGAAACAGTGACCTACAGTGAACAATGTAAAATTAAACAGAGCCCGACATTAAATACGGTACAATGAATCAGTGCCCTACACTGAACAATGTAAAATTAAACACAGCCCGACATTAAATACAGTAAAATGAAACAGTGCCCTACAAACAACAAGGTAAAATTAAACAGAGCCCGACATTAAATACGGTAGAATGAAACAGTGCACTACACTGAACAATGTAAAATTAAACACAGCCCGACATTAAATACGGTGCAATGAAACAGTGACCTAAAGTGAACAATGTAAACATAAACACAGCCCGACATTAAATACGGTAAAATGAAACAGTGCCCTACACTGAACAAGGTAAAATTAAACAGAGCACGACATTAAATACGGTACAATGAAACAGTGCCCTACACTGAACAAGGTAAAATTAAACAGAGCCCGACATTAAATACAGTACAATGAAACAGTGCCCTCCACTGAACAATGTAAATTTAAACACAGCCCGACATTAAATACGGTACAATGAATCAGTGCCCTACACTGAACAATGTAAAATTAAACACAGCCCGGCATTAAATACAGTACAATGAAACAGTGACCGACAGTAAACAAGGCAAAATTATACAGAGCCCGACATTAAAGACAGTACAATGAAACAGTGCCCTACACTGAATAATGCAAAATTAAACAGAGCCCGACATTAAATACGGGACAATGAAACAGTGCCCAACACTGAACAAGATAAAATTAAACACAGCCCGACATTAAATACAGTACAATGAATCAGTGCCCTACACTGAACAATGTAAACTTAAACAGAGCCCGACATTAAATACGGTACAATGAATCAGTGCCCTACACTGAACAATGTAAAATTAAACACAGCCCGGCATTAAATGCAGTACAATGAAACAGTGACCTACAGTAAACAAGGCAAAATTAAACACAGCCCGACATTAAATACGGTACAATGAAACAGTGCCCTACAGTGAACAATGTACAATTAAACACAGCCCAACATTAAATACGGTACAGTGAAACAGTGCCCTACACTGAAGAAGGTAAAATTAAACACAGCCCGACATTAAATACGTTACAATGAAACAGTGCCCTACACTGAACAATGTAAAATTAAACACAGCCCGACATTAAATACGGTACAATGAAACAGTGCCCTACACTGAACAATGTAAAATTAAACACCCCCGACATTAAATACGGTACAATGAAACAGTGCCCTACACTGAACAAGGTAAAATTAAACACAGCCCGACATTAAATACGGTACAATGAAACAGTGCCCTACACTGAACAATGTAAAATTAAACACCCCCGACATTAAATACGGTACAATGAAACAGTGCCCTACACTGAACAAGGTAAATTTAAACAGAGCCCGACATTAAATACAGTACAATGAAACAGTGCCCTACAGTGAACAATGTACAATTAAACACAGCCCGACATTAAATAAGGTACAATGAAACAGTGCCCTACAGTGAACAATGTACATTTAAACACAACCCGACAGTAAATACGGTACAGTTAAACAGTGCCCTACACTGAACAAGGTAAAATTAAACAGAGCCCGACATTAAATACGGTACAATGAAACAGTGCCCTACACTGAACAAGGTAAAATTAAACAGAGCCCGACATTAAATACAGTACAATGAAACAGTGCCCTACAGTGAACAATGTACAATTAAACACAGCCCGACATTAAATACGGTACAATGAAACAGTGCCCTACAGTGAACAATGTACAATTAAACACAGCCCGACAGTAAGTACGGTACAATGAAACAGTGCCCTACACTGAACAAGGTAAAATTAAACAGAGCCCGACATTAAATACGGTACAATGAAACAGTGCCCTACACTGAACAAGGTAAAATTAAACAGAGCCCGACATTAAATACGGTACAATGAAACAGTGCCCTACACTGAACAAGGTAAAATTAAACAGAGCCCGACATTAAATACGGTACAATGAAACAGTGCCCTACAGTGAACAATGTAAAATTAAACAGAGCCCGACATTAAATACGGTACAATGAAACAGTGCACTGCACTGAACAATGTAAAATTAAACACAGCCCTACATTAAATACGGTGCAATGAAACAGTGACCTACAGTGAACAAGGTAAAATTAAACAGAGCCCGACACTAAATACGGTACAATGAAACAGTGCCCTACACTGAACAAGGTAAAATTAAACAGAGCCCGACATTAAATACGGTACAATGAAACAGTGCCCTACACTGAACAAGGTAAAATTAAACAGAGCCCGACATTAAATACGGTACAATGAAACAGTGCCCTACAGTGAACAATGTAAAATTAAACAGAGCCCGACATTAAATACGGTACAATGAAACAGTGCCCTACAGTGAACAATGTACAATTAAACACAGCCCGACAGTAAGTACGGTACAATGAAACAGTGCCCTACACTGAACAAGGTAAAATTAAACAGAGCCCGACATTAAATACGGTACAATGAAACAGTGCCCTACAGTGAACAATGTAAAATTAAACAGAGCCCGACATTAAATACGGTACAATGAAACAGTGCCCTACAGTGAACAATGTACAATTAAACACAGCCCGACAGTAAGTACGGTACAATGAAACAGTGCCCTACACTGAACAAGGTAAAATTAAACAGAGCCCGACATTAAATACGGTACAATGAAACAGTGCCCTACACTGAACAATGTAAAATTAAACAGAGCCCGACATTAAATACGGTACAATGAAACAGTGCCCTACACTGAACAAGGTAAAATTAAACAGAGCCCGACATTAAATACGGTACAATGAAACAGTGCCCTACAGTGAACAATGTAAAATTAAACAGAGCCCGACATTAAATACGGTACAATGAAACAGTGCACTACACTGAACAATGTAAAATTAAACACAGCCCTACATTAAATACGGTGCAATGAAACAGTGACCTACAGTGAACAAGGTAAAATTAAACAGAGCCCGACACTAAATACGGTACAATGAAACAGTGCGCTACAAGCAACAAGGTAAAATTAAACAGAGCCCGACATTAAAGACAGTACAATGAAACAGTGCCCTACACTGAATAATGTAAAATTAAACAGGGCCCGACATTAAATACGGTGCAATGAAACAGTGACCTACAGTGAATAATGTAAACTTAAACACAGCCCGACATTAAATACGGTACAATGAAACAGTGCCCTACAGTGAACAATGTAAAATTAAACAGAGCACGACATTAAATACAGTACAATGTAACAGTGCCCTCCACTGAGCAAGGTAAAATTAAACACAGCCCGACATTAAATACGGTACAATGAAACAGTGCCCTACAGTGAACAATGTACAATTAAACACAGCCCAACATTAAATACGGTACAATGAAACAGTGCCCTACAGTGAACAATGTACAATTAAACACAGCCCGACAGTAAGTACGGTACAATGAAACAGTGCCCTACACTGAACAAGGTAAAATTAAACAGAGCCCGACATTAAATACGGTACAATGAAACAGTGCCCTACACTGAACAAGGTAAAATTAAACAGAGCCCGACATTAAATACGGTACAATGAAACAGTGCCCTACACTGAACAAGGTAAAATTAAACAGAGCCCGACATTAAATACGGTACAATGAAACAGTGCCCTACAGTGAACAATGTAAAATTAAACACAGCCCGACATTAAATACGGTACAATGAATCAGTGCCCTACAGTGAACAACGTAAAATTACACAGAGCCCGACATTAAATACGGTACAATGAAACAGTGCACTACACTGAACAATGTAAAATTAAACACAGCCCTACATTAAATACGGTGCAACGAAACAGTGACCTACAGTGAACAAGGTAAAATTAAACAGAGCCCGACACTAAATACGGTACAATGAAACAGTGCCCTACAAGCAACAAGGTAAAATTAAACAGAGCCCGACATTAAAGACAGTACAATGAAACAGTGCCCTACACTGAATAATGTAAAATTAAACAGGGCCCGACATTAAATACGGTGCAATGAAACAGTGACCTACAGTGAATAATGTAAACTTAAACACAGCCCGACATTAAATACGGTACAATGAAACAGTGCCCTACAGTGAACAATGTAAAATTAAACAGAGCACGACATTAAATACAGTACAATGTAACAGTGCCCTCCACTGAGCAAGGTAAAATTAAACACAGCCCGACATTAAATACGGTACAATGAAACAGTGCCCTACAGTGAACAATGTACAATTAAACACAGCCCAACATTAAATACGGTACAATGAAACAGTGCCCTACAGTGAACAATGTACAATTAAACACAGCCCAAAATTAAATACGGTACAGTGAAACAGTGCCCTACACTGAAGAAGGTAAAATTAAACACAGCCCGACATTAAATACGTTACAATGAAACAGTGCCCTACACTGAACAATGTAAAATTAAACACAGCCCGACATTAAATACGGTACAATGAAACAGTGCCCTACAGTGAACAATGTACAATTAAACACAGCCCGACAGTAAGTACGGTACAATGAAACAGTGCCCTACACTGAACAAGGTAAAATTAAACACAGCCCGACATTAAATACGGTACAATGAAACAGTGCCCTACACTGAACAATGTAAAATTAAACACCCCCGACATTAAATACGGTACAATGAAACAGTGCCCTACACTGAACAAGGTAAAATTAAACAGAGCCCGACATTAAATACAGTACAATGAAACAGTGCCCTACAGTGAACAATGTACAATTAAACACAGCCCGACATTAAATAAGGTACAATGAAACAGTGCCCTACAGTGAACAATGTACATTTAAACACAACCCCACAGTAAATACGGTACAGTTAAACAGTGCCCTACACTGAACAAGGTAAAATTAAACAGAGCCCGACATTAAATACGGTACAATGAAACAGTGCCCTACACTGAACAAGGTAAAATTAAACAGAGCCCGACATTAAATACGGTACAATGAAACAGTGCCCTACACTGAACAAGGTAAAATTAAACAGAGCCCGACATTAAATACGGTACAATGAAACAGTGCCCTACAGTGAACAATGTAAAATTAAACACAGCCCGACATTAAATACGGTACAATGAAACAGTGCCCTACAGTGAACAATGTAAAATTAAACAGGGCCCGACATTAAATACGGTGCAATGAAACAGTGACCTACAGTGAATAATGTAAACTTAAACACAGCCCGACATTAAATACGGTACAATGAAACAGTGCCCTACAGTGAACAATGTAAAATTAAACAGAGCACGACATTAAATACAGTACAATGTAACAGTGCCCTCCACTGAGCAAGGTAAAATTAAACACAGCCCGACATTAAATACGGTACAATGAAACAGTGCCCTACAGTGAACAATGTACAATTAAACACAGCCCAACATTAAATACGGTACAATGAAACAGTGCCCTACAGTGAACAATGTACAATTAAACACAGCCCAAAATTAAATACGGTACAGTGAAACAGTGCCCTACACTGAAGAAGGTAAAATTAAACACAGCCCGACATTAAATACGTTACAATGAAACAGTGCCCTACACTGAACAATGTAAAATTAAACACAGCCCGACATTAAATACGGTACAATGAAACAGTGCCCTACACTGAACAATGTAAAATTAAACACCCCCGACATTAAATACGGTACAATGAAACAGTGCCCTACACTGAACAAGGTAAAATTAAACACAGCCCGACATTAAATACGGTACAATGAAACAGTGCCCTACACTGAACAATGTAAAATTAAACACCCCCGACATTAAATACGGTACAATGAAACAGTGCCCTACACTGAACAAGGTAAAATTAAACAGAGCCCGACATTAAATACAGTACAATGAAACAGTGCCCTACAGTGAACAATGTACATTAAACACAGCCCGACATTAAATAAGGTACAATGAAACAGTGCCCTACAGTGAACAATGTACATTTAAACACAACCCTACAGAAAATACGGTACAGTTAAACAGTGCCCTACACTGAACAAGGTAAAATTAAACAGAGCCCGACATTAAATACGGTACAATGAAACAGTGCCCTACACTGAACAAGGTAAAATTAAACAGAGCCCGACATTAAATACAGTACAATGAAACAGTGCCCTACAGTGAACAATGTACAATTAAACACAGCCCGACATTAAATACGGTACAATGAAACAGTGCACTACAGTGAACAATGTACAATTAAACACAGCCCGACAGTAAGTACGGTACAATGAAACAGTGCCCTACACTGAACAAGGTAAAATTAAACAGAGCCCGACATTAAATACGGTACAATGAAACAGTGCCCTACACTGAACAAGGTAAAATTAAACAGAGCCCGACATTAAATACGGTACAATGAAACAGTGCCCTACACTGAACAAGGTAAAATTAAACAGAGCCCGACATTAAATACGGTACAATGAAACAGTGCCCTACAGTGAACAATGTAAAATTAAACACAGCCCGACATTAAATACGGTACAATGAATCAGTGCCCTACAGTGAACAACGTAAAATTAAACAGAGCCCGACATTAAATACAGTACAATGAAACAGGGCCCTAATGTGAACAATGTAAAATAAAACAGAGCCCGACATTAAATACGGTACAATGAAACAGTGCCCTACAGTGAACAATGTACAATTAAACACAGCCCGACAGTAAGTACGGTACAATGAAACAGTGCCCTACACTGAACAAGGTAAAATTAAACAGAGCCCGACATTAAATACGGTACAATGAAACAGTGCCCTACACTGAACAAGGTAAAATTAAACAGAGCCCGACATTAAATACGGTACAATGAAACAGTGCCCTACACTGAACAAGGTAAAATTAAACAGAGCCCGACATTAAATACGGTACAATGAAACAGTGCCCTACAGTGAACAATGTAAAATTAAACACAGCCCGACATTAAATACGGTACAATGAATCAGTGCCCTACAGTGAACAACGTAAAATTAAACAGAGCCCGACATTAAATACAGTACAATGAAACAGGGCCCTAATGTGAACAATGTAAAATAAAACAGAGCCCGACATTAAATACGGTACAATGAAACAGTGCCCGACAGTGAACAATGTAAAATTAATCAGAGCCCGACATTAAATACGGTACAATGAAACAGTGCCCTACAGTGAACAATGTAAAATTAAACACAGCCCGACATTAAATACGGTACAATGAAACAGTGCACTACACTGAACAATGTAAAATTAAACACAGCCCGACATTAAATACGGTGCAATGAAACAGTGACCTACAGTGAACAAGGTAAAATTAAACACAGCCCGACAGTAAATACGGTACAATGAAACAGTGCCCTACACTGAACAAGGTAAAATTAAACAGAGCTCGACATTAAATACGGTACAATGAAACAGTGCCCTACACTGAACAAGGTAAAATTAAACATAGCCCGACATTAAATACGGTACAATGAAACAGTGCTCTACAGTGAACAATGTAAAATTAAACACAGCCCGACATTAAATACGGTACAATGAATCAGTGCCCTACTTGCAACAATGTAAAATTAAACAGAGCTAGACATTAAATACGGTGCAATGAAACAGTGACCTACAGTGAACAATGTAAACATAAACACAGCCCGACATTAAATACGGTAAAATGAAACAGTGCCCTACACTGAACAAGGTAAAATTAAACAGAGCCCGACATTAAATACGGTACAATGAAACAGTGCCCTACACTGAACAAGGTAAAATTAAACAGAGCCCGACATTAAATACAGTACAATGAAACAGTGACCTACAGTAAACAAGGCAAAATTAAACAGAGCCCGACATTAAATAGAGTACAATGAAACAGTGCCCTCCACTGAACAAGGTAAAATTAAACAGAGCCCGACATTAAATACGGTACAATGAAACAGTGCCCTACAGTGAACAATGTAAAATTAAACACAGCCCGACATTAAATACGGTACAATGAATCAGTGCCCTACCAGCAATCAATGTAAAATTAAACAGAGCTAGACATTAAATACGGTACAATGAAACAGTGCCCGACAGTGAACAACGTAAAATTAAACAGAGCCCGACATTAAATACAGTACAATGAAACAGGGCCCTAATGTGATCAATGTAAAATAAAACAGAGCCCGACATTAAATACGGTACAATGAAACAGTGCCCTACAGTGAACAATGTAAAATTAAACAGAGCCCGACATTAAATACGGTACAATGAATCAGTGCCCTACACTGAACAATGTAAAATTAAACACAGCCCGACATTAAATACAGTAAAATGAAACAGTGCCCTACAAGCAACAAGGTAAAATTAAACAGAGCCCGACATTAAATACGGTAGAATGAAACAGTGCACTACACTGAACAATGTAAAATTAAACACAGCCCGACATTAAATACGGTGCAATGAAACAGTGACCTAAAGTGAACAATGTAAACATAAACACAGCCCGACATTAAATACGGTAAAATGAAACAGTGCCCTACACTGAACAAGGTAAAATTAAACAGAGCACGACATTAAATACGGTACAATGAAACAGTGCCCTACACTGAACAAGGTAAAATTAAACAGAGCCCGACATTAAATACAGTACAATGAAACAGTTCCCTACAGTGAACAATGTAAATTTAAACACAGCCCGATAGTAAATACGGTACAATGAATCAGTGCCCTCCACTGAACAATGTAAATTTAAACACAGCCCGACATTAAATACGGTACAATGAATCAGTGCCCTACACTGAACAATGTAAAATTAAACACAGCCCGGCATTAAATACAGTACAATGAAACAGTGACCGACAGTAAACAAGGCAAAATTATACAGAGCCCGACATTAAAGACAGTACAATGAAACAGTGCCCTACACTGAATAATGTAAAATTAAACAGAGCCCGACATTAAATACGGGACAATGAAACAGTGCCCAACACTGAACAAGGTAAAATTAAACACAGCCCGACATTAAATACAGTACAATGAATCAGTGCCCTACACTGAACAATGTAAACTTAAACAGAGCCCGACATTAAATACGGTACAATGAATCAGTGCCCTACACTGAACAATGTAAAATTAAACACAGCCCGGCATTAAATGCAGTACAATGAAACAGTGACCTACAGTAAACAAGGCAAAATTAAACAGAGCCCGACATTAAAGACAGTACAATGAAACAGGGCCCTACACTGAATAATGTAAAATTAAACAGAGCCCGACATTAAATACGGGACAATGAAACATTGCCCGAAAGTGAACAAGGTAAAATTAAACAGAGCCCAACATTAAATACAGTACAATGAAACAGTGACCTACAGTGAACAATGTAAAATTAAACATAGCCCGACATTAAATACGGTACAATGAAACAGTGCCCTACAGTGAACAATGTAAAATTAAACAGAGCACGACATTAAATACAGTACAATGTAACAGTGCCCTCCACTGAGCAAGGTAAAATTAAACACAGCCCGACATTAAATACGGTACAATGAAACAGTGCCCTACACTGAACAAGGTAAAATTAAACAGAGCCCGACATTAAATACAGTACAATGAAACAGTGCCCTACAGTGAACAATGTACAATTAAACGCAGCCCAACATTAAATACGGTAGAGTGAAACAGTGCCCTACACTGAACAAGGTAAAATTAAACACAGCCCGACATTAAATACGGTACAATGAAACAGTGCCCTACAGTGAACAATGTAAAATTAAACACAGCCCGACATTAAATACGGTACAGTGAAACAGTGCCCTACACTGAAGAAGGTAAAATTAAACACAGCCTGACATTAAATACGTTACAATGAAACAGTGCCCTACACTGAACAATGTAAAATTAAACACAGCCCGACATTAAATACGGTACAATGAAACAGTGCCCTACACTGAACAATGTAAAATTAAACACCCCCGACATTAAATATGGTACAATGAAACAGTGCCCTACACTGAACAAGGTAAAATTAAACAGAGCCCGACATTAAATACAGTACAATGAAACAGTGACCTACAGTAAACAAGGCAAAATTAAACAGAGCCCGACATTAAATAGAGTACAATGAAACAGTGCCCTCCACTGAACAAGGTAAAATTAAACAGAGCCCGACATTAAATACGGTACAATGAAACAGTGCCCTACAGTGAACAATGTAAAATTAAACACAGCCCGACATTAAATACGGTACAATGAATCAGTGCCCTACCAGCAACAATGTAAAATTAAACAGAGCTAGACATTAAATACGGTACAATGAAACAGTGCCCGACAGTGAACAACGTAAAATTAAACAGAGCCCGACATTAAATACAGTACAATGAAACAGGGCCCTAATGTGAACAATGTAAAATAAAACAGAGCCCGACATTAAATACGGTACAATGAAACAGTGCCCTACAGTGAACAATGTAAAATTAAACAGAGCCCGACATTAAATACGGTACAATGAATCAGTGCCCTACACTGAACAATGTAAAATTAAACACAGCCCGACATTAAATACAGTAAAATGAAACAGTGCCCTACAAGCAACAAGGTAAAATTAAACAGAGCCCGACATTAAATACGGTAGAATGAAACAGTGCACTACACTGAACAATGTAAAATTAAACACAGCCCGACATTAAATACGTTGCAATGAAACAGTGACCTAAAGTGAACAATGTAAACATAAACACAGCCCGACATTAAATACGGTAAAATGAAACAGTGCCCTACACTGAACAAGGTAAAATTAAACAGAGCACGACATTAAATACGGTACAATGAAACAGTGCCCTACACTGAACAAGGTAAAATTAAACAGAGCCCGACATTAAATACAGTACAAAGAAACAGTTCCCTACAGTGAACAATGTAAATTTAAACACAGCCCGATAGTAAATACGGTACAATGAATCAGTGCCCTCCACTGAACAATGTAAATTTAAACACAGCCCGACATTAAATACGGTACAATGAATCAGTGCCCTACACTGAACAATGTAAAATTAAACACAGCCCGGCATTAAATACAGTACAATGAAACAGTGACCGACAGTAAACAAGGCAAAATTATACAGAGCCCGACATTAAAGACAGTACAATGAAACAGTGCCCTACACTGAATAATGTAAAATTAAACAGAGCCCGACATTAAATACGGGACAATGAAACAGTGCCCAACACTGAACAAGGTAAAATTAAACACAGCCCGACATTAAATACAGTACAATGAATCAGTGCCCTACACTGAACAATGTAAACTTAAACAGAGCCCGACATTAAATACGGTACAATGAATCAGTGCCCTACACTGAACAATGTAAAATTAAACACAGCCCGGCATTAAATACAGTACAATGAAACAGTGACCTACAGTGAACAATGTAAAATTAAACATAGCCCGACATTAAATACGGTACAATGAAACAGTGCCCTACAGTGAACAATGTAAAATTAAACAGAGCACGACATTAAATACAGTACAATGTAACAGTGCCCTCCACTGAGCAAGGTAAAATTAAACACAGCCCGACATTAAATACGGTACAATGAAACAGTGCCCTACACTGAACAAGGTAAAATTAAACAGAGCCCGACATTAAATACAGTACAATGAAACAGTGCCCTACAGTGAACAATGTACAATTAAACGCAGCCCAACATTAAATACGGTAGAGTGAAACAGTGCCCTACACTGAACAAGGTAAAATTAAACACAGCCCGACATTAAATACGGTACAATGAAACAGTGCCCTACAGTGAACAATGTAAAATTAAACACAGCCCGACATTAAATACGGTACAGTGAAACAGTGCCCTACACTGAAGAAGGTAAAATTAAACACAGCCCGACATTAAATACGTTACAATGAAACAGTGCCCTACACTGAACAATGTAAAATTAAACACAGCCCGACATTAAATACGGTACAATGAAACAGTGCCCTACACTGAACAATGTAAAATTAAACACCCCCGACATTAAATATGGTACAATGAAACAGTGCCCTACACTGAACAAGGTAAAACTAAACACAGCCCGACATTAAATACGGTACAATGAAACAGTGCCCTACACTGAACAATGTAAAATTAAACACCCCCGACATTAAATACGGTACAATGAAACAGTGCCCTACACTGAACAAGGTAAAATTAAACAGAGCCTGACATTAAATACAGTACAATGAAACAGTGCCCTACAGTGAACAATGTACAATTAAACACAGCCCGACATTAAATAAGGTACAATGAAACAGTGCCCTACAGTGAACAATGTAAAATTAAACACCCCCGACATTAAATACGGTAGAATGAAACAGTGCCCTACACTGAACAAGGTAAAATTAAACAGAGCCCGACATTAAATACAGTACAATGAAACAGTGCCCTACAGTGAACAATGTACAATTAAACACAGCCCGACATTAAATAAGGTACAATGAAACAGTGCCCTACAGTGAACAATGTACATTTAAACACAACCCGACAGTAAATACGGTACAGTTAAACAGTGCCCTACACTGAACAAGGTAAAATTAAACAGAGCCCGACATTAAATACGGTACAATGAAACAGTGCCCTACACTGAACAAGGTAAAATTAAACAGAGCCCGACATTAAATACAGTACAATGAAACAGTGCCCTACAGTGAACAATGTACAATTAAACACAGCCCGACATTAAATACGGTACAATGAAACAGTGCCCTACAGTGAACAATGTACAATTAAACACAGCCCGACAGTAAGTACGGTACAATGAAACAGTGCCCTACACTGAACAAGGTAAAATTAAACAGAGCCCGACATTAAATACGGTACAATGAAACAGTGCCCTACACTGATCAAGGTAAAATTAAACAGAGCCCGACATTAAATACGGTACAATGAAACAGTGCCCTACACTGAACAAGGTAAAATTAAACAGAGCCCGACATTAAATACGGTACAATGAAACAGTGCCCTACAGTGAACAATGTAAAATTAAACACAGCCCGACATTAAATACGGTACAATGAATCAGTGCCCTACAGTGAACAACGTAAAATTAAACAGAGCCCGACATTAAATACAGTACACTGAAACAGGGCCCTAATGTGAACAATGTAAAATAAAACAGAGCCCGACATTAAATACGGTACAATGAAACAGTGCCCTACAGTGAACAATGTAAAATTAAACACAGCCCGACATTAAATAAGGTACAATGAAACAGTGCCCTACAGTGAACAATGTAAAATTAAACACCCCCGACATTAAATACGGTAGAATGAAACAGTGCCCTACACTGAACAAGGTAAAATTAAACAGAGCCCGACATTAAATACAGTACAATGAAACAGTGCCCTACAGTGAACAATGTACAATTAAACACAGCCCGACATTAAATAAGGTACAATGAAACAGTGCCCTACAGTGAACAATGTACATTTAAACACATCCCGACAGTAAATACGGTACAGTTAAACAGTGCCCTACACTGAACAAGGTAAAATTAAACAGAGCCCGACATTAAATACGGTACAATGAAACAGTGCCCTACACTGAACAAGGTAAAATTAAACAGAGCCCGACATTAAATACAGTATAATGAAACAGTGCCCTACAGTGAACAATGTACAATTAAACACAGCCCGACATTAAATACGGTACAATGAAACAGTGCCCTACAGTGAACAATGTACAATTAAACACAGCCCGACAGTAAGTACGGTACAATGAAACAGTGCCCTACACTGAACAAGGTAAAATTAAACAGAGCCCGACATTAAATACGGTACAATGAAACAGTGTCCTACACTGATCAATGTAAAATTAAACAGAGCCCGACATTAAATACGGTACAATGAAACAGTGCCCTACACTGAACAAGGTAAAATTAAACAGAGCCCGACATTAAATACGGTACAATGAAACAGTGCCCTACAGTGAACAATGTAAAATTAAACACAGCCCGACATTAAATACGGTACAATGAATCAGTGCCCTACAGTGAACAACGTAAAATTAAACAGAGCCCGACATTAAATACAGTACAATGAAACAGGGCCCTAATGTGAACAATGTAAAATAAAACAGAGCCCGACATTAAATACGGTACAATGAAACAGTGCCCTACAGTGAACAATGTAAAATTAATCAGAGCCCGACATTAAATACGGTACAATGAATCAGTGCCCTACACTGAACAATGTAAAATTAAACACAGCCCGACATTAAATACAGTAAAATGAAACAGTGCCCTACAGTGAACAAGGTAAAATTAAACAGAGACCGACATTAAATACAGTGCAATGAAACAGTGCCCTACAGTGAACAATGTAAAATTAAACACAGCCCGACATTAAATACAGTACAATGAAGCAGTGACCTACAGTGAACAAGGTAAAATTAAACAGAGCCCGGCATTAAATACAGTACAATGAAACAGTGCACTACACTGAACAATGTAAAATTAAACACAGCCCGACATTAAATACGGTGCAATGAAACAGTGACCTACAGTGAACAAGGTAAAATTAAACAGAGCCCGACATTAAATACGGTACAATTAAACAGTGCCCTACAAGCAACAAGGTAAAATTATACAGAGCCCGAAATTAAATACAGTACAATGAAACAGTGACCTACAGTGAACAATGTAAAATTAAACATAGCCCGACATTAAATACGGTACAGTGAAACAGTGCCCTACACTGAACAATGTAAACTTAAACGCAGCCCGACATTAAATACGGTACAATGAATCAGTGCCCTACACTGAACAATGTAAAATTAAACACAGCCCGGCATTAAATACAGTACAATGAAACAGTGACCTACAGTAAACAAGGCAAAATTAAACAGAGCCCGTCATTAAAGACAGTACAATGAAACAGTGCCCTACACTGAATAATGTAAAATTAAACAGAGCCCGACATTAAATACGGGACAATGAAACAGTGCCCGACAGTGAACAAGGTAAAATTAAACAGAGCCCAGCATTAAATACAGCACAATGAAACAATGCCCTACAGTGAACAATGTAAAGTTAAACACAGCCCGACATTAAATACGGTAAAATGAAACAGTGCCCTCCACTGAACAAGGTAAAATTAAACAGAGCCCGACATTAAATATGGTACAATGAAACAGTGCCCTACACTGAATAAGGTAAAATTAAACAGAGCCCGACATTAAATACAGTACAATGAAACAGTGACCTACAGTAAACAAGGCAAAATTAAACAGAGCCCGACATTAAATACAGTATAATGAAACAGTGACCTACAGTAAACAAGGCAAAATTAAACAGAGCCCGACATTAAATACAGTACAATGAAACAGTGCCCTACACTGAACAATGTAACATTAAACAGAGCCCGACATTAAATACGGGACAACGAAACAGTGCCCGACAGTGAACAAGGTAAAATTAAACAGAGTCCAACATTAAATACAGCACAATGAAACAGTGCCCTACACTGAACAAGGTAAAATTAAACAGAGCCCGACATTAAATACGGGACAACGAAACAGTGCCCGACAGTGAACAAGGTAAAATTAAACAGAGTCCAACATTAAATACAGCACAATGAAACAGTGCCCTACACTGAACAAGGTAAAATTAAACAGAGCCCGACATTAACTACGGTACAATGAAACAGTGCCCTACAGTGAACAACGTAAAATTAAACAGAGCCCGGCATTTAATACAGTACAATGAAACAGGGCCCTAATGTGAACAATGTAAAATAAAACAGAACCCGACATTAAATACGGTACAATGAAACAGTGCCCTACAGTGAACAATGTAAAATTAAACACAGCCCGACATTAAATACGGTACAATGAATCAGTGCCCTACCAGCAACAATGTAAAATTAAACAGAGCACGACATTAAATACGGTACAATGAAACAGTGCCCTACAGTGAACAACGTAAAATTAAACAGAGCCCGACATTAAATACAGTACAATGAAACAGGGCCCTAATGTGAACAATGTAAAATTAAACAGAGCCCGACATTAAATACGGTACAATGAATCAGTGCCCTACACTGAACAATGTAAAATTAAACACAGCCCGACATTAAATACAGTAAAATGAAACAGTGCCCTACAGTGAACAAGGTAAAATTAAACAGAGCAGGACATTAAATACAGTACAATGAAACAGTGCCCTACATTGAACAAGATAAAATTAAACAGAGCCCGACATTAAATACAGTACAATGAAACAGTGCCCTACAAGCAATGGGGTAAAATTAAACAGAGCCCGACATTAAATACAGCACAATGAAACAGTGCCCTACAGTGAACAATGTAAAATTAAACAGAGCCCGACATTAAATACGGTACAATGAAACAGTGCCCTACAAGCAACAAGGTAAAATTAAACAGAGCCCGACATTAAATACAGTGCAATGAAACAGTGCCCAACAGTGAACAATGTAAAATTAAACACAGCCCGACATTAAATACAGTACAATGAAACAGTGGCCTACAGTGAACAAGGTAAAATTAAACAGAGCCCGACATTAAATACAGTACAATGAAACAGTGCCCTACAAG
This sequence comes from Scyliorhinus torazame, assembly GCF_047496885.1. NCBI lineage: Eukaryota > Metazoa > Chordata > Chondrichthyes > Carcharhiniformes > Scyliorhinidae > Scyliorhinus > Scyliorhinus torazame. The sequence continues at coordinate 14,752,397 of NC_092711.1, forward strand.
CTACAATGTAAAATTAAACAGAGCTCGACATTAAATACGGTACAATGAAACAGTGCCCTACAAGCAACAAGGTAAAATTAAACAGAGCCCAACATTAAATACAGTAGAATGAAACAGTGCACTACACTGAACAATGTAAAATTAAACACAGCCCGACATTAAATACGGTGCAATGAGACAGTGACCTACAGTGAACAAGGTAAAATTAAACAGAGCCCGACATTAAATACCGTGCAGTGAAACAGTGCCCTACAAGCAACAAGGTAAAATTAAACACAGCCCGACATTAAATACAGTACAATGAATCAGTGCCCTACACTGAACAATGTAAACTTAAACACAGCCCGACATTAAATACGGTACAATGAAACAGTGCCCTACAGTGAACAATGTACAATTAAACACAGCCCAACATTAAATACGGTAATATAAAACAGTGTCCTACACTGAACAAGGTAAAATTAAACAGAGCCCGACATTAAATACAGTACAATGAAACAGTGCCCTACAGTGAACAATGTACAATTAAACACAGCCCGACATTAAATACGGTACAATGAAACAGTGCCCTACAGTGAACAATGTACAATTAAACACAGCCCGACAGTAAATACGGTACAATGAAACAGTGCCCTCCAGTGAACAATGTAAAATTAAACAGAGCCCGACATTAAATACGGTACAATGAAACAGTGCCCTACAGTGAACAACGTAAAATTAAACAGAGCCCGACATTAAATACAGTACAATGAAACAGGGCCCTAATGTGAACAATGTAAAATTAAACACAGCACGACATTAAATACGGTAAAGTGAAAAAGTGCTCTACAGTGAACAACGTAAAATTAAACAGAGCCCGACATTAAATACGGTACAATGAAACAGTGCCCTACACTGAACAATGTAAAATTAAACACCCCCGACATTAAATACGGTACAATGAAACAGTGCCCTACACTGAACAAGGTAAAATTAAACACAGCCCGACATTAAATACGGTACAATGAAACAGTGCCCTACACTGAACAATGTAAAATTAAACACCCCCGACATTAAATACGGTACAATGAAACAGTGCCCTACACTGAACAAGGTAAAATTAAACAGAGCCCGACATTAAATACAGTACAATGAAACAGTGCCCTACAGTGAACAATGTACAATTAAACACAGCCCGACATTAAATAAGGTACAATGAAACAGTGCCCTACAGTGAACAATGTACATTTATAAAACAACCCGACAGTAAATACGGTACAGTTAAACAGTGCCCTACACTGAACAAGGTAAAATTAAACAGAGCCCGACATTAAATACAGTACAATGAAACAGTGCCCTACAGTGAACAATGTACAATTAAACACAGCCCGACATTAAATACGGTACAATGAAACAGTGCCCTACAGTGAACAATGTACAATTAAACACAGCCCGACAGTAAGTACGGTACAATGAAACAGTGCCCTACACAGAACAAGGTAAAATTAAACAGAGCCCGACATTAAATACGGTACAATGAAACAGTGCCCTACACTGAACAAGGTAAAATTAAACAGAGCCCGACATTAAATACGGTACAATGAAACAGTGCCCTACACTGAACAAGGTAAAATTAAACAGAGCCCGACATTAAATACGGTACAATGAAACAGTGCCCTACAGTGAACAATGTAAAATTAAACACAGCCCGACATTAAATACGGTACAATGAATCAGTGCCCTACCAGCAACAATGTAAAATTAAACAGAGCCCGACATTAAATACGGTACAGTGAAAAAGTGCTCTGCAGTGAACAACGTAAAATTAAACAGAGCCCGACATTAAATACGGTACAATGAAACAGTGCCCTACACTGAACAATGTAAAATTAAACACCCCCGACATTAAATACGGTACAATGAAACAGTGCCCTACACTGAACAAGGTAAAATTAAACACAGCCCGACATTAAATACGGTACAATGAAACAGTGCCCTACACTGAACAATGTAAAATTAAACACCCCCGACATTAAATACGGTACAATGAAACAGTGCCCTACACTGAACAAGGTAAAATTAAACAGAGCCCGACATTAAATACAGTACAATGAAACAGTGCCCTACAGTGAACAATGTACAATTAAACACAGCCCGACATTAAATACGGTACAATGAAACAGTGCCCTACAGTGAACAATGTACAATTAAACACAGCCCGACAGTAAGTACGGTACAATGAAACAGTGCCCTACACAGAACAAGGTAAAATTAAACAGAGCCCGACATTAAATACGGTACAATGAAACAGTGCCCTACACTGAACAAGGTAAAATTAAACAGAGCCCGACATTAAATACGGTACAATGAAACAGTGCCCTACACTGAACAAGGTAAAATTAAACAGAGCCCGACATTAAATACGGTACAATGAAACAGTGCCCTACAGTGAACAATGTAAAATTAAACACAGCCCGACATTAAATACGGTACAATGAATCAGTGCCCTACAGTGAACAACGTAAAATTAAACAGAGCCCGACATTAAATACAGTACAATGAAACAGGGCCCTAATGTGAACAATGTAAAATAAAACAGAGCCCGACATTAAATACGGTACAATGAAACAGTGCCCTACACTGAACAAGGTAAAATTAAACAGAGCCCAACATTAAATACAGTACAATGAAACAGTGCCCTACACTGAACAAGGTAAAATTAAACACAGCCCGACATTAAATACGGTACAATGAAACAGTGCCCTACAGTGAACAATGTAAAATTAATCAGAGCCCGACATTAAATACGGTACAATGAAACAGTGCCCTACACTGAACAATGTAAAATTAAACACAGCCCGACATTAAATACAGTAAAATGAAACAGTGCCCTACAGTGAACAAGGTAAAATTAAACAGAGACCGACATTAAATACAGTGCAATGAAACAGTGCCCTACAGTGAACAATGTAAAATTAAACACAGCCCGACATTAAATACAGTACAATGAAGCAGTGACCTACAGTGAACAAGGTAAAATTAAACAGAGCCCGACATTAAATACAGTACAATGAAACAGTGCCCTACTAGCTACAATGTAAAATTAAACAGAGCTCGACATTAAATACGGTACAATGAAACAGTGTCCTACAAGCAACAAGGTAAAATTAAACAGAGCCCAACATTAAATACAGTACAATGAAACAGCGCACTACACTGAACAATGTAAAATTAAACACAGCCCGACATTAAATACGGTGCAATGAAACAGTGACCTACAGTGAACAAGGTAAAATTAAACAGAGCCCGACATTAAATACGGTACAATTAAACAGTGCCCTACAAGCAACAAGGTAAAATTAAACAGAGCCCGACATTAAATACAGTACAATGAAACAGTGCCCTACAAGCAATGGGGTAAAATTAAACAGAGCCCGACATTAAATACAGCACAATGAAACAGTGCCCAACAGTGAACAATGTAAAATTAAACACAGCCCGACATTAAATACAGTACAATGAAACAGTGACCTACAGTGAACAAGGTAAAATTAAACAGAGCCCGACATTAAATACAGTACAATGAAACAGTGCCCTACAAGCTACAATGTAAAATTAAACAGAGCTCGACATTAAATACGGTACAATGAAACAGTGCCCTACAAGCAACAAGATAAAATTAAACAGAGCCCAACATTAAATGCAGTAGAATGAAACAGTGCCCTACAAGCAACAAGGTAAAATTAAACACAGCCCGACATTAAATACAGTACAATGAATCAGTGCCCTACACTGAACAATGTAAACTTAAACACAGCCCGACATTAAATACGGTACAATGAAACAGTGCCCTACAGTGAACAATGTACAATTAAACACAGCCCAACATTAAATACGGTAATATAAAACAGTGTCCTACACTGAACAAGGTAAAATTAAACAGAGCCCGACATTAAATACAGTACAATAAAACAGTGCCCTACAGTGAACAATGTACAATTAAACACAGCCCGACATTAAATACGGTACAATGAAACAGTGCCCTACAGTGAACAATGTACAATTAAACACAGCCCGACAGTAAATACGGTACAATGAAACAGTGCCCTACACTGAACAAGGTAAAATTAAACAGATTCCGACATTAAATACGGTACAATGAAACAGTGCCCTAATGTGAACAATGTAAAATTAAACAGAGCCCGACATTAAATACGGTACAATAAATCAGTGCCCTACACTGAACAATGTAAAATTAAACACAGCCCGAAAGAAAATACAGTAAACTGAAACAGTGCCCTACAGTTAACAAGGTAAAATTAAACACAGCCCAACATTAAATACGGTACAATGAAACAGTGCCCTACAGTGAACAATGTACAATTAAACACAGCCCAACATTAAATACGGTACAATGAAACAGTGTCCTACAGTGAACAATGTACAATTAAACACATCCCGTCATTAAATACGGTAATATGAAAGAGTGCCCTACACTGAACAAGGTAAAATTAAACACAGCCCGACATTAAATACGGTACAATGAAACAGTGCCCTACACTGAACAATGTAAAATTAAACACAGCCCGATATTAAATGCGGTACAATGAAACAGTGCCCTCCACTGAACAAGGTAAAATTAAACAGAGCCCGACATTAAATACAGTACAATGAAACAGTGCCCTACAGTGAACAATGTACAATTAAACACAGCCCGACAGTAAATACGGTACAATGAAACAGTGCCCTACACTGAACAAGGTAAAATTAAACAGAGCCCGTCATTAAATACGGTACAATGAAACAGTGCCCTACAGTGAACAAGGTAAAATTTAACAGAGCCCGACATTAAATACAGTACAATGAAACAGTGCCCTACAAGCAACGAGGTAAAATTAAACAGAGCCCGACATTAAATACAGCACAATGAAACAGTGCCCTACAGTGAAAAATGTAAAATTAAACAGAGCCCGACATTAAATACGGTACAATGAAACAGTGCCCTACAAGCAACAAGGTAAAATTAAACAGAGCCCGACATTAAATACAGTGCAATGAAACAGTGCCCTACAGTGAACAATATAAAATTAAACACAGCCCGACATTAAATACGGTGCAATGAAACAGTGCCCTGCAGTGAAAAATGTAAAATTGAACAGAGCCCGACATTAAATACGGTACAATGAAACAGTGCCCTACAAGCAACAAGGTAAAATTAAACAGAGCCCGACATTAAATACAGTGCAATGAAACAGTGCCCTACAGTGAACAATGTAAAATTAAACACAGCCCGACATTAAATACGGTGCAATGAAACAGTGACCTACAGTGAACAAGGTAAAATTAAAGAGAGCCCGACATTAAATACAGTACAATGAAACAGTGACCTACAGTGAACAAGGTAAAATTAAACAGCGCCCGACATTAAGTACAGTACAATAAAACAGTGACCTACAGTGAACAATGTAAAATTAAACATAGCCCGACATTAAATACGGTACAGTGAAACAGTGCCCTACACTGAACTATGTAAACTTAAACACAGCCCGACATTAAATACGGTACAATGAAACAGTGCCCTACAGTGAACAATGTACAATTAAACACAGCCCAACATTAAATACGGTACAATGAAACAGTGTCCTACAGTGAACAATGTACAATTAAACACAGCCCGACATTAAATACAGTACAATGAAACAGTGACCTACAGTAAACAAGGCAAAATTAAACAGAGCCCGACATTAAATGCAGTACAATGAAACAGTGCCCTACACTGAACAATGTAACATTAAACAGAGCCCGACATTAAATACGGGACAACGAAACAGTGCCCGACAGTGAACAAGGTAAAATTAAACAGAGTCAAACATTAAATACAGCACAATGAAACAGTGCCCTACACTGAACAAGGTAAAATTAAACAGAGCCCGACATTAAATACGGGACAACGAAACAGTGCCCGACAGTGAACAAGGTAAAATTAAACAGAGTCCAACATTAAATACAGCACAATGAAACAGTGCCCTACACTGAACAAGGTAAAATTAAACAGAGCCCGACATTAAATACGGTACAACGAAACAGTGCCCTACAGTGAACAATGTAAAATTAAACACAGCCCGACATTAAATACGGTACAATGAATCAGTGCCCAACCAGCAACAATGTAAAATTAAACAGAGCCCGACATTAAATACGGTACAATGAAACAGTGTCCTACAGTGAACAACGTAAAATTAAACAGAGCCCGGCATTTAATACAGTACAATGAAACAGGGCCCTAATGTGAACAATGTAAAATAAAACAGAACCCGACATTAAAAACGGTACAATGAAACAGTGCCCTACAGTGAACAATGTAAAATTAAACACAGCCCGACAGTAAATACGGTACAATGAATCAGTGCCCTACCAGCAACAATGTAAAATTAAACAGAGCACGACATTAAATACGGTACAATGAAACAGTGCCCTACAGTGAACAACGTAAAATTAAACAGAGCCCGACATTAAATACAGTACAATGAAACAGGGCCCTAATGTGAACAATGTAAAATAAAACAGAGCCCGACATTAAATACGGTACAATGAAACAGTGCCCTACAGTGAACAATGTAAAATTAAACAGAGCCCGACATTAAATACGGTACAATGAATCAGTGCCCTACACTGAACAATGTAAAATTAAACACAGCCCGACATTAAATACAGTAAAATGAAACAGTGCCCTACAGTGAACAAGGTAAAATTAAACAGAGCCGGACATTAAATACAGTACAATGAAACAGTGCCCTACAGTAAACAAGGTAAAATTAAACAGAGCCCGACATTAAATACAGTACAATGAAACAGTGCCCTACAAGCAATGGGGTAAAATTAAACAGAGCCCGACATTAAATACAGCACAATGAAACAGTGCCCTACAGTGAACAATGTAAAATTAAACAGAGCCCGACATTAAATACGGTACAATGAAACAGTGCCCTACAAGCAACAAGGTAAAATTAAACAGAGCCCGACATTAAATACAGTGCAATGAAACAGTGCCCTACAGTGAACAATGTAAAATTAAACACAGCCCGACATTAAATACAGTACAATGAAACAGTGACCTACAGTGAACAAGGTAAAATTAAACAGAGCCCGACATTAAATACAGTACAATGAAACAGTGCCCTACAAGCTACAATGTAAAATTAAACAGAGCTCGACATTAAATACGGTACAATGAAACAGTGCCCTACAAGCAACAAGGTAAAATTAAACAGAGCCCAACATTAAATACAGTAGAATGAAACAGTGCACTACACTGAACAATGTAAAATTAAACACAGCCCGACATTAAATACGGTGCAATGAGACAGTGACCTACAGAGAACAAGGTAAAATTAAACAGAGCCCGACATTAAATACGATACAATGAAACAGTGCCCTACAAGCAACAAGGTAAAATTAAACAGCGCCCGACATTAAATACAGTACAATGAAACAGTGACCTACAGTGAACAATGTAAAATTAAACATAGCCCGACATTAAATACCGTGCAGTGAAACACTGCCCTACACTGAACAATGTAAAATTAAACACAGCCCGACATTAAATACAGTACAATGAATCAGTGCCCGACACTGAACAATGTAAACTTAAACACAGCCCGACATTAAATACGGTACAATGAAACAGTGCCCTACAAGCAACAAGGTAAAATTAAACAGAGCCCAACATTAAATACAGTAGAATGAAACAGTGCACTACACTGAACAATGTAAAATTAAACACAGCCCGACATTAAATACGGTGCAATGAGACAGTGACCTACAGTGAACAAGGTAAAATTAAACAGAGCCCGACATTAAATACGATACAATGAAACAGTGCCCTACAAGCAACAAGGTAAAATTAAACAGCACCCGACATTAAATACAGTACAATGAAACAGTGCCCTAATGTGAACAATGTAAAATAAAACAGAGCCCGACATTAAATACGGTACAATGAAACAGTGCCCTACAGTGAACAATGTAAAATTAAACACAGCCCGACATTAAATACGGTACAATGAATCAGTGCCCTACCAGCAACAATGTAAAATTAAACAGAGCCCGACATTAAATACGGTACAATGAAAAAGTGCTCTACAGTGAACAACGTAAAATTAAACAGAGCCCGACATTAAATACGGTACAATGAAACACGGCCCTAATGTGAACAATGTAAAATAAAACAGAGCCCGACATTAAATACCGTACAATGAAACAGTGCCCTGCAGTGAACAATGTAAAATTAAACAGAGCCCGACATTAAATACGGTACAATGAAACAGTGCCCTACACTGAACAATGAAAAATTAAACACAGCCCGAAATTAAATACAGTAAAATGAAACAGTGCACTACAGTGAACAAGGTAAAATTAAACAGAGCCGGACATTAAATACAGTACAATGAAACAGTGCCCTACAGTGAACAAGGTAAAATTAAACAGTGCCCGACATTAAATACAGTATAATGAAACAGTGCCCTACAAGCAACGAGGTAAAATTAAACAGAGCCCGACATTAAATACAGCACAATGAAACAGTGCCCTACAGTGAACAATGTAAAATTAAACAGAGCCCGACAGTAAATCCGGTACAATGAAACAGTGCCCTACAAGCAACAAGGTAAAATTAAAAAGAGCCCGACATTAAATACAGTGCAATGAGACAGTGCCCTACAGTGAACGATGTAAAATTAAACAGAGCCCGACATTAAATACAGTACAATGAAACAGTGCCCTACAAGCTACAATGTAAAATTAAACAGAGCTCGACATTAAATACGGTACAATGAAACAGTGCCCTACAAGCAACAAGGTAAAACTAAACAGAGCCCAACATTAAATACAGTAGAATGAAACAGTGCACTACACTGAACAATGTAAAATTAAACACAGCCCAACATTAAATACGGTGCCATGAGACAGTGACCTACAGAGAACAAGATAAAATTAAACAGAGCCCGACATTAAATACGATACAATGAAACAGTGCCCTACAAGCAACAAGGTAAAATTAAACCGCGCCCGACATTAAATACAGTACAATGAAACAGTGACCTACAGTGAACAATGTAAAATTAAACATAGCCCGACATTAAATACCGTGCAGTGAAACAGTGCCCTACACTGAACAATGTAAAATTAAACACAGCCCGACATTAAATACAATACAATGAATCAGTGCCCTACACTGAACAATGTAAACTTAAACACAGCCCGACATTAAATACGGTACAATGAAACAGTGCCCTACAAGCAACAAGGTAAAATTAAACAGAGCCCAACATTAAATACAGTAGAATGAAACAGTGCACTACACTGAACAATGTAAAATTAAACACAGCCCGACATTAAATACGGTGCAATGAGACAGTGACCTACAGTGAACAAGGTAAAATTAAACAGAGCCCGACATTAAATACGATACAATGAAACAGTGCCCTACAAGCAACAAGGTAAAATTAAACAGCGCCCGACATTAAATACGGTACAATGAAACGGTGCCCTACAAGCAACAAGGTAAAATTAAACAGAGCCCGACATTAAATACAGTGCAATGAAACAGTGCCCTACAGTGAACGATGTAAAATTAAACAGAGCCCGACATTAAATACAGTACAATGAAACAGTGCCCTACAAGCTACAATGTAAAATTAAACAGAGCTCGACATTAAATACGGTACAATGAAACAGTGCCCTACAAGCAACAAGGTAAAATTAAACAGAGCCCAACATTAAATACGGTAGAATGAAACAGTGCCCTACACTGAACAATGTAAAATTAAACACAGCCCGACATTAAATACGGTGCAATGAAACAGTGACCTACAGTGAACAAGGTAAAATTAAACAGAGCCCGACATTAAATACGGTACAATGAAACAGTGCCCTACAAGCAACAATGTACAATTAAACACAGCCCGACATTAAATACAGTACAATGAAACAGTGACCTACAGTGAACAATGTAAAATTATATCTAGCCCGACATTAAATACGGTACAGTGAAACAGTGCCCTACACTGAACAATGTAAAATTAAACACAGCCCGACATTAAATACGGTACAATGAAACAGAGCCCGACAGTGAACAATGTACAATTAAACACAGCCCAACATTAAATACGGTACAATGAAACAGTGCCCTACAGTGAACAATGTACAATTAAACACAGCCCAACATTAAATACGGTACAATGAAACAGTGTCCTACAGTGAACAATGTACAATTAAACACATCCCGTCATTAAATACGGTAATATGAAAGAGTGCCCTACACTGAACAAGGTAAAATTAAACACAGCCCGACATTAAATACGGTACAATGAAACAGTGCCCTACACTGAACAATGTAAAATTAAACACAGCCCGATATTAAATGCGGTACAATGAAACAGTGCCCTCCACTGAACAATGTAAAATTAAACAGAGCCCGACATTAAATACAGTACAATGAAACAGTGCCCTACAGGGAACAATGTACAATTAAACACAGCCCGACAGTAAATACGGTACAATGAAACAGTGCCCTACACTGAACAAGGTAAAATTAAACAGAGCCCGTCATTAAATACGGTACAATGAAACAGTGCCCTACACTGAACATGGTAAAATTAAACAGAGCCCGACATTAAATACGGTACAATGAAACAGTGCCCTACAGTGAACAAGGTAAAATTTAACAGAGCCCGACATTAAATACAGTACAATGAAACAGTGCCCTACAAGCAACGAGGTAAAATTAAACAGAGCCCGACATTAAATACAGCACAATGAAACAGTGCCCTACAGTGAAAAATGTAAAATTAAACAGAGCCCGACATTAAATACGGTACAATGAAACAGTGCCCTACAAGCAACAAGGTAAAATTAAACAGAGCCCGACATTAAATACAGTGCAATCAAACAGTGCCCTACAGTGAACAATGTAAAATTAAACACAGCCCGACATTAAATACGGTGCAATGAAACAGTGACCTACAGTGAACAAGGTAAAATTAAACAGAGCCCGACATTAAATACAGTACAATGAAACAGTGACCTACAGTGAACAAGGTAAAATTAAACAGCGCCCGACATTAAGTACAGTACAATAAAACAGTGACCTACAGTGAACAATGTAAAATTAAACATAGCCCGACATTAAATACGGTACAGTGAAACAGTGCCCTACACTGAACAATGTAAAATTAAACACAGCCCGACATTAAATACAGTACAATGAATCAGTGCCCTACACTGAACAATGTAAACTTAAACACAGCCCGACATTTAATACGGTACAATGAAACAGTGCCCTACAGTGAACTATGGACAATTAAACACAGCCCAACATTAAATACGGTACAATGAAACAGTGTCCTACAGTGAACAATGTACAATTAAACACAGCCCGACATTAAATACAGTACAATGAAACAGTGACCTACAGTAAACAAGGCAAAATTAAACAGAGCCCGACATTAAATACGGTACAATGAAACAGTGCCCTACAGTGAACAACGTAAAATTAAACAGAGCCCGGCATTTAATACAGTACAATGAAACAGGGCCCTAATGTGAACAATGTAAAATAAAACAGAACCCGACATTAAATACGGTACAATGAAACAGTGCCCTACAGTGAACAATGTAAAATTAAACACAGCCCGACATTAAATACGGTACAATGAATCAGTGCCCTACCAGCAACAATGTAAAATTAAACAGAGCACGACATTAAATACGGTACAATGAAACAGTGCCCTACAGTGAACAACGTAAAATTAAACAGAGCCCGACATTAAATACAGTACAATGAAACAGGGCCCTAATGTGAACAATGTAAAATAAAACAGAGCCCGACATTAAATACGGTACAATGAAACAGTGCCCTACAGTGAACAATGTAAAATTAAACAGAGCCCGACATTAAATACGGTACAATGAATCAGTGCCCTACACTGAACAATGTAAAATTAAACACAGCCCGACATTAAATACGGCACAATGAAACAGTGCCCTACAGTGAACAAGGTAAAATTAAACAGAGCCCGACATTAAATACAGTACAATGAAACAGTGCCCTACAAGCAATGGGGTAAAATTAAACAGAGCCCGACATTAAATACAGCACAATGAAACAGTGCCCTAATGTGAACAATGTAAAATAAAACAGAACCCGACATTAAATACGGTACAATGAAACAGTGCCCTACAGTGAACAATGTAAAATTAAACACAGCCCGACATTAAATACGGTACAATGAATCAGTGCCCTACCAGCAACAATGTAAAATTAAACTCAGCCCGACATTAAATACGGTACAATGAAAGAGTGCCCTACAGTGAACAACGTAAAATTAAACAGAGCCCGACATTAAATACAGTACAATGAAACAGGGCCCTAATGTGAACAATGTAAAATAAAACAGAGCCCGACATTAAATACGGTACAATGAAACAGTGCCCTACAGTGAACAATGTAAAATTAAACAGAGCCCGACATTAAATACGGTACAATGAATCAGTGCACTACACTGAACAATGTAAAATTAAACACAGCCCGACATTAAATACAGTAAAATGAAACAGTGCCCTACAGTGAACAAGGTAAAATTAAACAGAGCCCGACATTAAATACAGTACAATGAAACAGTGACCTACAAGCAATTGGGTAAAATTAAACAGAGCCCGACATTAAATACAGCACAATGAAACAGTGCCCTACAGTGAACAATGTAAAATTAAACAGAGCACGACATTAAATACGGTACAATGAAACAGTGCCCTACAAGCAACAAGGTAAAATTAAACAGAGCCCGACATTAAATACAGTGCAATGAAACAGTGCCCTACAGTGAACAATGTAAAATTAAACACAGCCCGACATTAAATACAGTACAATGAAACAGTGACCTACAGTGAACAAGGTAAAATTAAACAGAGCCCGACATTAAATACAGTACAATGAAACAGTGCCCTACAAGCTACAATGTAAAATTAAACAGAGCTCGACATTAAATACGGTACAATGAAACAGTGCCCTACAAGCAACAAGGTAAAATTAAACAGAGCCCAACATTAAATACAGTAGAATGAAACAGTGCACTACACTGAACAATGTAAAATTAAACACAGCGCGACATTAAATACGGTGCAATGAGACAGTGACCTACAGTGAACAAGGTAAAATTAAACAGAGCCCGACATTAAATACGATACAATGAAACAGTGCCCTACAAGCAACAAGGTAAAATTAAACAGCGCCCGACATTAAATACAGTACAATGAAACAGTGACCTACAGTGAACAATGTACAATTAAACACAGCCCAACATTAAATACGGTAATATAAAACAGTGTCCTACACTGAACAAGGTAAAATTAAACAGAGCCCGACATTAAATACAGTACAATGAAAAAGTGCCCTACAGTGAACAATGTACAATTAAACACAGCCCGACATTAAATACGGTACAATGAAACAGTGCCCTACAGTGAACAATGTACAATTAAACACAGCCCGACAGTAAATACGGTACAATGAAACAGTGCCCTACACTGAACAAGGTAAAATTAAACAGAGCCCGACATTAAATACGGTACAATGAAACAGTGCCCTAATGTGAACAATGTAAAATAAAACAGAGCCCGACATTAAATACGGTACAATGAAACAGTGCCCTCCAGTGAACAATGTAAAATTAAACACAGCCCGACATTAAATACGGTACAATGAATCAGTGCCCTACCAGCAACAATGTAAAATTAAACAGAGCCCGACATTAAATACGGTACAATGAAACAGTGCCCTACAGTGAACAACGTAAAATTAAACAGAGCCCGACATTAAATACAGTACAATGAAACAGGGCCCTAATGTGAACAATGTAAAATTAAACAGAGCCCGACATTAAATACGATACAATGAAACAGTGCCCTACAAGCAACAAGGTAAAATTAAACAGCGCCCGACATTAAATACAGTACAATGAAACAGTGACCTACAGTGAACAATGTAAAATTAAACATAGCCCGACATTAAATACCGTGCAGTGAAACAGTGCCCTACACTGAACAATGTAAAATGAAACACAGCCCGACATTAAATACAGTACAATGAATCAGTGCCCTACACTGAAAAATGTAAACTTAAACACAGCCCGACATTAAATACGGTACAATGAAACAGTGCTCTACAGTGAACAATGTACAATTAAACACAGCCCAACATTAAATACGGTAATATAAAACAGTGTCCTACACTGAACAAGGTAAAATTAAACAGAGCCCGACATTAAATACAGTACAATGAAACAGTGCCCTACAGTGAACAATGTACAATTAAACACAGCCCGACAGTAAATACGGTACAATGAAACAGTGCCCTACACTGAACAAGGTAAAATTAAACAGAGCCCGACATTAAATACGGTACAATGAAACAGTGCCCTAATGTGAACAATGTAAAATAAAAGAGAGCCCGACATTAAATACGGTACAATGAAACAGTGCCCTCCAGTGAACAATGTAAAATTAAACACAGCCCGACATTAAATACGGTACAATGAATCAGTGCCCTACCAGCAACAATGTAAAATTAAACAGAGCCCGACATTAAATACGGTACAATGAAACAGTGCCCTACAGTGAACAACGTAAAATTAAACAGAGCCCGACATTAAATACAGTACAATGAAACAGGGCCCTAATGTGAACAATGTAAAATTAAACACAGCCAGAAATTAAATACAGTAAAATGAAACAGTGCCCTACAGTGAACAAGGTAAAATTAAACAGAGCCGGACATTAAATACAGTACAATGAAACAGTGCCCTACAGTGAACAAGGTAAAATTATACAGAGCCCGACATTAAACACAGTACAATGAAACAGTGCCCTACAAGCAACGAGGTAAAATTAAACAGAGCCCGACATTAAATACAGCACAATAAAACAGTGCCCTACAGTGAACAATGTAAAATTAAACAGAGCCCGACATTAAATACGGTACAATGAAACAGTGCCCTACAAGCAACAAGGTAAAATTAAACAGCGCCCGACATTAAATACAGTACAATGAAACAGTGACCTACAGTGAACAATGTAAAATTAAACATAGCCCGACATTAAATACCGTGCAGTGAAACAGTGCCCTACACTGAACAATGTAAAATTAAACACAGCCCGACATTAAATACAGTACAATGAATCAGTGCACTACACTGAACAATGTAAACTTAAACACAGCCCGACATTAAATACGGTACAATGAAACAGTGCCCTACAGTGAACAATGTACAATTACACACAGCCCAACATTAAATACGGTACAATGAAACAGTGCCCTACAGTGAACAATGGACAATTAAACACAGCCCAACATTAAATACGGTAATATAAAACAGTGTCCTACACTGAACAAGGTAAAATTAAACAGAGCCCGACATTAAATACAGTACAATGAAACAGTGCCCTACAGTGAACAATGTACAATTAAACACAGCCCGTCATTAAATACGGTACAATGAAACAGTGCCCTACAGTGAACAATGTACAATTAAACACAGCCCGACAGTAAATACGGTACAATGAAACAGTGCCCTACACTGAACAACGTAAAATTAAACAGAGCCCGACATTAAATACGGTACAATGAAACAGTGCCCTACTGTGAACAATGTAAAATAAAACAGAGCCCGACATTAAATACGGTACAATGAAACAGTGCCCTACACTGAACAATGTAAAATTAAACACAGCCCGAAATTAAATACAGTAAAATGAAACAGTGCCCTACAGTGAACAAGGTAAAATTAAACAGAGCCCGACATTAAATACAGTACAATGAAACAGTGCCCTACAAGCAACGAGGTAAAATTAAACAGAGCCCGACATTAAATACAGCACAATGAAACAGTGCCCTACAGTGAACAATGTAAAATTAAACAGAGCCCGACATTAAATACGGTACAATGAAACAGTGCCCTACAAGCAACAAGGTAAAATTAAACAGAGCCCGACATTAAATACAGTGCAATGAAACAGTGCCCTACAGCGAACGATGTAAAATTAAACAGAGCCCGACATTAAATACGGTACAATGAAACAGTGCCCTACAAGCTACAATGTAAAATTAAACAGAGCTCGACATTAAATACGGTACAATGAAACAGTGCCCTACACTGAACAATGTACAATTAAACACAGCCCGACATTAAATACGGTACAGTGAAACAGTGCCCTACACTGAACAATGTAAAATTAAACACAGCCCGACATTAAATACGGTACAATGAAACAGTGCCCGACAGTGAACAATGTACAATTAAACACAGCCCAACATTAAATATGGTACAATGAAACAGTGCCCTACAGTGAACAATGTACAATTAAACACAGCCCAACATTAAATACGGTAATATGAAAGAGTGCCCTACACTGAACAAGGTTAAATTAAACACAGCCCGACATTAAATACGGTACAATGAAACAGTGCCCTACACTGAACAATGTAAAATTAAACACAGCCCGATATTAAATGCGGTACAATGAAACAGTGCCCTCCACTGAACAAGGTAAAATTAAACAGAGCCCGACATTAAATACAGTACAATGAAACAGTGCCCTACAGTGAACAATGTACAATTAAACACAGCCCGACATTAAATACGGTACAATGAAACAGTGCCCTACAGTGAACAATGTAAAATTAAACACAGCCCGATATTAAATGCGGTACAATGAAACAGTGCCCTCCACTGAACAAGGTAAAATTAAACAGAGCCCGACATTAAATACAGTACAATGAAACAGTGCCCTACAGTGAACAATGTACAATTAAACACAGCCCGACATTAAATACGGTACAATGAAACAGTGCCCTACAGTGAACAATGTACAATTAAACATAGCCCGACAGTAAATACGGTACAATGAAACAGTGCCCTACACTGAACAAGGTAAAATTAAACAGAGCCCGTCATTAAATACGGTACAATGAAACAGTGCCCTACACTGAACAAGGTAAAATTAAACAGAGCCCGACATTAAATACGGTACAATGAAACAGTGCCCTACAGTGAACAAGGTAAAATTTAACAGAGCCCGACATTAAATACAGTACAATGAAACAGTGCCCTACAAGCAACGAGGTAAAATTAAACAGAGCCCGACATTAAATACAGCACAATGAAACAGTGCCCTACAGTGAGAAATGTAAAATTAAACAGAGCCCGACATTAAATACGGTACCATGAAACAGTGCCCTACAAGCAACAAGGTACAATTAAACAGAGCCCGACATTAAATACAGTGCAATGAAACAGTGCCCTACAGTGAACAATGTAAAATTAAACACAGCCCGACATTAAATAAGGTGCAATCAAACAGTGACCTACAGTGAACAGGGTAAAATTAAACAGAGCCCGACATTAAATACAGTACAATGAAACAGTGACCTACAGTGAACAAGGTAAAATTAAACAGCGCCCGACATTAAGTACAGTACAATAAAACAGTGACCTACAGTGAACAATGTAAAATTAAACATAGCCCGACATTAAATACGGTACAGTGAAACAGTGCCCTACACTGAACAATGTAAAATTAAACACAGCCCGGCTTTAAATACAGTACAATGGATCAGTGCCCTACACTGAACAATGTAAACTTAAACACAGCCCGACATTAAATACGGTACAATGAAACAGTGCCCTACAGTGAACAATGTACAATTAAACACAGCCCAACATTAAATACGGTACAATGAAACAGTGCCCTACAGTGAACTATGTACAATTAAACACAGCCCAACATTAAATACGGTACAATGAAACAGTGTCCTACAGTGAACAATGTACAATTAAACACAGCCCGACATTAAATACGGTAATATGAAACAGTGCCCTACACTGAACAAGGTGAAATTAAACACAGCCCGACATTAAATACGGTACAATGAAACAGAGCCCGACATTAAATACAGTACACTGAAACAGTGACCTACAGTAAACAAGGCAAAATTAAACAGAGCCCGACATTAAATACAGTACAATGAAACAGTGCCCTACAGTGAACAATGTACAATTAAACACAGCCCGACATTAAATACGGTACAATGAAACAGTGCCCTACAGTGAACAATGTACAATTAAACAGAGCCCGACAGTAAATACGGTACAATGAAACAGTGCCCTACACTGAACAAGGTAAAATAAAACAGAGCCCGACATTAAATACGGTACAATGAAACAGTGCCCGAATGTGAACAATGTAAAATAAAACAGAGCCCGACAGTAAATACGGTACAATGAAACAGTGCCCTACACTGCACAAGGTAAAATTAAACAGAGCCCGACATTAAATACGGTACAATGAAACAGTGCCCTAATGTGAACAATGTAAAATAAAACAGAGCCCGACATTAAATACGGTACAATGAAACAGTGCCCTACAGTGAACAATGTAAAATTAAACACAGCCCGACATTAAATACGGTGCAATGAATCAGTGCCCTACCAGCAACAATGTAAAATTAAACAGAGCCCGACATTAAATACAGTACAATGAAACAGTGCCCTACAGTGAACAATGTACAATTAAACACAGCCCAACATTAAATACGGTACAATGAAACAGTGTCCTACAGTGAACAATGTACAATTAAACACATCCCGTCATTAAATACGGTAATATGAAAGAGTGCCCTACACTGAACAAGGTGAAATTAAACACAGCCCGACATTAAATACGGTACAATGAAACAGTGCCCTACACTGAACAATGTAAAATTAAACACAGCCCGATATTAAATGCGGTACAATGAAACAGTGCCCTCCACTGAACAAGGTAAAATTAAACAGAGCCCGACATTAAATACAGTACAATGAAACAGTGCCCTACAGTGTACAATGTACAATTAAACGCAGCCCGACATTAAATACAGTACAATGAAACAGTGCCCTACAAGCAATTGGGTAAAATTAAACAGAGCCCGACATTAAATACAGCACAATGAAACAGTGCCCTACAGTGAACAATGTAAAATTAAACAGAGCACGACATTAAATACGGTACAATGAAACAGTGCCCTACAAGCAACGAGGTAAAATTAAACAGAGCCCGACATTAAATACAGCACAATGAAACAGTGCCCTACAGTGAAAAATGTAAAATTAAACAGAGCCCGACATTAAATACGGTACAATGAAACAGTGCCCTACAAGCAACAAGGTAAAATTAAACAGAGCCCGACATTAAATACAGTGCAATGAAACAGTGCCCTACAGTGAACAATGTAAAATTAAACACAGCCCGACATTAAATACGGTGCAATGAAACAGTGACCTACAGTGAACAAGGTAAAATTAAACAGAGCCCGACATTAAATACAGTACAATGAAACAGTGACCTACAGTGAACAAGGTAAAATTAAACAGCGCCCGACATTAAGTACAGTACAATAAAACAGTGACCTACAGTGAACAATGTAAAATTAAACATAGCCCGACATTAAATACGGTACAGTGAAACAGTGCCCTACACTGAACAATGTAAAATTAAACACAGCCCGACTTTAAATACAGTACAATGAATCAGTGCCCTACACTGAACAATGTAAACTTAAACACAGCCCGACATTAAATACGGTACAATGAAACAGTGCCCTACAGTGAACAATGTACAATTAAACACAGCCCAACATTAAATACGGTACAATGAAACAGTGCCCTACAGTGAACTATGTACAATTAGACACAGCCCAACATTAAATACGGTAATATGAAACAGTGCCCTACACTGAACAAGGTGAAATTAAACACAGCCCGACATTAAATACGGTACAATGAAACAGAGCCCGACATTAAATACAGTACACTGAAACAGTGCCCGACAGTGAACAAGGTAAAATTAAACAGAGCCCAACATTAAATACAGCACAATGAAACAATGCCCTGCAGTGAAGAATGTAAAATTAAACACAGCCCGACATTAAATACAGTACAATGAAACAGTGACCTACAGTGAACAATGTAAAATTAAACATAGCCCGACATTAAATACCGTGCAGTGAAACAGTGCCCTACACTGAACAATGTAAAATTAAACACAGCCCGACATTAAATACAGTACAATGAATCAGTGCCCTACACTGAACAATGTAAACTTAAACACAGCCCGACATTAAATACGGTACAATGAAACAGTGCCGTACAGTGAACAATGTACAATTACACACAGCCCAACATTAAATACGGCACAATGAAACAGTGCCCTACAGTGAACAATGTACAATTAAACACAGCCCAACATTAAATACGGTAATATAAAACAGTGTCCTACACTGAACAAGGTAAAATTAAACAGAGCCCGACATTAAATACAGTACAATGAAACAGTGCCCTACAGTGAACAATGTACAATTAAACACAGCCCGACATTAAATACGGTACAATGAAACAGTGCCCTACAGTGAACAATGTACAATTAAACACAGCCCGACAGTAAATACGGTACAATGAAACAGTGCCCTACACTGAACAAGGTAAAATTAAGCAGAGCCCGACATTAAATACGGTACAATGAAACAGTGCACTACAGAGAACAATGTAAAATTAAACACAGCCCGACATTAAATACGGTGCAATGAATCAGTGCCCTACAGTGAACAATGTACAATTAAACAGCCCGACAGTAAATACGGTACAATGAAACAGTGCCCTACACTGAACAAGGTAAAATTAAACAGAGCCCGACATTAAATACGGTACAATGAAACAGTGCCCTACAGTGAACAATGTACAATTAAACACAGCCCGAAATTAAATACGGTACAATGAAACAGTGCCCTACAGTGAACAATGTACAATTAAACACAGCCCGACAGTAAATACGGTACAATGAAACAGTGCCCTACAGTGAACAATGTACAATTACACACAGCCCAACATTAAATACGGTAATATAAAACAGTGTCCTACACTGAACAAGGTAAAATTAAACAGAGCCCGACATTAAATACAGTACAATGAAACAGTGCCCTACAGTGAACAATGTACAATTAAACACAGCCCGACATTAAATACGGTACAATGAAACAGTGCCCTACAGTGAACAATGTACAATTAAACACAGCCCGACAGTAAATACGGTACAATGAAACAGTGCCCTACACTGAACAAGGTAAAATTAAACAGAGCCCGACATTAAATACGGTACAATGAAACAGTGCCCTAATGTGAACAATGTAAAATAAAACAGAGCCCGACATTAAATACGGTACAATGAAACAGTGCACTACAGAGAACAATGTAAAATTAAACACAGCCCGACATTAAATACGGTGCAATGAATCAGTGCCCTACCAGCAACAATGTAAAATTAAACAGAGCCCGACATTAAATACGGTACAGTGAAACAGTGCCCTGCAGTGAACAATGTAAAATTAAACAGAGCCCGACATTAAATACGGTACAATAAATCAGTGCCCTACACTGAACAATGTAAAATTAAACACAGCCCGAAATTAAATACAGTAAAATGAAACAGTGCCCTACAGTGAACAAGGTAAAATTAAACAGAGCCGGACATTAAATACAGTACAATGAAACAGTGCCCTACAGTGAACAAGGTAAAATTAAACTGAGCCCGACATTAAATACAGCACAATGAAACAGTGCCCTACAGTGAACAATGTAAAATTAAACAGAGCCCGACATTAAATACGGTACAATGAAACAGTGCCCTACAAGCAACAAGGTAAAATTAAACAGAGCCCGACATTAAATACAGTGCAATGAAACAGTGCCCTACAGTGAACAATGTCAAATTAAACAGAGCCCGACATTAAATACAGTACAATGAAACAGTGCCCTGCAAGCTACAATGTAAAATTAAACAGAGCTCGACATTAAATACGGTACTATGAAACTGTGCCCTACAAGCAACAATGTACAATTAAACACAGCCCGACATTAAATACAGTACAATGAAACAGTGACCTACAGTGAACAATGTAAAATTAAATCTAGCCCGACATTAAATACGGTACAGTGAAACCGTGCCCTACAGTGAACAATGTACAATTAAACACAGCCCAACATTAAATACGGTACAATGAAACAGTGTCCTACAGTGAACAATGTACAATTAAACACATCCCGTCATTAAATTCGGTAATATGAAAGAGTGCCCTACACTGAACAAGGTAAAATTAAACACAGCCCGACATTAAATACGGTACAATGAAACAGTGCCCTACACTGAACAATGTAAAATTAAACACAGCCCGATATTAAATGCGGTACAATGAAACAGTGCCCTCCACTGAACAAGGTAAAATTAAACAGAGCCCGACATTAAATACAGTACAATGAAACAGTGCCCTACAGTGAACAATGTACAATTAAACACAGCCCGACATTAAATACGGTACAATGAAACAGTGCCCTACAGTGAACAATGTACAATTAAACATAGCCCGACAGTAAATACGGTACAATGAAACAGTGCCCTACACTGAACAAGGTAAAATTAAACAGAGCCCGTCATTAAATACGGTACAATGAAACAGTGCCCGACACTGAACAAGGTAAATTTAAACAGAGCCCGACATTAAATACGGTACAATGAAACAGTGCCCTACAGTGAACAAGGTAAAATTTAACAGAGCCCGACATTAAATACAGTACAATGAAACAGTGCCCTACAAGCAACGAGGTAAAATTAAACAGAGCCCGACATTAAATACAGCACAATGATACAGTGCCCTACAGTGAAAAATGTAAAATTAAACAGAGCCCGACATTAAATACGGTACAATGAAACAGTGCCCTACAAGCAACAAGGTAAAATTAAACAGAGCCCGACATTAAATACAGTGCAATGAAACAGTGCCCTACTGTGAACAATGTAAAATTAAACACAGCCCGACATTAAATACGGTGCAATGAAACAGTGACCTACAGTGAACAAGGTAAAATTAAACAGAGCCCGACATTAAATCCAGTACAATGAAACAGTGACCTACAGTGAACAAGGTAAAATTAAACAGCGCCCGACATTAAGTACAGTACAATAAAACAGTGACCTACAGTGAACAATGTAACATTAAACATAGCCCGACATTAAATACGGTACAGTGAAACAGTGCCCTACACTGAACAATGTAAAATTAAACACAGCCCGACTTTAAATACAGTACAATGAATCAGTGCCCTACACTGAACAATGTAAACTTAAACACAGCCCGACATTAAATACGGTACAATGAAACAGTGCCCTACAGTGAACAATGTACAATTAAACACAGCCCAACATTAAATACCGTGCAGTGAAATAGTGCCCTACACTGAACAATGTAAAATTAAACACAGCCCGACATTAAATACAGTACAATGAATCAGTGCCCTACACTGAACAATGTAAACTTAAACACAGCCCGACATTAAATACGGTACAATGAAACAGTGCCCTACAAGCAACAAGGTAAAATTAAACAGAGCCCAACATTAAATACGGAACAATGAAACAGTGCCCTACAGTGAACAATGTACAATTAAACACAGCCCAACATTAAATACGGTAATATAAAACAGTGTCCTACACTGAACAAGGTAAAATTAAACAGAGCCCGACATTAAATACAGTACAATGAAACAGTGCCCAACAGTGAACAATGTACAATTAAACACAGCCCGACATTAAATACGGTACAATGAAACAGTGCCCTACAGTGAACAATGCACAATTAAACACAGCCCGACAGTAAATACGGTACAATGAAACAGTGCCCTACAGTGAACAATGTACAATTACACACAGCCCAACATTAAATACGGTAATATAAAACAGTGTCCTACACTGAACAAGGTAAAATTAAACAGAGCCCGACATTAAATACAGTACAATGAAACAGTGCCCTACAGTGAACAATGTACAATTAAACACAGCCCGACATTAAATACGGTACAATGAAACAGTGCCCTACAGTGAACAATGTACAATTAAACACAGCCCGACAGTAAATACGGTACAATGAAACAGTGCCCTACACTGAACAAGGTAAAATTAAACAGAGCCCGACATTAAATACGGTACAATGAAACAGTGCCCTAATGTGAACAATGTAAAATAAAACAGAGCCCGACATTAAATACGGTACAATGAAACAGTGCACTACAGAGAACAATGTAAAATTAAACACAGCCCGACATTAAATACGGTGCAATGAATCAGTGCCCTACCAGCAACAATGTAAAATTAAACAGAGCCCGACATTAAATACGGTACAATGAAACAGTGACCTACAGTGAACAATGTAAAATTAAACAGAGCCCGACATTAAATACGGTACAGTGAAACAGTGCCCTGCAGTGAACAATGTAAAATTAAACAGAGCCCGACATTAAATACGGTACAATAAATCAGTGCCCTACACTGAACAATGTAAAATTAAACACAGCCCGAAATTAAATACAGTAAAATGAAACAGTGCCCTACAGTGAACAAGGTAAAATTAAACAGAGCCGGACATTAAATACAGTACAATGAAACAGTGCCCTACAGTGAACAAGGTAAAATTAAACAGAGCCCGACATTAAATACAGTACAATGAAACAGTGCCCTACAAGCAACGAGGTAAAATTAAACAGAGCCCGACATTAAATACAGCACAATGAAACAGTGCCCTACAGTGAACAATGTAAAATTAAACAGAGCCCGACATTAAATACGGTACAATGAAACAGTGCCCTACAAGCAACAAGGTAAAATTAAACAGAGCCCGACATTAAATACAGTACAATGAAACAGTGCCCTACAAGCTACAATGTAAAATTAAACAGAGCTCGACATTAAATACGGTACAATGAAACAGTGCCCTACAAGCAACAATGTACAATTAAACACAGCCCGACATTAAATACAGTACAATGAAAGAGTGACCTACAGTGAACAATGTAAAATTAAATCTAGCCCGACATTAAATACGGTACAGTGAAACAGTGCCCTACACTGAACAATGTAAAATTAAACACAGCCCGACATTAAATACAGTACAATGAATCAGTGCCCTACACTGAACAATGTAAACTTAAACACAGCCCGACATTAAATACGGTACAATGAAACAGTGCCCGACAGTGAACAATGTACAATTAAACACAGCCCAACATTAAATACGGTACAATGAAACAGTTTCCTACAGTGAACAATGTACAATTAAACACAGACCGACATTAAATACGGTAATATAAAACAGTGCCCTACACTGAACAAGGTGAAATTAAACACAGCCCGACATTAAATACGGTACAATGAAACAGAGCCCGACATTAAATACAGTACACTGAAACAGTGACCTACAGTAAACAAGGCAAAATTAAACAGAGCCCGACATTAAATACAGTACAATGAAACAGTGCCCTACACTGAACAATGTAACATTAAACAGAGCCCGACATTAAATACAGGACAACGAAACAGTGCCCGACAGTGAACAAGGTAAAATTAAACAGAGCCCAACATTAAATACAGCACAATGAAACAATGCCCTGCAGTGAAGAATGTAAAATTAAACACAGCCCGACATTAAATACAGTGCAATGAAACAGTGACCTACAGTGAACAATGTAAAATTAAACATAGCCCGACATTAAATACCGTGCAGTGAAACAGTGCCCTACACTGAACAATGTAAAATTAAACACAGCCCGACATTAAATACAGTACAATGAATCAGTGCCCTACACTGAACAATGTAAACTTAAACACAGCCCGACATTAAATACGGTACAATGAAACAGTGCCCAACAGTGAACAATGTACAATTACACACAGCCCAACATTAAATACGGTACAATGAAACATTGCCCTACAGTGAACAATGTACAATTAAACACAGCCCAACATTAAATACGGTAATATAAAACAGTGTCCTACACTGAACAAGGTAAAATTAAACAGAGCCCGACATTAAATACAGTACAATGAAACAGTGCCCTAGAGTGAACAATGTACAATTAAACACAGCCCGACATTAAATACGGTACAATGAAACAGTGCCCTACAGTGAACAATGTACAATTAAACACAGCCCGACAGTAAATACGGTACAATGAAACAGTGCCCTACAGTGAACAATGTACAATTACACACAGCCCAACATTAAATACGGTAATATAAAACAGTGTCCTACACTGAACAAGGTAAAATTAAACAGAGCCCGACATTAAATACAGTACAATGAAACAGTGCCCTACAGTGAACAATGTACAATTTATCACAGCCCGACATTAAATACGGTACAATGAAACAGTGCCCTACAGTGAACAATGTACAATTAAACACAGCCCGACAGTAAATACGGTACAATGAAACAGTGCCCTACACTGAACAAGGTAAAATTAAACAGAGCCCGACATTAAATACGGTACAATGAAACAGTGCCCTACAGTGAACAATGTACAATTTAGCACAGCCCGACATTAAATACGGTACAATGAAACAGTGCCCTACAGTGAACAATGTACAATTAAACACAGCCCGACAGTAAATACGGTACAATGAAACAGTGCCCTACACTGATCAAGGAAAATTAAACAGAGCCCGACATTAAATACGGTACAATGAAACAGTGCCCTAATGGGAACAATGTAAAATAAAACAGAGCCCGACATTAAATACGGTACAATGAAACAGTGCACTACAGAGAACAATGTAAAATTAAACACAGCCCGACATTAAATACGGTGCAATGAATCAGTGCCCTACCAGCAACAATGTAAAATTAAACATAGCCCGACATTAAATACGGTACAATAAATCAGTGCCCTACACTGAACAATGTAAAATTAAACACAGCCCGAAATTAAATACAGTAAAATGAAACAGTGCCCTACACTGAACAAGGTAAAATTAAACAGAGCCGGACATTAAATACAGTACAATGAAACAGTGCCCTACAGTGAACAAGGTAAAATTAAACAGAGATCGACATTAAATACAGTACAATGAAACAGTGCCCTACACGCAACGAGGTAAAATTAAACAGAGCCCGACATTAAATACAGCACAATGAAACAGTGCCCTACAGTGAACAATGTAAAATTAAACAGAGCCCGACATTAAATACGGTACAATGAAACAGTGCCCTACAAGCAACAAGGTAAAATTAAACAGAGCCCGACATTAAATACAGTGCAATGAAACAGTGCCCTACAGTGAACAATGTAAAATTAAACAGAGACCGACATTAAATACAGTACAATGAAACAGTGCCCTACAAGCTACAATGTAAAATTAAACAGAGCTCGACATTAAATACGGTACAATGAAACAGTGCCCTACAAGCAACAATGTACAATTAAACACAGCCCGACATTAAATACAGTAAAATGAAACAGTGACCTACAGTGAACAATGTAAAATTAAATCTAGCCCGACATTAAATACGGTACAGTGAAACAGTGCCCTACACTGAACAATGTAAAATTAAACACAGCCCGACATTAAATACAGTACAATGAATCAGTGCCCTACACTGAACAATGTAAACTTAAACACAGCCCGACATTAAATACGGTACAATGAAACAGTGCCCGACAGTGAAGAATGTAAAATTAAACACAGCCCGACATTAAATACAGTACAATGAAACAGTGACCTACAGTGAACAATGTAAAATTAAACATAGCCCGACATTAAATACCGTGCAGTGAAACAGTGCCCTACACTGAACAATGTAAAATTAAACACAGCCCGACATTAAATACGGTACAATGAAACAGTGCCCTACAGTGAACAATGTACAATTAAACACAGCCCGACAGTAAATACGGTACAATGAAACAGTGCCCTACAGTGAACAATGTACAATTACACACAGCCCAACATTAAATACGGTAATATAAAACAGAGCCCGACATTAAATACAGTACACTGAAACAGTGACCTACAGTAAACAAGGCAAAATTAAACAGAGCCCGACATTAAATACAGTACAATGAAACAGTGCCCTACACTGAACAATGTAACATTAAACAGAGCCCGACATTAAATACAGGACAACGAAACAGTGCCCGACAGTGAACAAGGTAAAATTAAACAGAGCCCAACATTAAATACAGCACAATGAAACAATGCCCTGCAGTGAAGAATGTAAAATTAAACACAGCCCGACATTAAATACCGTGCAGTGAAACAGTGCCCTACACTGAACAATGTAAAATTAAACACAGCCCGACATTAAATACAGTACAATGAATCAGTGCCCTACACTGAACAATGTAATCTTAAACACAGCCCGACATTAAATACGGTACAATGAAACAGTGCCCTACAGTGAACAATGTACAATTAAACACAGCCCAACATTAAATACGGTAATATAAAACAGAGCCCGACATTAAATACAGTACACTGAAACAGTGACCTACAGTAAACAAGGCAAAATTAAACAGAGCCCGACATTAAATACAGTACAATGAAACAGTGCCCTACACTGAACAATGTAACATTAAACAGAGCCCGACATTAAATACAGGACAACGAAACAGTGCCCGACAGTGAACAAGGTAAAATTAAACAGAGCCCAACATTAAATACAGCACAATGAAACAATGCCCTGCAGTGAAGAATGTAAAATTAAACACAGCCCGACATTAAATACCGTGCAGTGAAACAGTGCCCTACACTGAACAATGTAAAATTAAACACAGCCCGACATTAAATACAGTACAATGAATCAGTGCCCTACACTGAACAATGTAAACTTAAACACAGCCCGACATTAAATACGGTACAATGAAACAGTGCCCTACAGTGAACAATGTACAATTACACACAGCCCAACATTAAATACGGTACAATGAAACAGTGCCCTACAGTGAACAATGTACAATTAAACACAGCCCAACATTAAATACGGTAATATAAAACAGTGTCCTACACTGAACAAGGTAAAATTAAACAGAGCCCGACATTAAATACAGTACAATGAAACAGTGCCCTACAGTGAACAATGTACAATTAAACACAGCCCGACATTAAATACGGCACAATGAAACAGTGCCCTACAGTGAACAATGTACAATTAAACACAGCCCGACAGTAAATACGGTACAATGAAACAGTGCCCTACACTGAACAAGGTAAAATTAAACAGAGCCCGACATTAAATACGGTACAATGAAACAGTGCCCTACAGTGAACAATGTACAATTAAACAGAGCCCGACATTAAATACGGTACAGTGAAACAGTGCCCTGCAGTGAACAATGTAAAATTAAACAGAGCCCGACATTAAATACGGTACAATAAATCAGTGCCCTACACTGAACAATGTAAAATTAAACACAGCCCGAAATTAAATACAGTAAAATGAAACAGTGCCCTACAGTGAACAAGGTAAAATTAAACAGAGCCGGACATTAAATACAGTACAATGAAACAGTGACCTACAGTGAACAAGGTAAAATTAAACAGAGCCCGACATTAAATACAGTACAATGAAACAGTGCCCTACAAGCAACGAGGTAAAATTAAACAGAGCCCGACATTAAATACAGCACAATGAAACAGTGCCTTACAGTGAACAATGTAAAATTAAACAGAGCCCGACATTAAATACGGTACAATGAAACAGTGCCCTACAAGCAACAAGGTAAAATTAAACAGAGCTCTACATTAAATACGGTACAATGAAACAGTGCCCTACAAGCAACAATGTACAATTAAACACAGCCCGACATGCAATACAGTACAATGAAACAGTGACCTACAGTGAACAATGTAAAATTAAATCTAGCCCGACATTAAATACGGTACAGTGAAACAGTGCCCTACACTGAACAATGTAAAATTAAACACAGCCCGACATTAAATACAGTACAATGAATCAGTGCCCTACACTGAACAATGTACAATTAAACACAGCCCAACATTAAATACGGTACAATGAAACAGTGTCCTACAGTGAACAATGTGCAATTAAACACAGCCCGACATTAAATACGGTAATATGAAACAGTGCCCTACACTGAACAAGGTGAAATTAAACACAGCCCGACATTAAATACGGTACAATGAAACAGAGCCCGACATTAAATACAGTACACTGAAACAGTGACCTACAGTAAACAAGGCAAAATTAAACAGAGCCCGACATTAAATACAGTACAATGAAACAGTGCCCTACACTGAACAATGTAACATTAAACAGAGCCCGACATTAAATACAGGACAACGAAACAGTGCCCGACAGTGAACAAGGTAAAATTAAACAGAGCCCAACATTAAATACAGCACAATGAAACAATGCCCTGCAGTGAAGAATGTAAAATTAAACACAGCCCGACATTAAATACAGTACAATGAAACAGTGACCGACAGTGAACAATGTAAAATTAAACATAGCCCGACATTAAATACCGTGCAGTGAAACAGTGCCCTACACTGAACAATGTAAACTTAAACACAGCCCGACATTAAATACGGTACAATGAAACAGTGCCCTACAGTGAACAATGTACAATTACACACAGCCCAACATTAAATACGGTACAATGAAACAGTGCCCAACAGTGAACAATGTACAATTAAACACAGCCCAACATTAAATACGGTAATATAAAACAGTGTCCTACACTGAACAAGGTAAAATTAAACAGAGCCCGACATTAAATACAGTACAATGAAACAGTGCCCTACACTGAACAATGTAAACTTAAACACAGCCCGACATTAAATACGGTACAATGAAACAGTGCCCTACAGTGAACAATGTACAATTAAACACAGCCCGACAGTAAATACGGTACAATGAAACAGTGCCCTACAGGGAACAATGTACAATTACACACAACCCAACATTAAATACGGTAATATAAAACAGTGTCCTACACTGAACAAGGTAAAATTAAACAGAGCCCGACATTAAATACAGTACAATGAAACAGTGCCCTACAGTGAACAATGTACAATTAAACACAGCCCGTCATTAAATACGGTACAATGAAACAGTGCCCTACAGTGAACAATGTACAATTAAACACAGCCCGACAGTAAATACGGTACAATGAAACAGTGCCCTACACTGAACAAGGTAAAATTAAACAGAGCCCGACATTAAATACGGTACAATGAAACAGTGCCCTAATGTGAACAATGTAAAATAAAACAGAGCCCGACATTAAATACGGTACAATGAAACAGTGCACTACAGAGAACAATGTAAAATTAAACACAGCCCGACATTAAATACGGTGCAATGAATCAGTGCCCTACCAGCAACAATGTAAAATTAAACAGAGCCCGACATTAAATACGGTACAGTGAAACAGTGCCCTGCAGTGAACAATGTAAAATTAAACAGAGCCCGACATTAAATACGGAACAATAAATCAGTGCCCTACACTGAACAATGTAAAATTAAACACAGCCCGAAATTAAATACAGTAAAATGAAACAGTGCCCTACAGTGAACAAGGTAAAATTAAACAGAGCCGGACATTAAATACAGTACAATGAAACAGTGCCCTACAGTGAACAAGGTAAAATTAAACAGAGCCCGACATTAAATACAGTACAATGAAACAGTGCCCTACAAGCAACGAGGTAAAATTAAACAGAGCCCGACATTAAATACAGCACAATGAAACAGTGCCCTACAGTGAACAATGTAAAATTAAACAGAGCCCGACATTAAATACGGTACAATGAAACAGTGCCCTACAAGCAACAAGGTAAAATTAAACAGAGCCCGACATTAAATACAGTGCAATGAAACAGTGCCCTACAGTGAACAATGTAAAATTAAACAAAGCCCGACATTAAATACAGTACAATGAAACAGTGCCCTACAAGCTACAATGTAAAATTAAACAGAGCGCGACATTAAATACGGTACAATGAAACAGTGCCCTACAAGCAACAATGTACAATTAAACACAGCCCGACATTAAATACAGTACAATGAAACAGTGACCTACAGTGAACAATGTAAAATTAAACAGAGCCCGACATTAAATACAGTACAATGAAACAGTGCCCTACAGTGAACAATGTACAATTAAACACACCCCGTCATTAAATACGGTAATATGAAAGAGTGCCCTACACTGAACAAGGTAAAATTAAACACACCCCGACATTAAATACGGTACAATGAAACAGTGCCCTACACTGAACAATGTAAAATTAAACACAGCCCGATATTAAATGCGGTACAATGAAACAGTGCCCTCCACTGAACAAGGTAAAATTAAACAGAGCCCGACATTAAATACAGTACAATGAAACAGTGCCCTACAGTGAACAATGTACAATTAAACACAGCCCGACATTAAATACGGTACAATGAAACAGTGCCCTGCAGTGAACAATGTACAATTAAACACAGCCCGACAGTAAATACGGTACAATGAAACAGTGCCCTACACTGAACAAGGTAAAATTAAACAGAGCCCGTCATTAAATACGGTACAATGAAACAGTGCCCTACACTGAACAAGGTAAAATTAAACAGAGCCCGACATTAAATGCGGTACAATGAAACAGTGCCCTACAGTGAACAAGGTAAAATTCAACAGAGTTCGACATTAAATACAGTACAATGAAACAGTGCCCTACAAGCAATGAGGTAAAATTAAACAGAGCCCGTCATTAAATACAGCACAATGAAACAGTGCCCTACAGTGAAAAATGTAAAATTAAACACAGCCCGACATTAAATACGGTACAATGAAACAGTGACCTACAGTGAACAAGGTAAAATTAAACAGAGCCCGACATTAAATACGGTACAATGAAACAGTGCCCTACAAGCAACAAGGTAAAATTAAACAGCGCCCGACATTAAGTACAGTACAATGAAACAGTGACCTACAGTGAACAATGTAAAATTAAACAGAGCCCGACATTAAATACGGTACAGTGAAACAGTGCCAAACACTGAACAATGTAAAATTAAACACAGCCCGACTTTAAATACAGTACAATGAATCAGTGCCCTACACTGAACAATGTAAACTTAAACACAGCCCGACATTAAATACGGTAGAATGAAACAGTGCCCTACAGTGAACAATGTACAATTAAACACAGCCCAACATTAAATACGGTACAATGAAACAGTGCCCGACAGTGAACAATGTACAATTAAACACAGCCCAACATTAAATACGGTACAATGAAACAGTGTCCTACAGTGAACAAGGTAAAATTAAACAGAGCCCAACATTAAATACAGCACAATGAAACAATGCCCTGCAGTGAAGAATGTAAAATTAACCAGAGCACGACATTAAATAAAGTACAATGTAACCGTGCCCTCCACTGAGCAAGGTAAAATTAAACACAGCCCGACATTAAATACAGTACAATGAAACAGTGACCTACAGTGAACAATGTAAAATTAAACATATCCCGACATTAAATACGGTACAATGAAACAGTGCCCTACAGTGAACGATGTAAAATTAAACAGAGCACGACATTAAATACAGTACAATGTAACAGTGCCCTCCACTGAGCAAGGTAAAATTAAACACAGCCCGACATTAAATACGGTACAATGAAAGAGTGCCCTACAGTGAACAATGTACAATTAAACACACCCCAACATTAAATACGGTACAATGAAACAGTGCCGGCAGTGAACAAGGTAAAATTAAACAGAGCCGGACATTAAATACAGTACAATGAAACAGTGCCCTACAGTGAACAAGGTAAAATTAAACAGAGCCCGACATTAAATACAGTACAATGAAACAGTGCCCTACAAGCAACGAGGTAAAATTAAACAGAGCCCGACATTAAATACAGCACAATTAAACAGTGCCCTACAGTGAACAATGTAAAATTAAACAGAGCCCGACATTAAATACAGTACAATGAAACAGTGCCCTACAGTGAACAATGTACAATTAAACACACCCCGTCATTAAATACGGTAATATGAAAGAGTGCCCTACACTGAACAAGGTAAAATTAAACACAGCCCGACATTAAATACGGTACAATGAAACAGTGCCCTACACTGAACAATGTAAAATTAAACACAGCCCGATATTAAATGCGGTACAATGAAACAGTGCCCTCCACTGAACAAGGTAAAATTAAACAGAGCCCGACATTAAATACAGTACAATGAAACAGTGCCCTACAGTGAACAATGTACAATTAAACACAGCCCGACATTAAATACGGTACAATGAAACAGTGCCCTGCAGTGAACAATGTACAATTAAACACAGCCCGACAGTAAATACGGTACAATGAAACAGTGCCCTACACTGAACAAGGTAAAATTAAACAGAGCCCGTCATTAAATACGGTACAATGAAACAGTGCCCTACAGTGAACAAGGTAAAATTCAACAGAGCCCGACATTAAATACAGTACAATGAAACAGTGCCCTACAAGCAATGAGGTAAAATTAAACAGAGCCCGACATTAAATACAGCACAATGAAACAGTGCCCTACAGTGAAAAATGTAAAATTAAACACAGCCCGACATTAAATACGGTACAATGAAACAGTGACCTACAGTGAACAAGGTAAAATTAAACAGAGCCCGACATTAAATACGGTACAATGAAACAGTGCCCTACAAGCAACAAGGTAAAATTAAACAGCGCCCGACATTAAGTACAGTACAATGAAACAGTGACCTACAGTGAACAATGTAAAATTAAACATAGCCCGACATTAAATACGGTACAGTGAAACAGTGCCCTACACTGAACAATGTAAAATTAAACACAGCCCGACTTTAAATACAGTACAATGAATCAGTGCCCTACACTGAACAATGTAAACTTAAACACAGCCCGACATTAAATACGGTAGAATGAAACAGTGCCCTACAGTGAACAATGTACAATTAAACACAGCCCAACATTAAATACGGTACAATGAAACAGTGCCCTACAAGAACAATGTACAATTAAACACAGCCCAACATTAAATACGGTACAATGAAACAGTGTCCTACAGTGAACAAGGTAAAATTAAACAGAGCCCAACATTAAATACAGCACAATGAAACAATGCCCTGCAGTGAAGAATGTAAAATTAACCAGAGCACGACATTAAATAAAGTACAATGTAACCGTGCCCTCCACTGAGCAAGGTAAAATTAAACACAGCCCGACATTAAATACAGTACAATGAAACAGTGACCTACAGTGAACAATGTAAAATTAAACATATCCCGACATTAAATACGGTACAATGAAACAGTGCCCTACAGTGAACGATGTAAAATTAAACAGAGCACGACATTAAATACAGTACAATGTAACAGTGCCCTCCACTGAGCAAGGTAAAATTAAACACAGCCCGACATTAAATACGGTACAATGAAAGAGTGCCCTACAGTGAACAATGTACAATTAAACACACCCCAACATTAAATACGGTACAATGAAACAGTGCCGACAGTGAACAAGGTAAAATTAAACACAGCCCGACATTAAATACGGTACAATGAAACAGTGCCCTACACTGAACAATGTAAAATAAAACACAGCCCGACATTAAATACGGTACAATGAAACATTGCCCTACACTGAACAAGGTAAAATTAAACAGAGCCCGACATTAAATACGTTACAATGAAACAGTGTCCTACACTGAACAATGTAAAATTAAACAGAGCCCGACATTAAATACGGTACAATGAAACAGTGCCCTACAGTGAACAAAGTAAAATTAAACAGAGCCCGGCATTAAATACTGAACAATGAAACAGTGCCCTACCAGTAACAATGTAAAATTAAACAGAGCCCGACATTAAATACGGTACAATGAAACAGTGCCCTACAGTGAACAAAGTAAAATTAAACAGAGCCCGGCATTAAATACAGTACAATGAAACAGGGCCCTAATGTGAACAATGTAAAATAAAACAGAGCCCGACATTAAATACAGTACAATGAAACAGTGCCCTACAGTGAACAAGGTAAAATTAAACAGAGCCCGACATTAAATACAGTACAATGAAACAGTGCCCTACAAGCAACGAGGTAAAATTAAACACAGCCCGACATTAAATGCCGTACAATGTAACAGTGCCCTACACTGAACAAGGTAAAATTAATCAGAGCCCGACATTAAATACAGCACAATGAAACAGTGCCCTACAGTGAACAATGTAAAATTAAACAGAGCCCGACATTAAATACAGTACACTGAAACAGTGACCTACAGGAAACAAGGCAAAATTAATCAGAGCCCGACATTAAATACAGTACAATGAAACAGTGCCCTCCACTGAACAATGTAACATTAAACAGAGCCCGACATTAAATACGGGACAACGAAACAGTGCCCGACAGTGAACAATGTAAAATTAAACACAGCCCGACATTAAATACAGTACAATGAAACAGTGACCTACAGTGAACAATGTAAAATTGAACACAGCCCGACATTAAATACAGTACAATGAAACAGTGACCTACAGTGAACAATGTAAAATTAAACATAGCCCGACATTAAATACGGTACAATGAAACAGTGCCCTACAGTGAACAATGTAAAATTAAACAGAGCAGGACATTAAATAAAGTACAATGTAACCGTGCCCTCCACTGAGCAAGGTAAAATTAAACACAGCCCGACATTAAATACAGTACAATGAAACAGTGACCTACAGTGAACAATGTAAAATTAAACATATCCCGACATTAAATACGGTACAATGAAACAGTGACCTACAGTGAACAATGTAAAATTAAACAGGCACGACATTAAATACAGTACAATGTAACAGTGCCCTCCACTGAGCAAGGTAAAATTAAACACAGTCCGACATTAAATACGGTACAATGAAAGAGTGCCCTACAGTGAACAATGTACAATTAAACACAGCCCGACATTAAATACGGTACAATGAAACAGTGCCTACAGTGAACAAGGTAAAATTAAACACAGCCCGACATTAAATACGGTACAATGAAACAGTGCCCTACACTGAACAATGTAAAATAAAACACAGCCCGACATTAAATACGGTACAATGAAACAGTGCCCTACACTGAACAAGGTAAATTTAAACAGAGCCCGACAGTAAATACGGTACAATGAAACAGTGCCCTACACTGAACAATGTAACATTAAACAGAGCCCGACATTAAATACAGGACAACGAAACAGTGCCCGACAGTGAACAAGGTAAAATTAAACAGAGCCCAACATTAAATACAGCACAATGAAACAATGCCCTGCAGTGAAGAATGTAAAATTAAACACAGCCCGACATTAAATACCGTGCAGTGAAACAGTGCCCTACACTGAACAATGTAAAATTAAACACAGCCCGACATTAAATACAGTACAATGAATCAGTGCCCTACACTGAACAATGTAATCTTAAACACAGCCCGACATTAAATACGGTACAATGAAACAGTGCCCTACAGTGAACAATGTACAATTAAACACAGCCCAACATTAAATACGGTAATATAAAACAGAGCCCGACATTAAATACAGTACACTGAAACAGTGACCTACAGTAAACAAGGCAAAATTAAACAGAGCCCGACATTAAATACAGTACAATGAAACAGTGCCCTACACTGAACAATGTAACATTAAACAGAGCCCGACATTAAATACAGGACAACGAAACAGTGCCCGACAGTGAACAAGGTAAAATTAAACAGAGCCCAACATTAAATACAGCACAATGAAACAATGCCCTGCAGTGAAGAATGTAAAATTAAACACAGCCCGACATTAAATACCGTGCAGTGAAACAGTGCCCTACACTGAACAATGTAAAATTAAACACAGCCCGACATTAAATACAGTACAATGAATCAGTGCCCTACACTGAACAATGTAAACTTAAACACAGCCCGACATTAAATACGGTACAATGAAACAGTGCCCTACAGTGAACAATGTACAATTACACACAGCCCAACATTAAATACGGTACAATGAAACAGTGCCCTACAGTGAACAATGTACAATTAAACACAGCCCAACATTAAATACGGTAATATAAAACAGTGTCCTACACTGAACAAGGTAAAATTAAACAGAGCCCGACATTAAATACAGTACAATGAAACAGTGCCCTACAGTGAACAATGTACAATTAAACACAGCCCGACATTAAATACGGCACAATGAAACAGTGCCCTACAGTGAACAATGTACAATTAAACACAGCCCGACAGTAAATACGGTACAATGAAACAGTGCCCTACACTGAACAAGGTAAAATTAAACAGAGCCCGACATTAAATACGGTACAATGAAACAGTGCCCTACAGTGAACAATGTACAATTAAACAGAGCCCGAAATTAAATACAGTAAAATGAAACAGTGCCCTACAGTGAACAAGGTAAAATTAAACAGAGCCGGACATTAAATACAGTACAATGAAACAGTGACCTACAGTGAACAAGGTAAAATTAAACAGAGCCCGACATTAAATACAGTACAATGAAACAGTGCCCTACAAGCAACGAGGTAAAATTAAACAGAGCCCGACATTAAATACAGCACAATGAAACAGTGCCCTAAAGTGAACAATGTAAAATTAAACAGAGCCCGACATTAAATACGGTACAATGAAACAGTGCCCTACAAGCAACAAGGTAAAATTAAACAGAGCTCTACATTAAATACGGTACAATGAAACAGTGCCCTACAAGCAACAATGTACAATTAAACACAGCCCGACATGCAATACAGTACAATGAAACAGTGACCTACAGTGAACAATGTAAAATTAAATCTAGCCCGACATTAAATACGGTACAGTGAAACAGTGCCCTACACTGAACAATGTAAAATTAAACACAGCCCGACATTAAATACAGTACAATGAATCAGTGCCCTACACTGAACAATGTAAACTTAAACACAGCCCGACATTAAATACGGTACAATGAAACAGTGCCCGACAGTGAACAATGTACAATTAAACACAGCCCAACATTAAATACGGTACAATGAAACAGTGTCCTACAGTGAACAATGTGCAATTAAACACAGCCCGACATTAAATACGGTAATATGAAACAGTGCCCTACACTGAACAAGGTGAAATTAAACACAGCCCGACATTAAATACGGTACAATGAAACAGAGCCCGACATTAAATACAGTACACTGAAACAGTGACCTACAGTAAACAAGGCAGAATTGAACAGAGCCCGACATTAAATACAGTACAATGAAACAGTGCCCTACACTGAACAATGTAACATTAAACAGAGCCCGACATTAAATACAGGACAACGAAACAGTGCCCGACAGTGAACAAGGTAAAATTAAACAGAGCCCAACATTAAATACAGCACAATGAAACAATGCCCTGCAGTGAAGAATGTAAAATTAAACACAGCCCGACATTAAATACAGTACAATGAAACAGTGACCGACAGTGAACAATGTAAAATTAAACATAGCCCGACATTAAATACCGTGCAGTGAAACAGTGCCCTACACTGAACAATGTAAACTTAAACACAGCCCGACATTAAATACGGTACAATGAAACAGTGCCCTACAGTGAACAATGTACAATTACACACAGCCCAACATTAAATACGGTACAATGAAACAGTGCCCAACAGTGAACAATGTACAATTAAACACAGCCCAACATTAAATACGGTAATATAAAACAGTGTCCTACACTGAACAAGGTAAAATTAAACAGAGCCCGACATTAAATACAGTACAATGAAACAGTGCCCTACACTGAACAATGTAAACTTAAACACAGCCCGACATTAAATACGGTACAATGAAACAGTGCCCTACAGTGAACAATGTACAATTAAACACAGCCCGACAGTAAATACGGTACAATGAAACAGTGCCCTACAGGGAACAATGTACAATTACACACAACCCAACATTAAATACGGTAATATAAAACAGTGTCCTACACTGAACAAGGTAAAATTAAACAGAGCCCGACATTAAATACAGTACAATGAAACAGTGCCCTACAGTGAACAATGTACAATTAAACACAGCCCGTCATTAAATACGGTACAATGAAACAGTGCCCTACAGTGAACAATGTACAATTAAACACAGCCCGACAGTAAATACGGTACAATGAAACAGTGCCCTACACTGAACAAGGTAAAATTAAACAGAGCCCGACATTAAATACGGTACAATGAAACAGTGCCCTAATGTGAACAATGTAAAATAAAACAGAGCCCGACATTAAATACGGTACAATGAAACAGTGCACTACAGAGAACAATGTAAAATTAAACACAGCCCGACATTAAATACGGTGCAATGAATCAGTGCCCTACCAGCAACAATGTAAAATTAAACAGAGCCCGACATTAAATACGGTACAGTGAAACAGTGCCCTGCAGTGAACAATGTAAAATTAAACAGAGCCCGACATTAAATACGGTACAATAAATCAGTGCCCTACACTGAACAATGTAAAATTAAACACAGCCCGAAATTAAATACAGTAAAATGAAACAGTGCCCTACCGTGAACAAGGTAAAATTAAACAGAGCCGGACATTAAATACAGTACAATGAAACAGTGCCCTACAGTGAACAAGGTAAAATTAAACAGAGCCCGACATTAAATACAGTACAATGAAACAGTGCCCTACAAGCAACGAGGTAAAATTAAACAGAGCCCGACATTAAATACAGCACAATGAAACAGTGCCCTACAGTGAACAATGTAAAATTAAACAGAGCCCGACATTAAATACGGTACAATGAAACAGTGCCCTACAAGCAACAAGGTAAAATTAAACAGAGCCCGACATTAAATACAGTGCAATGAAACAGTGCCCTACAGTGAACAATGTAAAATTAAACAAAGCCCGACATTAAATACAGTACAATGAAACAGTGCCCTACAAGCTACAATGTAAAATTAAACAGAGCGCGACATTAAATACGGTACAATGAAACAGTGCCCTACAAGCAACAATGTACAATTAAACACAGCCCGACATTAAATACAGTACAATGAAACAGTGACCTACAGTGAACAATGTAAAATTAAACAGAGCCCGACATTAAATACAGTACAATGAAACAGTGCCCTACAGTGAACAATGTACAATTAAACACACCCCGTCATTAAATACGGTAATATGAAAGAGTGCCCTACACTGAACAAGGTAAAATTAAACACACCCCGACATTAAATACGGTACAATGAAACAGTGCCCTACACTGAACAATGTAAAATTAAACACAGCCCGATATTAAATGCGGTACAATGAAACAGTGCCCTCCACTGAACAAGGTAAAATTAAACAGAGCCCGACATTAAATACAGTACAATGAAACAGTGCCCTACAGTGAACAATGTACAATTAAACACAGCCCGACATTAAATACGGTACAATGAAACAGTGCCCTGCAGTGAACAATGTACAATTAAACACAGCCCGACAGTAAATACGGTACAATGAAACAGTGCCCTACACTGAACAAGGTAAAATTAAACAGAGCCCGTCATTAAATACGGTACAATGAAACAGTGCCCTACACTGAACAAGGTAAAATTAAACAGAGCCCGACATTAAATGCGGTACAATGAAACAGTGCCCTACAGTGAACAAGGTAAAATTCAACAGAGTTCGACATTAAATACAGTACAATGAAACAGTGCCCTACAAGCAATGAGGTAAAATTAAACAGAGCCCGACATTAAATACAGCACAATGAAACAGTGCCCTACAGTGAAAAATGTAAAATTAAACACAGCCCGACATTAAATACGGTACAATGAAACAGTGACCTACAGTGAACAAGGTAAAATTAAACAGAGCCCGACATTAAATACGGTACAATGAAACAGTGCCCTACAAGCAACAAGGTAAAATTAAACAGCGCCCGACATTAAGTACAGTACAATGAAACAGTGACCTACAGTGAACAATGTAAAATTAAACAGAGCCCGACATTAAATACGGTACAGTGAAACAGTGCCCTACACTGAACAATGTAAAATTAAACACAGCCCGACTTTAAATACAGTACAATGAATCAGTGCCCTACACTGAACAATGTAAACTTAAACACAGCCCGACATTAAATACGGTAGAATGAAACAGTGCCCTACAGTGAACAATGTACAATTAAACACAGCCCAACATTAAATACGGTACAATTAAACAGTGCCCTACAGTGAACAATGTACAATTAAACACAGCCCAACATTAAAT
The DNA here is from genome assembly GCF_047496885.1 of Scyliorhinus torazame. Lineage (NCBI taxonomy): Eukaryota > Metazoa > Chordata > Chondrichthyes > Carcharhiniformes > Scyliorhinidae > Scyliorhinus > Scyliorhinus torazame. The sequence continues at coordinate 14,794,598 of NC_092711.1, forward strand.
ACGGTACAATGAAACAGTGTCCTACAGTGAACAAGGTAAAATTAAACAGAGCCCAACATTAAATACAGCACAATGAAACAATGCCCTGCAGTGAAGAATGTAAAATTAACCAGAGCACGACATTAAATAAAGTACAATGTAACCGTGCCCTCCACTGAGCAAGGTAAAATTAAACACAGCCCGACATTAAATACAGTACAATGAAACAGTGACCTACAGTGAACAATGTAAAATTAAACATATCCCGACATTAAATACGGTACAATGAAACAGTGCCCTACAGTGAACAATGTAAAATTAAACAGAGCCCGACATTAAATACAGTACACTGAAACAGTGACCTACAGGAAACAAGGCAAAATTAATCAGAGCCCGACATTAAATACAGTACAATGAAACAGTGCCCTCCACTGAACAATGTAACATTAAACAGAGCCCGACATTAAATACGGGACAACGAAACAGTGCCCGACAGTGAACAATGTAAAATTAAACAGAGCCCGACATTAAATACGGTACAATGAAACAGTGCCCTACAGTGAACGATGTAAAATTAAACAGAGCACGACATTAAATACAGTACAATGTAACAGTGCCCTCCACTGAGCAAGGTAAAATTAAACACAGCCCGACATTAAATACGATACAATGAAAGAGTGCCCTACAGTGAACAATGTACAATTAAACACACCCCAACATTAAATACGGTACAATGAAACAGTGCCGACAGTGAACAAGGTAAAATTAAACAGAGCCGGACATTAAATACAGTACAATGAAACAGTGCCCTACAGTGAACAAGGTAAAATTAAACAGAGCCCGACATTAAATACAGTACAATGAAACAGTGCCCTACAAGCAACGAGGTAAAATTAAACAGAGCCCGACATTAAATACAGCACAATTAAACAGTGCCCTACAGTGAACAATGTAAAATTAAACAGAGCCCGACATTAAATACGGTACAATGAAACAGTGCCCTACAAGCAACAAGGTAAAATTAAACAGAGCCCGACATTAAATACAGTGCAATGAAACAGTGCCCTACAGTGAACAATGTAAAATTAAACAAAGCCCGACATTAAATACAGTACAATGAAACAGTGCCCTACAAGCTACAATGTAAAATTAAACAGAGCGCGACATTAAATACGGTACAATGAAACAGTGCCCTACAAGCAACAATGTACAATTAAACACAGCCCGACATTAAATACAGTACAATGAAACAGTGACCTACAGTGAACAATGTAAAATTAAACAGAGCCCGACATTAAATACAGTACAATGAAACAGTGCCCTACAGTGAACAATGTACAATAAAACACACCCCGTCATTAAATACGGTAATATGAAAGAGTGCCCTACACTGAACAAGGTAAAATTAAACACAGCCCGACATTAAATACGGTACAATGAAACAGTGCCCTACACTGAACAATGTAAAATTAAACACAGCCCGATATTAAATGCGGTACAATGAAACAGTGCCCTCCACTGAACAAGGTAAAATTAAACAGAGCCCGACATTAAATACAGTACAATGAAACAGTGCCCTACAGTGAACAATGTACAATTAAACACAGCCCGACATTAAATACGGTACAATGAAACAGTGCCCTGCAGTGAACAATGTACAATTAAACACAGCCCGACAGTAAATACGGTACAATGAAACAGTGCCCTACACTGAACAAGGTAAAATTAAACAGAGCCCGTCATTAAATACGGTACAATGAAACAGTGCCCTACAGTGAACAAGGTAAAATTCAACAGAGCCCGACATTAAATACAGTACAATGAAACAGTGCCCTACAAGCAATGAGGTAAAATTAAACAGAGCCCGACATTAAATACAGCACAATGAAACAGTGCCCTACAGTGAAAAATGTAAAATTAAACACAGCCCGACATTAAATACGGTACAATGAAACAGTGACCTACAGTGAACAAGGTAAAATTAAACAGAGCCCGACATTAAATACGGTACAATGAAACAGTGCCCTACAAGCAACAAGGTAAAATTAAACAGCGCCCGACATTAAGTACAGTACAATGAAACAGTGACCTACAGTGAACAATGTAAAATTAAACATAGCCCGACATTAAATACGGTACAGTGAAACAGTGCCCTACACTGAACAATGTAAAATTAAACACAGCCCGACTTTAAATACAGTACAATGAATCAGTGCCCTACACTGAACAATGTAAACTTAAACACAGCCCGACATTAAATACGGTAGAATGAAACAGTGCCCTACAGTGAACAATGTACAATTAAACACAGCCCAACATTAAATACGGTACAATGAAACAGTGCCCTACAGTGAACAATGTACAATTAAACACAGCCCAACATTAAATACGGTACAATGAAACAGTGTCCTACAGTGAACAAGGTAAAATTAAACAGAGCCCAACATTAAATACAGCACAATGAAACAATGCCCTGCAGTGAAGAATGTAAAATTAACCAGAGCACGACATTAAATAAAGTACAATGTAACCGTGCCCTCCACTGAGCAAGGTAAAATTAAACACAGCCCGACATTAAATACAGTACAATGAAACAGTGACCTACAGTGAACAATGTAAAATTAAACATATCCCGACATTAAATACGGTACAATGAAACAGTGCCCTACAGTGAACGATGTAAAATTAAACAGAGCACGACATTAAATACAGTACAATGTAACAGTGCCCTCCACTGAGCAAGGTAAAATTAAACACAGCCCGACATTAAATACGGTACAATGAAAGAGTGCCCTACAGTGAACAATGTACAATTAAACACACCCCAACATTAAATACGGTACAATGAAACAGTGCCGACAGTGAACAAGGTAAAATTAAACACAGCCCGACATTAAATACGGTACAATGAAACAGTGCCCTACACTGAACAATGTAAAATAAAACACAGCCCGACATTAAATACGGTACAATGAAACATTGCCCTACACTGAACAAGGTAAAATTAAACAGAGCCCGACATTAAATACGTTACAATGAAACAGTGTCCTACACTGAACAATGTAAAATTAAACAGAGCCCGACATTAAATACGGTACAATGAAACAGTGCCCTACAGTGAACAAAGTAAAATTAAACAGAGCCCGGCATTAAATACTGAACAATGAAACAGTGCCCTACCAGTAACAATGTAAAATTAAACAGAGCCCGACATTAAATACGGTACAATGAAACAGTGCCCTACAGTGAACAAAGTAAAATTAAACAGAGCCCGGCATTAAATACAGTACAATGAAACAGGGCCCTAATGTGAACAATGTAAAATAAAACAGAGCCCGACATTAAATACAGTACAATGAAACAGTGCCCTACAGTGAACAAGGTAAAATTAAACAGAGCCCGACATTAAATACAGTACAATGAAACAGTGCCCTACAAGCAACGAGGTAAAATTAAACACAGCCCGACATTAAATGCCGTACAATGTAACAGTGCCCTACACTGAACAAGGTAAAATTAATCAGAGCCCGACATTAAATACAGCACAATGAAACAGTGCCCTACAGTGAACAATGTAAAATTAAACAGAGCCCGACATTAAATACAGTACACTGAAACAGTGACCTACAGGAAACAAGGCAAAATTAATCAGAGCCCGACATTAAATACAGTACAATGAAACAGTGCCCTCCACTGAACAATGTAACATTAAACAGAGCCCGACATTAAATACGGGACAACGAAACAGTGCCCGACAGTGAACAATGTAAAATTAAACACAGCCCGACATTAAATACAGTACAATGAAACAGTGACCTACAGTGAACAATGTAAAATTGAACACAGCCCGACATTAAATACAGTACAATGAAACAGTGACCTACAGTGAACAATGTAAAATTAAACATAGCCCGACATTAAATACGGTACAATGAAACAGTGCCCTACAGTGAACAATGTAAAATTAAACAGAGCAGGACATTAAATAAAGTACAATGTAACCGTGCCCTCCACTGAGCAAGGTAAAATTAAACACAGCCCGACATTAAATACAGTACAATGAAACAGTGACCTACAGTGAACAATGTAAAATTAAACATATCCCGACATTAAATACGGTACAATGAAACAGTGACCTACAGTGAACAATGTAAAATTAAACAGGCACGACATTAAATACAGTACAATGTAACAGTGCCCTCCACTGAGCAAGGTAAAATTAAACACAGTCCGACATTAAATACGGTACAATGAAAGAGTGCCCTACAGTGAACAATGTACAATTAAACACAGCCCGACATTAAATACGGTACAATGAAACAGTGCCTACAGTGAACAAGGTAAAATTAAACACAGCCCGACATTAAATACGGTACAATGAAACAGTGCCCTACACTGAACAATGTAAAATAAAACACAGCCCGACATTAAATACGGTACAATGAAACAGTGCCCTACACTGAACAAGGTAAATTTAAACAGAGCCCGACAGTAAATACGGTACAATGAAACAGTGTCCTACACTGAACAAGGTAAAATTAACAGAGCCCGACATTAAATACGGTACAATGAAACAGTGCCCTACAGTGAACAAGGTAAAATTAAACAGCCCAACATTAAATACAGCACAATGAAACAATGCCCTGCAGTGAACAATGTAAAATTAAACACAGCCCGACATTAAATACAGTACAATGAAACAGTGACCTACAGTGAACAATGTAAAATTAAACATAGCCCGACATTAAATACGGTACAATGAAACAGTGCCCTACAGTGAACAATGTAAAATTAAACAGAGCACGACATCAAATACGGTACAATGTAACCGTGCCCTCCACTGAGCAAGGTAAAATTAAACACAGCCCGACATTAAATACAGTACAATGAAACAGTGACCTACAGTGAACAATGTAAAATTAAACATATCCCGACATTAAATACGGTACAATGAAACAGTGCCCTACAGTGAACAATGTAAAATTAAACAGAGCACGACATTAAATACAGTACAATGTAACAGTGCCCTCCACTGAGCAAGGTAAAATTAAACACAGCCCGACATTAAATACGGTACAATGAAAGAGTGCCCTACAGTGAACAATGTACAATTAAACACAGCCCGACATTAAATACGGTACAATGAAACAGTGCCTACAGTGAACAAGGTAAAATTAAACACAGCCCGACATTAAATACGGTACAATGAAACAGTGCCCTACACTGAACAATGTAAAATAAAACACAGCCCGACATTAAATACGGTACAATGAAACAGTGCCCTACACTGAACAAGGTAAATTTAAACAGAGCCCGACAGTAAATACGGTACAATGAAACAGTGTCCTACACTGAACAAGGTAAAATTAAACAGAGCCCGACATTAAATACGGTACAATGAAACAGTGCCTACAGTGAACAAGGTAAAATTAAACACAGCCCGACATTAAATACGGTACAATGAAACAGTGCCCTACACTGAACAATGTAAAATAAAACACAGCCCGACATTAAATACGGTACAATGAAACAGTGCCCTACACTGAACAAGGTAAATTTAAACAGAGCCCGACAGTAAATACGGTACAATGAAACAGTGTCCTACACTGAACAAGGTAAAATTAAACAGAGCCCGACATTAAATACGGTACAATGAAACAGTGCCCTACAGTGATCAATGTAAAATTAAACACAGCCCGACATTAAATACGATACAATGAATCAGTGCCCTACCAGTAACAATGTAAAATTAAACAGAGCCCGACATTAAATACGGTACAATGAAACAGTGCCCTACAGTGAACAAAGTAAAATTAAACAGAGCCCGGCATTAAATACAGTACAATGAAACAGGGCCCTAATGTGAACAATGTAAAATAAAACAGAGCCCGACATTAAATACAGTACAATGAAACAGTGCCCTACAGTGAACAAGGTAAAATTAAACAGAGCCCGACATTAAATACAGTACAATGAAACAGTGCCCTACAAGCAACGAGGTAAAATTAAACACATCCCGACATTAAATGCCGTACAATGTAACAGTGCCCTACATCGAACAAGGTAAAATTAATCAGAGCCCGACATTAAATACAGCACAATGAAACAGTGCCCTACAGTGAACAATGTAAAATTAAACAGAGCCCGACATTAAATACAGTACAATGAAACAGTGACCTACAGTGAACAAGGTAAAATTAAACAGAGCCCGACATTAAATACAGTACAATGAAACAGTGCCCTACAAGCTACAAGGTAAAATTAAACAGAGCCCAACATTAAATACGGTAGAATGAAACAGTGCACTACACTGAACAATGTAAAATTTAAAACAGCCCGACATTAAATACGGTGCAATGAAACAGTGACCTACAAGCAACAAGGTAAAATTAAACAGAGCCCGACATTAAATACAGTACAATGAAACAGTGACCTACAGTGAACAATGTAAAATTAAACATAGCCCGACATTAAATACGGTACAGTGAAACAGTGCCCTACAGTGAACAATGTAAAATTAAACACAGCCCGACATTAAATACAGTACAATGAAACAGTGACCTACAGTGAACAAGGTAAAATTAAACAGAGCCCGACATTAAATACAGTACAATGAAACAGTGCCCTACAAGCTACAATGTAAAATTAAACAGAGCTCGACATTAAATACGGTACAATGAAACAGTGCCCTACAAGCAACAAGGTAAAATTAAACAGAGCCCAACATTAAATACGGTAGAATGAAACAGTGCACTACACTGAACAATGTAAAATTAAACACAGCCCGACATTAAATACGGTGCAATGAAACAGTGACCTACAGTGAACAAGGTAAAATTAAACAGAGCCCGACATTAAATACGGTACAATGAAACAGTGCCCTACAAGCAACAAGGAAAATTAAACAGCGCACGACATTAAGTCCAGTACAATGAAACAGTGACCTACAGTGAACAATGTAAAATTAAACATAGCCCGATATTAAATACGGTACAGTGAAACAGTGCCCTACACTGAACAATGTTAAATTAAACACAGCCCGACATTAAATACAGTACAATGAATCAGTGCCCTACACTGAACAATGTAAACTTAAACACAGCCCGACATTAAATACGGTACAATGAAACAGTGCCCTACAGTGAACAATGTACAATTAAACACAGCCCAACATTAAATACGGTACAATGAAACAGTGTCCTACAGTGAACAATGTACAATTAAACACAGCCCGACATTAAATACGGTAATATGAAACAGTGCCCTACACTGAACAAGGTAAAATTAAACACAGCCCGACATTAAATACGGTACAATGAAACAGAGCCCGACATTAAATACAGTACACTGAAACAGTGACCTACAGGAAACAAGGCAAAATTAAACAGAGCCCGACATTAAATACAGTACAATGAAACAGTGCCCTCCACTGAACAATGTAACATTAAACAGAGCCCGACATTAAATACGGGACAACGAAACAGTGCCCGACAGTGAACAAGGTAAAATTAAACAGCCCAACATTAAATACAGCACAATGAAACAATGCCCTGCAGTGAACAATGTAAAATTAAACACAGCCCGACATTAAATACAGTACAATGAAACAGTGACCTACAGTGAACAATGTAAAATTAAACATAGCCCGACATTAAATACGGTACAATGAAACAGTGCCCTGCAGTGAACAATGTAAAATTAAACAGAGCACGACATTAAATAAAGTACAATGTAACCGTGCCCTCCACTGAGCAAGGTAAAATTAAACACAGCCCGACATTAAATACAGTACAATGAAACAGTGACCTACAGTGAACAATGTAAAATTAAACATATCCCGACATTAAATACGGTACAATGAAACAGTGCCCTACAGTGAACAATGTAAAATTAAACAGAGCACGACATTAAATACAGTACAATGAAACAGTGTCCTACACTGAACAAGGTAAAATTAAACAGAGCCCGACATTAAATACGGTACAATGAAACAGTGCCCTACAGTGAACAATGTAAAATTAAACACAGCCCGACATTAAATACGATACAATGAATCAGTGCCCTACCAGTAACAATGTAAAATTAAACAGAGCCCGACATTAAATACGGTACAATGAAACAGTGCCCTACAGTGAACAATGTAAAATTAAACAGAGCACGACATTAAATACAGTACAATGTAACAGTGCCCTCCACTGAGCAAGGTAAAATTAAACACAGCCCGACAGTAAATACGGTACAATGAAAGAGTGCCCTACAGTGAACAATGTACAATTAAACACAGCCCAACATTAAATACGGTACAATGAAACAGTGCCTACAGTGAACAAGGTAAAATTAAACACAGCCCGACATTAAATACGGTACAATGAAACAGTGCCCTACACTGAACAATGTAAAATAAAACACAGCCCGACATTAAATACGGTACAATGAAACAGTGCCCTACACTGAACAAGGTAAATTTAAACAGAGCCCGACAGTAAATACGGTACAATGAAACAGTGTCCTACACTGAACAAGGTAAAATTAAACAGAGCCCGACATTAAATACGGTACAATGAAACAGTGCCCTACAGTGAACAATGGAAAATTAAACACAGCCCGACATTAAATACGATACAATGAATCAGTGCCCTACCAGTAACAATGTAAAAATAAACAGAGCCCGACATTAAATACGGTACAATGAAACAGTGCCCTACAGTGAACAAAGTAAAATTAAACAGAGCCCGGCATTAAATACAGTACAATTAAACAGGGCTCTAATGTGAACAATGTAAAATAAAACAGAGCCCGACATTAAATACAGTACAATGAAACAGTGCCCTACAGTGAACAAGGTAAAATTAAACAGAGCCCGACATTAAATACAGTACAATGAAACAGTGCCCTACAAGCAACGAGGTAAAATTAAACACAGCCCGACATTAAATGCGGTACAATGAAACAGTGCCCTACACTGAACAAGGTAAAATTAAACAGAGCCCGACATTAAATACAGTACAATGAAACAGTGCCCTACAAGCTACAAGGTAAAATTAAACAGAGCCCAACATTAAATACGGTAGAATGAAACAGTGCACTACACTGAACAATGTAAAATTAAACACAGCCCGACATTAAATACGGTGCAATGAAACAGTGACCTACAAGCAACAAGGTAAAATTAAACAGAGCCCGACATTAAATACAGTACAATGAAACAGTGACCTACAGTGAACAATGTAAAATTAAACAGAGCACGACATTAAATATTTACAGTGGTCCCTGGGTAGAATATCATCATTTACACTGGCTCCTGCGATATTAATTATTATTTACTGCGGTACTTGGATAGTATATCAATATTTACAGTGGACCACGTGTAGAATATCATTATTTACCGTGGTCCCTGGGTATTATATAATTGTTCAAAGTGGTCCCTGTGTAGAATATCATTATTTACATTGGTCCCTGGGTAGAATATCATTATTTACAGTGTTCCCTGGGTAGTATATCATTATTTACAGTGATCCCTGGGTATTATATCATTGTTTAAAGTGGTCCCTGTGTAGAATATCATTATTTACAGTGGTCCCTGGGTAGTGTATCATTATTTACAGTGGTCACTGGGTAGAATATCATTATTTACAGTTGTCCCTGGGTAATATATCATTAGTTACATTGTTCCCTGGGTAATGTCTCAATATTTACAGCGCCCTGGTTATTTATAAATATTAACAGAGGTCCCGGCGTACAATATCATTATTTGCAGTTGTCCGTGTGTATAATATCATTATTTACAGTGGTCCCTCGGTAGTGTATCATTATTTACAGTGGTCACTGGGTAGAATATCATTATTTACAGTGGTCCCTGGGTAATATATCATTAGTTACATTGTTCCCTGGGTAATGTCTCAATATTTACAGCGCCCTGGTTATTTATAAATATTAACAGAGGTCCCGGCGTACAATATCATTATTTACAGTGGTCCCTGGGTAGAATATCATCATTTACAGTGGCTCCTGGGATATTAATTATTATTTACTGTGATACATGGATTGTATATCAATATTTACAGTGGACCACGGGTAGAATATCATTATTTACAATGTACCGTAGGTAGTACATCATTATTTTCCGTGGTCCCTGGATAGTATATCAATATTTACAGTGGTCCCTGGGTAGTGTATCATTATTTACCGTGGTCACTGGGTATTATATCATTGATGTGGAGATGCCGGCGTTGGACTGGGGTGAGCACAGTACGAAGTCTTACAACACCAGGTTAAAGTCCAACAGGTTTGTTTCGATGTCACTAGGTTTCGGAGCGCTGCTCCTTCCTCAGGTGAATGAAGAGGTCTCATTCCCGGTCTCATTCCCTCTCATTCCGGAGGACCCCTCCGGAAGGCAGCTGCCTTAGACTCTACATGTATGCTCAAGCCGTCAGGAGTCGCGTCAATGCCAGATTCATCAGTCGCATTCACAAGTCAGCCCCGAACGTCACCCAAGCACAACGCAATGCCATCCGCGCTCTCAACACCAAACACAGCATCGTCATCAAACCAGCAGACAAAGGGGGGGCCACTGTCGTACTGAACAGAACGGACTACTGCAAAGAAGTATACCGACAACTGAACAACCAAGAACACTCCAGACAGTTACCCGCAGATCCGACCAAGGAACACATCCGCCAACTTAACAGACTGATCAAGACCTTGGATCCAGATCTTCAGAGCACCCTACGTGCTCTCATCCCACGTACTCCCCGCATTGGAGATATCTACTGCCTCCCAAAAATACATAAGGCCAACACACCAGGCCGCCCTATCGTTTCAGGCAATGGGACCCTGTGTGAGAACCTCTCTGGCTACATCGAGGGCATCTTGAAACCCATCGTACAAGGTACACCCAGCTTCTGTCGCGACACGATGGACTTCCTACAGGAACTCAGCACCCATGGACCAGTTGAACCAGGAACATTCCTCGTCACAATGGACGTCTCGGCACTCTACACCAGCATCCCCTATGACGACGGCATTGCTGCAACAGCCTCAGTACTCAACACCGAAACTGCCAATCTCCAGACGCAATTCTGCAACTCATTCGCTTCATTCTTTATCACAACGTCTTCACCTTCGACAACAAGTTCTTCATTCAGACGCACGGAACAGCCATGGGGACCAAATTCGCACCCCAATACGCCAACATATTCATGCACAAGTTTGAAAAGGACCTACTCACCGCACAGGACCTTCAACCGATGTTATACACCTGATACATCGATGACATTTTTTTCCTTTGGACCCACGGCGAAGAATCACTGAAACGACTACACAATGACATTAATAAGTTCCATCCAACCATCAGACTCACCATGGACTACTCGCCAAAATCAGTTGCATTCTTGGACACACTCGTCTCCATCAAGGACGGTCACCTCAGCACTTCGCTTTACCGCAAACCCACGGATAACCTCACGATGTTCCACTTCTCCAGCTTCCACCCTAAACACATTAAAGAAGCCACCCCCTATGGACAAGCGCTCCGTATACACAGGATCTGCTCAGACGAGGAGGAGTGTAACAGACATCTACAGACGTTGAAATATGCCCTAGTACGAATGGGATATGGCACTCGACTCGTCGATCGACAGTTCCAACGCGCCACAGTGAAAAACCGGACCGACCTCCTCAGAAGACAAACATGGGACACAACCGACAGAATACCCTTCGTCGTCCAGTCCTTCCCCGGAGCGGAGAAACTACGTCATCTTCTTCACAGCCTTCAACACGTCATTGATGACGATGAACATCTTGCCAAGGTCATCCCCACACCCCCACTACTTACCTTCAAACAACCGCGCAACCTCAATCGAACCATTGTTTGCAGCAAACTACCCAGTCTTCAGAACAGTGACCACGACACCACACAACCCTGTCATGGTAATCTGTGCAAGACGTGCCAGATCATCGACATGGATACCACTATTACACGTGAGAACAGCACCCACCAGGTACGCGGTACATACTCGTGCGACTCGGCCAGCGTTGTCTACCTCATACGCTGCAGGAAAGGATGTCCCGAAGCGTGGTACATTGGCGAGACCATGCAGACGCTGCGACAACGAATGAACGGACATCGCGCAACAATCACCAGGCAGGAATGTTCCCTTCCAGTCGGGGAACACTTCAGCAGTCAAGGGCATTCAGCCTCTGATCTCCGGGTAAGCGTTCTCCAAGGCGGCCTTCAGGACCCGCGACAACGCAGAATCGCCGAGCAGAAACTTATAGCCAAGTTCCGCACACATGAGTGCGGCCTCAACCGGGACCTGGGATTCGTGTCGCATTACAGTCATCCCCCACCGTCTGGCCTGCAAAATCCTACCAACTGTCCTGGCTTGGTACAATTCACACCTCTTTAACCTGGGGTTACCCCATCTCTGGATCTGTAAAGATTTAATCACCTGCTAATGCTCGCATTCCTAGCATTGATTGGCATCTTGGAATTTGTCTATATATGTGTTTCTGGAACAGACCTCTTCATTCACCTGAGGAAGGAGCAGCGCTCCGAAAGCTAGTGACATCGAAACAAACCTGTTTGACTTTAACCTGGTGTTGTAAGACTTCGAACTATTATATCATTGTTTAAAGTGGTCCCTGTGTAGAATATCGTTATTTACAGTGGTCCCTGGGTAGAATATCATTATTTACAGTGGTCCCTGGGTAGTGTATCATTATTTACAGAGGTCCCTGGGTAGAATATCATTATTTACAGTGGTCCCTGGGTAATATATCATTCTTTACATTGGTCCCTGGGTAATGTCTCAATATTTACAGTGGTCCCTGGGTAGAATATCATTATTTACACTGGCTCCTGTGCTATTAATTATTATTTACTGTGGTTATTGGAGAACATATCAATATTTACAGTGGACAACGGGTAGAATATCATTATTTACAATGTACCCTGGGTAGTACATCATTATTTACAGTGGTTCCTGGGTAGAATATCATTCTTTACAGTGGTCCCTGGGTCGATATCATTATCTACACTGGTCCCTGAGCAGTTTGTTATAACTTACAGTGGTCCTTGGGTAGTATATGAATATTTACAGTGGTCCCTGGGGTGTATATGATTATTTACAGTGGACCGTGGAAAGTATATCATTATTTACAGTGGCCACTGGGTAGTATACCATTATCTACAGTAGTCCCAGGATAGTAAATCACTATTTACTGTGGTACTTGGATAGTATATCAATATTTAGTGGACCCTGGGTAGAATATCATTATTTACACTGGCTCCTGGGATATTAATTATTATTTACTGTGGTACTTGGATAGTATATCAATATTTACAGTGGACCCTGGGTAGAATATCAGTATCTACAATGGTCCCTGGGTAGTACATCATTATTTACCGTGATCCCTGGGTAGTACATCATTATTTACCGTGATCCCTGGGTAGTACATCATTACTTACCGTGATCCCTGGGTAGTACATCATTATTTACAGTGATCCCTGGGGAGTAAATCGTTATGAACAGTTGCCCCTTTGTATTATATCCTTATTTACACTGGTCGATGTGTAGTATACTATTATTTACATTGGCTGTGGGTCGTTATCATCATTTACAGTGGTCACTGGATAGTATTTCATTATTTACAGTGGCGCCAGGGCAGTATATCGTTATTTTCAGTGGACCGTGGGCAGTATATCTTTATTTACAGTGTTCCCTGGGGAGTATCTCATTACTTACAGTGGACCCTGGGTATCATATCCAATATACAGTCGTCCCTGCGTTGTATATCATTATTTACAGAGGGGCCCTGGTAGTATTTCATTATTTACAGTGGTCCCTGAGCAGTATATCATTATTTACAGTTGTCCCTGGGTAAGATATCATTATTTACAGTGGTCCCTGGGTAGTATATCATTTTCTACAGTGGTCCCTGCGTAATATATCGTTATTTACAGTGGTCCCAGCGTCGTGTATCATGGTTTACAGTGGTCCCTGGACAGTATGTCATCAATTATAGTGTGCACTGTGCAGTACACCTTTATTCACAGTGGTCCATGGGCAGTATATCATTATTTACAGTGGTCCCTGGGAAGTATGTCATTATTTACACAGGTCACTGGGTAGTATATCATTATTTACAATGGTCCCTGGGCAGTATATCATTATTTACAGTGGCCCCTGGGCAGTATATCATCCTTTACAGTGGTCCCAGTGTAGTGTAGTATTATCTACAGTGGTCCCAGAGTGGCACATCATGATTTACAGTGGTCCCTGGACATTATGTCATCATTTATAGTGTGCCCTGTGTAGTACCTCTTAATTTACAGTGGATTCTGGATAGTATATCATTATTGACAGTAGTCCCTGGGTGGTATATCATTATTTACAGTGGTCTCTGGGAAATATATCATTATTTACAGTGGTCCCTGGACATTATGTCATCATTTATAGTGTGCCCTGTGTAGTACCTCTTAATTTACAGTGGATTCTGCATAGTATATCATTATTGACAGTAGTCCTGGGTGGTATATCATTATTTACAGTGGTCCCTGGGTAATATATCATTAGTTACATTGTTCCCTGGGTAATGTCTCAATATTTACAGCGCCCTGGTTATTTATAAATATTAACAGAGGTCCCGGCGTACAATATCATTATTTACAGTGGTCCCTGGGTAGAATATCATCATTTACAGTGGCTCCTGGGATATTAATTATAATTTACTGTGGTACTTGGATTGTATATCAATATTTACAGTGGACCACGGGTAGAATATCATTATTTACAATGTACCGTAGGTAATACATCATTATTTTCCGTGGTCCCTGGATAGTATATCAATATTTACAGTGGTCCCTGGGTAGTGTATCATTATTTACCGTGGTCACTGGGTATTATATCATTGATGTGGAGATGCCGGCGTTGGACTGGGGTGAGCACAGTACGAAGTCTTACAACACCAGGTTAAAGTCCAACAGGTTTGTTTCGATGTCACTAGGTTTCGGAGCGCTGCTCCTTCCTCAGGTGAATGAAGAGGTCTCATTCCCGGTCTCATTCCCTCTCATTCCGGAGGACCCCTCCGGAAGGCAGCTGCCTTAGACTCGACATGTATGCTCAAGCCGTCAGGAGTCGCGTCAATGCCAGATTCATCAGTCGCATTCACAAGACAGCCCCGAACGTCACCCAAGCACAACGCAATGCCATCCGCGCTCTCAAGACCAACCGCAGCATCGTCATCAAACCAGCAGACAAAGGGGGGGCCACTGTCGTACTGAACAGAACGGACTACTGCAAAGAAGTATACCGACAACTGAACAACCAAGAACACTCCAGACAGTTACCCGCAGATCCGACCAAGGAACACATCCGCCAACTTAACAGACTGATCAAGACCTTGGATCCAGATCTTCAGAGCACCCTACGTGCTCTCATCCCACGTACTCCCCGCATTGGAGATCTCTACTGCCTCCCAAAAATGCATAAGGCCAACACACCAGGCCGCCCTATCGTTTCAGGCAATGGGACCCTGTGTGAGAACCTCTCTGGCGACATCGAGGGCATCTTGAAACCCATCGTACAAGGTACACCCAGCTTCTGTCGCGACACGACGGACTTCCTACAGAAACTCAGCACCCATGGACCAGTTGAACCAGGAACATTCCTCGTCACAATGGACGTCTCGGCACTCTACACCAGCATCCCCTATGACGACGGCATTGCTGCAACAGCCTCAGTACTCAACACCGAAACTGCCAATCTCCAGACGCAATTCTGCAACTCATTCGCTTCATTCTTTATCACAACGTCTTCACCTTCGACAACAAGTTCTTCATTCAGACGCACGGAACAGCCATGGGGACCAAATTCGCACCCCAATACGCCAACATATTCATGCACAAGTTTGAAAAGGACCTACTCACCGCACAGGACCTTCAACCGATGTTATACACCTGATACATCGATGACATTTTTTTCCTTTGGACCCACGGCGAAGAATCACTGAAACGACTACACAATGACATTAATAAGTTCCATCCAACCATCAGACTCACCATGGACTACTCGCCAAAATCAGTTGCATTCTTGGACACACTCGTCTCCATCAAGGACGGTCACCTCAGCACTTCGCTTTACCGCAAACCCACGGATAACCTCACGATGTTCCACTTCTCCAGCTTCCACCCTAAACACATTAAAGAAGCCACCCCCTATGGACAAGCGCTCCGTATACACAGGATCTGCTCAGACGAGGAGGAGTGTAACAGACATCTACAGACGTTGAAATATGCCCTCGTACGAATGGGATATGGCACTCGACTCGTCGATCGACAGTTCCAACGCGCCACAGTGAAAAACCGGACCGACCTCCTCAGAAGACAAACATGGGACACAACCGACAGAATACCCTTCGTCGTCCAGTCCTTCCCCGGAGCGGAGAAACTACGTCATCTTCTTCACAGCCTTCAACACGTCATTGATGACGATGAACATCTTGCCAAGGTCATCCCCACACCCCCACTACTTACCTTCAAACAACCGCGCAACCTCAATCGAACCATTGTTTGCAGCAAACTACCCAGTCTTCAGAACAGTGACCACGACACCACACAACCCTGTCATGGTAATCTGTGCAAGACGTGCCAGATCATCGACATGGATACCACTATTACACGTGAGAACAGCACCCACCAGGTACGCGGTACAAACTCGTGCGATTCGGCCCACGTTGTCTACCTCATACGCTGCAGGAAAGGATGTTCCGAAGCGTGGTACATTGGCAAGACCATGCAGACGCTGCGACAACGAATGAACGGACATCGCGCAACAATCACCAGGCAGGAATGTTCCCTTCCAGTCGGGGAACACTTCAGCAGTCAAGGGCATTCAGCCTCTGATCTCCGGGTAAGCGTTCTCCAAGGCGGCCTTCAGGACCCGCGACAACGCAGAATCGCCGAGCAGAAACTTATAACCAAGTTCCGCACACATGAGTGCGGCCTCAACCGGGACCTGGGATTCGTGTCGCATTACAGTCATCCCCCACCGTCTGGCCTGCAAAATCCTACCAACTGTCCTGGCTTGGTACAATTCACACCTCTTTAACCTGGGGTTACCCCATCTCTGGATCTGTAAAGATTTAATCACCTGCTAATGCTCGCATTCCTAGCATTGATTGGCATCTTTGAATTCGTCTATATATGTGTTTCTGGAACAGACCTCTTCATTCACCTGAGGAAGGAGCAGCGCTCCGAAAGCTAGTGACATCGAAACAAACCTGTTGGACTTTAACCTGGTGTTGTAAGACTTCGAACTATTATATAATTGTTTAAAGTGGTCCCTGTGTAGAATATCGTTATTTACAGTGGTCCCTGGGTAGAATATCATTATTTACAGTGGTCCCTGGGTAGTGTATCATTATTTACAGAGGTCCCTGGGTGGAATATCATTATTTACAGTGGTCCCTGGGTAATATATCATTCTTTACATTGGTCCCTGGGTAATGTCTTAATATTTACAGTGGTCCCTGGGTAGAATATCATTATTTACACTGGCTCCTGTGATATTAATTATTATTTACTGTGGTTATTGGAGAGCATATCAATATTTACAGTGGACCACGGGTAGAATATCATTATTTATAATGTACCCTGGTAGTACATCATTATTTACAGTGGTTCCTGGGTAGAATATCATTCTTTACAGTGGTCCCTGGGTCGATATCATTATCTACACTGGTCCCTGAGCAGTTTGTTATAACTTACAGTGGTCCTTGGGTAGTATATGAATATTTACAGTGGTCCCTGGGGTGTATATGATTATTTACAGTGGACCGTGGAAAGTATATCATTATTTACAGTGGCCACTGGGTAGTATACCATTATCTACAGTAGTCCCAGGATAGTAAATCACTATTTACTGTGGTACTTGGATAGTATATCAATATTTAGTAGACCCTGGGTAGAATATCATTATTTACACTGGCTCCTGGGTTATTAATTATTATTTACTGTGGTACTTGGATAGTATATCAATATTTACTGTGGACCCTGGGTAGAATATCAGCATCTACAATGGTCCCTGGGTAGTACATCATTATTTACCGTGATCCCTGGGTAGTACATCATTATTTACCGTGATCCCTGGGTAGTACATCATTACTTACCGTGATCCCTGGGTAGTACATCATTATTTACAGTGATCCCTGGGGAGTAAATCGTTATGAACAGTTGCCCCTTTGTATTATATCCTTATTTACACTGGTCGATGTGTAGTATACTATTATTTACATTGGCTGTGGGTCGTCATCATCATTTACAGTGGTCACTGGATAGTATTTCATTATTTACAGTGGCGCCAGGGCAGTATATCGTTATTTTCAGTGGACCGTGGGCAGTATATCTTTATTTACAGTGTTCCCTGGGGAGTATCTCATTACTTACAGTGGACCCTGGGTATCATATCCAATATACAGTCGTCCCTGCGTTGTATATCATTATTTACAGAGGGCCCCTGGTAGTATTTCATTATTTACAGTGGTCCCTGAGCAGTATATCATTATTTACAGTTGTCCCTGGGTAAGATATAATTATTTACAGTGGCCCCTGGGTAGTGTATCATTTTCTACAGTGGTCCCTGCGTAATATATCGTTATTTACAGTGGTCCCAGCGTCGTATATCATGGTTTACAGTGGTCCCTGGACAGTATGTCATCAATTATAGTGTGCACTGTGCAGTACATCTTTATTCACAGTGGTCCATGGGCAGTATATCATTATTTACAGTGGTCCCTGGGCAATATATCATGAAGCACAGTGGTCCCTGGGCAGTATACCATTACTTACAGTGGTCCCTGGGTAGTATATCATTATTTACAGTGGTCCCAGGGCAATATATCATTAATCACAGAGGGCTCTAGGTAGTATATCATCATTGACCGCGGTTCCTGGGAAGTATATAATTATTTACACTGGTCCCTGGGTAGCATGTCATTATTTACACAGGTCACTGGGTAGTATATCATCCTTTACAGTGGTCCCAGTGTAGTGTAGTATTATCTACAGTGGTCCCAGAGTGGCACATCATGATTTACAGTGGTCCCTGGACATTATGTCATCATTTATAGTGTGCCCTGTGTAGTACCTCTTAATTTACAGTGGATTCTGGATAGTATATCATTATTGACAGTAGTCCCTGGGTGTTATATCATTATTTACAGTGGTCTCTGGGAAATATATCATTATTTACAGTGGTCCCTGGACATTATGTCATCATTTATAGTGTGCCCTGTGTAGTACCTCTTAATTTACAGTGGATTCTGCATAGTATATCATAATTGACAGTAGTACTGGGTGGTATATCATTATTTACAGTGGTCTCTGGGAAATATATCATTATTTACAGTGGTCCCTGGATAGTATATCATTATTTACAGTGTTCCAAGGGTAGTATATCATTATTTACAGTGGTCCTGTGTAGTATGCCATTATTTACCGTGGTCACTGGGTAGTATCCCATTATTTACAATGGTTCCAGGGTAGTATATGATTATTTACAGTGGTCCCTGGGTAGTATGTCATTATTTACCGTGGTCACTGGGTAGTATCCCATTATTTACAAAGGTTCCAGGGTGGCATACCATTATTGACAGTGGTCCCTGGGTAGTATGTCATTGTTTACATTGGCCTTGGGTCGGTAACATCATTTACAGTGATCGCTGGATAGTATTTCATTAGTGACAGTGGTCCCTCGGCAGTATATCATTATTTACAGTGGTCTCTTGACAGTGGATGATTATTTAAAGTGGTCCCTGTGTAGATAATCATTATTTACAGTGGTCCCTGGGTAGAATGTCATTATTTTCAGTGGTCCCTGGGTAGTATCTCATTATTTACAGTGTTCCCTGGGTAGTATAGCATTATTTACAGTGGTCCCTGGGTATTATATAATTGTTTACTATGGTCCATGGGTAGTATCTCATTATTTACTGTGGTGCCTGAGTAGAATATCATTATTTACAGTGGTCTCTGGGTCGAATATCATTAACTACACTGGTCCCTGGGCCGTTTGTTATTACTTACAGTGGTCCTTGGGTAGTACATGAATAATTACAGTGGTCCCTCGGGTGTATATCATTATTTACATTGAACCGTGGAAAGTATATCATTATTTACGGTGGTCCCTGGGCAGTATACCATTATATGCAGTAGTCCCTGGGCAGTATATCATTATTTACAGTGGTCCCTGTGTAGTATATCATTTTTGCAATGGACCCTGGGCAGTATATCTTTATTTACAGTGGTCCCTGGGGAGTATATCATTATTTACAGAAGTCCCTGGGCAGTATATCATTATTTACAGTGGGCCATGGGCAGTATATCATTATTTACAGTGGGCCCTAGGTTGTATACCATTATTTATAGTGGTCCCTGGGTAGTATATCATCATTTACAGTGGACCCTGGGCAGTAAGTCTTTATTTACAGTGGTCCCTGGGCAGTATATCTTTATTTACAGTGGTCCCTGGGTAGTATATCATCATTTACAGTGGACCCTGGGCAGTAAGTCTTTATTTACAGTGGCCCCTGGGCAGTATATCATTATTTACAGTGGTTCCTTGGTAGAATATCATTTGTTACAGCGTTCCATGGGCACTTCACCATTATTAATAGTTGTCCATCGGTAGTATATTATTTTCTGCAGTGGTCCCTGGGTAGTAAATCATTATTTACTGTATTCCCTGGTAGAATATCAGCATTTACAGTGGTCCCTGGTCAGAATGTCATTATTTACAGTTGTGCCTGGGTAGTACATTATTATTTGCATTTGGCCCTGGGTAGAATATCATTATTTACAGTGGTCCCTGGGCAGTATTTCATTATTTTCAGTGCTCCCTGTGCAGTATATCATTATTTACACTGGTCCCGGTGTAGAATATAATTATTTACAGTTGTCCCTGAGTAAAATATCATTATTTAAATTGGTCCCTGTGCTGTATATCATTATTTTCAGTGTTCCCTGCATAGTTTAACATTATTTACAGTGGTTTCTGGGCAACGTATCATTATTTACAGTGGTCCCAGGGTAGTATATAATTTTTTTACAGTGCGCCTGTGCAGTATATCACTGTTTGCAGTCGGCCCTGGGCAGCATATCATTATCTACAGTGGTCCCTGGGTAGCATATAATTATTTACAGTGGTCACTGGGTAGTAAATAATTATTTACAGTGGTCCCTGTGTAGTATGTCTTTATTTACAATGGTCCCTGGGAGTGTACCTCTATTTACAGTGGTTCCTGGTAGTATATCATTCTTTGCAGTGATCACTGGGTAGTAAGTAATTATTTAAAGTGGTCCCTGGGTAGTAGATCATTATTTACAGTGGTCCCTGGGTAGTATATCATTATTTACAGTGGTCCCTGTGTAGTATGTCTTTATTTACAGTAGTCGCTGATAGTATATCATTATTTACAGTGGTCCCTGGGTAATATATCATTATTTGCAGTTGTCTCTGATTAGAATATCATTATTTACAGTGGTCACTGGCTGGTATATAATTATTTACAGCGGTCCCTGGGCAGTATATCATTTTTACAGTGGTACCTAGGCTGTATGTCATAATTTACAATGATCCCTGATCAGGATATCATTGTTTCAGTGGTCCCTGGGTAATATATCATTATTTACACTTGTCTCTGGTTAGAATATCATTATTTACAGTGATGTGGAGATGCCGGCGTTGGACTGGGGTGAGCACAGTACGAAGTCTTACAACACCAGGTTAAAGTCCAACAGGTTTGTTTCGATGTCACTAGCTTTCGGAGCGCTGCTCCTTCCCCAGGTGAATGCAGAGGTCTGTTCCAGATACACATATATAGACAAATGCAAAGATGCCAAACAATGCTAGGAATGCGAGCATTAGCAGGTGATTAACCCTTTACAGATCCAGAGATGGGGTAACCCCAGGTTAAAGAGGTGTGAATTGTACCAAGCCAGGACAGTTGGTAGGATTTTGCAGGCCAGATGGTGGGGGATGACTGTAATGCGACATGAATCCCAGGTCCCGGTTGAGGCCGCACTCATGTGTGCGGAACTTGGCTATAAGTTTCTGCTCGGCGATTCTTTATTTGCAGTGGTCCCTGGGTGGTTTATCTTTATTTACAGTGGTCTCTGGGTGGTTTATCTTTATTTACAGTGGTCCCTGGGAAGTATATAATTATACTGTATCATTTAGTGGGCAGCACGGTATATTATTATATCATTTAGCACCACTATATCATTTAGTGTGCAGCACGGTAGCATAGTGGATAGCACAATTGTTTCACAGCTCCAGGGTCCCAGGTTCGATTCCCGGATGTGCGGAGTCTGCACATCCTCCCCGTGTGTGCGTGGGTTTCCTCCGGGTGCTCCGGTTTCCTCCCACAGTCCAAAGATGTGCAGTTTAGGTGAATTGTCCATCATAAATTGCCTTAGTGTCCAAAATTGCCCTTAGTGTTGGGTGGGATTACTCGCTTATGGGGATAGGGTGGAGATGTGGACTTGGATAGGGTGCTCTTTCCAAGAGCCGGGCAGACTCGATGGGCCGAATGGCCTCCTTCTGCACTGTAAATTCTATGATCTATGATTTACTGTGGTCCCTGGGTAGAGTATCATGATTTCCAGTGTTCACTCGGTGGTATATCATTATTTACAGTGGTCCCTCGGCAGTATATCTTTATTTACAGTGGTACCTAGGTACTATGTCATTATTTACAGTGGTCCCTGCGTAGAATGTCATTATCTACAGTTGTCCCTGGATAGTATATCTTAATTTGCCGTGGTCCATGCGTAGTACATAATTATTTACGGTGCTCCATGGGTAGAATATCATTATTTACAGTGGTCCCTGGTAGTATATCATTATTTACAGTGGTCCCTGTGTAGTATGTCATTATTTACAGTGGTCCCTGTGTAGTATATCATTATTTACAGTGGTCCCTGTGTAGTATGTCATTCTTTACAGTGGTCCCTGGGTAGTATATCATTACTTACTGTGGTCCCTGGGTAGTATATCATTATTTACAGTGGTCCCTGGGTAGTATATCATTACTTACTGTGGTCCCTGGGTAGTATATCATTATTTACTGTGGTCCCTGGGTAGTATATCATTATTTACAGTGGTCCCTGGGTAGTATATCATTATTTACTGTGGTCCCTGGGTAGTATATCATTATTTACAGTGGTCCCTGGGTAGTATATCATTACTTACTGTGGTCCCTGGGTAGTATATCATTATTTACTGTGGTCCCTGGGTAGTATATCATTATTTACAGTCGTCCCTGGGCAGTATATCTTTATTTACAGTGACCCCTGTGTAGTAAATCAGTATTTACAGTGACCCCTGTGTAGTACATCATTATTTACAGTTGTCCCTGGGTAGTATATCATTAGTTACAGTGGCCCCTGGGTAGAATATCAGTATTTACAGTGACCCCTGTGTAGTACATCATTATTTACAGTGACCCCTGTATAGTACATCATTATTTACAGTGGCCCCTGGGTAGAATATCATTATTTACAGTTGTCCCTCAGTATTATATCACTATTTACAGTTGTCCCTGTGTAGAATATCTTTATTTACAGTGGTCCCTGGTAGTATATCATTCTTTACAGTGGTCCCTGGTAGTATATCATTCTTTACAGTGGTCCCTGGGTAGTACATCATTATTTACTGTGGTCCCTGGGTAGTATGCCATTATTTACAGTGGCTGTGTGCAGTATATCATTATCTGCAGTGGTCCCTGGGTAGTATATCATTATTTACAATGATCACTGGATAGTATATCATTATATGCAGTGGTCCCTGGGTAGTATATCATTATTTACAGTGGTCCTTGTATAGAAAGTCTTTAATTACAGTGGTTCCTGGGCGTGATACCTTTATTTACAGTGGCCACTGTGTAGTATATCATTATTTACAATAGTCCCTGGGTGGTATAATTTTATTTACAGTGGTCCCTGGGTGATATTTCTTTATTTACAGTGGTCACTGGCTGGTATATCATTATTGACAGTGGTCCCTGTGCAGTATATCTTATTTACAGTGGTTCCTGGGTAGGTTATTATTATTTACAATGGTCCCTGGGTGGTTTATCTTTATTTACAGTGGTCCCTGGGTGGTGTACCTTTATTTACAGTGGTCACTGGCTGGTATATCATTATTGACAGTGGTCCCTGTGCAGTATATCTTATTTACAATGGTCCCTGGGTGGCATTTCTTTATTTACAGTGGTCGCTGGGTTATTTATAAATATTAACAGAGGCCCCGGCATACAATATCATTATTTACAGTGGTCCCTGGGTAGAATATCATTATTTACTGTGGTCCCTGTGTAGAATATCTGTATTTACAGATGATGTGGAGATGCCGACGTTGAACTGGGGTGAGCGCAGAAAGAAGTCTTACAACACCAGGTTAAAGTCCAACAGGTTTGTTTCGATGTCACGAGCTTTCGAAGCGCTGCTCCTTCCTCAGGTGAATGAAGAGGTATGCTCCAGAAACAGATATATAGACAGATTCAAAGCTGCCAGCCAATGCTAGGAATGCGAGCATTAGCAGGTGATTAAATCTTTACAGATCCAGAGATGGGGTAACCCCAGGTGAAAGAGGTGTGAATTGTGTCAAGCCAGGACAGTTGGTAGGATTTCGCAGGCCAGATGGTGGGGGATGAATGTAATGCGACATGAATCCCAGGTCCCGGTTGAGGCCGCACTCATGTGTGCGGAACTTGGCTATAAGCTTCTGCTCGGCGATTCTGCGTTGTCGCGGGTCCTGAAGGCCGCCTTGGAGAACGCTTACCCGGAGATCAGAGGCTGAATGCCCTTGACTGCTGAAGTGTTCCCCGACTGGAAGGGAACATTCCTGCCTGGTGATTGTCGCGCGATGTCCGTTCATTCGTTGTTGCAGCGTCTGCATGGTCTCGCCAATGTACCACACTCCCGCAGCAGCCGCAGACCCGCTCCCCCTCCCCCAGCAGCCGCGGCCCCCCTCACCCTCACCCCCTCACCCCCTCCCCAAGCAGCCGCAGTCACCCTCCCCCTCCCCCAGCAGCCGCGCCCCCCCCTCAACCCTCACCCCCTCCCCCAGCAGCCCCGCTGCCCCTCCCCCAGCAGCCGCGGCCCCCCTCACCCTCACCCCCTCACCCCCTCCCCAAGCAGCCGCGGTCACCCTCCCCCTCCCCCAGCAGCCGCGCCCCCCCTCCCCACTCCCCCAGCAGCCGCAGTCCCCCTCCACCTCCCCAGCAACTGTGGTCCCCCTCCCCAGCAGCCGCGATCCCTCCCCATTCCCCAGCAGCCGCGATCCCCCTCCCCAGCAGCCGCCGTCCCCCCCTACCCCAGCAGCCACGATCACTCCCCCAGCAGCCGCGGTCGCCCTCCCCTCCCCCAGCAGCGACGATCCCTCCACACTCCTCCAGCAGCCGCTGTCCCCCTCCCCCCCAGCAGCCGCGTTCCCCCTCCCCTTCCCCAGCAGCCACGATCCCTCCCCCTTCCCCCAGCAGCCGCGGTCCCCCCCCCCAGCAGCCACGGTCCCCCTCCCCCAGCAGCCGCGGTCCCCCTCCCCCAGCAGCCGCGGTACCCCTCCCCCAGCAGCCACGGTCCCCCTCACAACCCCAGCACACGCGGTCCCCCTACCCCTCCCCCAGCAGCCGCGGTCTCCCTCCCCCTCCCCCAGCAGCCGCGGTCCCCCTCCCCCAGCAGCCGCGGTCCCCCTCCCCCTCCCCCAGCAGCCGCGGTCCCCCTCCCCAGCAGCCGCCGTCCCCCCCTCCCCCAGCAGCCACGATCCCTGCCCCCCTCCCCCAGCAGCCGCGGTCGCCCTCCCCTCCCCCAGCAGCCACGATCCCTCCACCCTCCCCCAGCAGCCGCTGTCCCCCTCCCCCCCAGCAGCCGCGTTCCCCCTCCCCTCCCCCAGCAGCCGCGGTTCCCCTTCCCTCCCCCAGCAGCCGCGATCCCTCCCTCTCCCCAGCAGCCGCGATCCCTCCCCCCTCCCCCAGCAGCCGCGGTCCCCCTCCTAACCCCCAGCAGCCGCGGTCCCCCGCCCCTCCCCCAGCAGCCGCGGTCCCCCTCCCCTCCCCCAGCAGCGCAGTCCCCCTCCCCCTCCCACAGCAGCCGCGGTCCCCCTCACCCAGCACCCGCAGTCCCCCTCCCTCTCCTCCAGCAACCGCGGTCCCCCTCCCCAGCAGACGCGGTCCCCCTCCCCCTCTCCCCCAGCAGCCACGGTGCCCTCTTCCTCCCCAGCAGCCACGGTCCCCCTCCCCCTCCCCCAGCAGCCGCGGTCCTCCTCCCCCTCCCCCAGCAGCCGCGGTCCCCCTCCCCCAGCAGCCGCGGTCCCCCTCACCCAGCGCCCGTAGTCCCCCTCCCTCTCCCCCAGCAACAGCGTCCCCCTCCCCAGCAGCCGCGGTCCCCCTCCCCCTCTCCACCAGCAGCCACGGTCCCCTCTTCCTCCCCCAGCAGCCACGGTCCCCCTCCCCCAGCAGCCGCGGTCCCCCTCCCCCAGCAGCCGCGGTCCCCCTCCCCCAGCAGCCGCGGTCCCCCTCCCCCAGCAGCCGCGGTCCCCCTCCCCCAGCAGCCGCGGTCCCCCTCCCCCAGCAGCATTGTCTCGGGTCGGATAGTTTGATGGTGCTGTTTATTTGATGTCTATATAATGTTTATTTGGATCTGTTTTCCCTGAGATTGCCTGTCCTGCCCGCTCTTCCCGCGGGCAGGGTGAGGCAGCGCCCGCCGCTGGCATCGGCCTGGAGCTGGGACACAACAAAGCAAAACAGACCAGAAGTAACTGATGGACAAAACAAAATGTGGGGAGTGCCCCAAACCGCGGGTGGAGCACAGCCCCAACAGAACAGGAAAAGAGACCAAACCTCACCCAATACCCGCCCAATGAAAGTGTGAGAATGGGGGTCGGTCCGGCAGCCCACCCCCAGCCAGCCCGGAAAGCTTCGAGTGTGCCCGTGGGCAGCGCCTGCCCCCGCTCCAGGGACCCCCGGCCGCCACCCAGCCCTTCCCACGGCACCCACAGCCCTCCGCCACCCAGCCCTTCCCACGGCACCCACAGCCCGGCCCTCCGCCACCCAGCCCTGCCCACGGCACCCACAGCCCTCCGCCACCCAGCCCTTCCCCCGGCACCCACAGCCCTCCGCCACCCAGCCCTTCCCACGGCACCCACAGCCCGGCCCTCCGCCACCCAGTCCTGCCCACGGCACCCACAGCCCGGCCCTCCGCCACCCAGCCCTGCCCACGGCACCCACCGCCCTCCGCTCCGCCACCCAGCCCTTCGCACGGCACCCACAGCCCTCCGCCACCCAGCCCTTCCCACGGCACCCACAGCCCTCCGCCACCCAGCCCTTCGCACGGCACCCACAGCCCGGCCCTCCGCCACCCAGCCCTTCCCAAGGCACCCACAGCCCGGCCCTCCGCCACCCAGCCCTTCCCACGGCACCCACAGCCCGGCCCTCCGCCACCCAGCCCTGCCCACGGCACCCACAGCCCAGGCCCTCCGCCACCCAGCCCTTCCCACGGCACCCACAGCCCTCCGCCACCCAGCCCCTCCCACGGCACCCACAGCCCTCCGCACCCAGCCCTGCCCACGGCACCCACAGCCCTCCGCCACCCAGCCCTTCCCACGGCACCCACAGCCCTCCGCCACCCAGCCCTTCCCACGGCACCCACAGCCAGGCCCTCCCCCACCCAGCCCTTCCCACGGCAACCACAGCCCTCCGCCACCCAGCCCTGCCCACGGCACCCACAGCCAGGCCCTCCCCCACCCAGCCCTTCCCACGGCACCCACAGCCCTCCGCCACCCAGCCCTGCCCACGGCACCCACAGCCCTCCGCCACTCAGCCCTTCCCACGGCACCCACAGCCCGGCCCTCCGCCACCCAGCCCTTCCCACGGCACCCACAGCCCTCCCCCACCCAGCCCTGCCCACGGCACCCACAGCCCTCCGCCACCCAGCCCTTCCCACGGCACCCACAGCCCGGCCCTCCGCCACCCAGCCCTTCCCATGGCACCCACAGCCCAGCCCTCCGCCACCCAGCCCTTCCCACGGCACCCACAGCCCTCCGCCACCCAGCCCTTCCCACGGCACCCACAGCCCGGCCCTCCCCACCCAGCCCTTCCCACGGCACCCACAGCCCAGCCCTCCGCCACCCAGCCCTTCCCACGGCACCCACAGCCCTCCGCCACCCAGCCCTTCCCACGGCACCCACAGCCCTCCGCCACCCAGCCCTTCCCCCGGCACCCACAGCCAGGCCCTCCGCCACCCAGTCCTGCCCACGGCACCCACAGCCCTCCGCCACTCAGCCCTTCGCACGGCACCCACAGCCCGGCCCTCCGCCACCCAGCCCTTCCCACGGCACCCACAGCCCGGCCCTCCGCCACCCAGCCCTTCCCACGGCACCCACAGCCCGGCCCCACCCAGCCCTTCCCACGGCACCCACAGCCCGGCCCTCCGCCACCCAGCCCTTCCCACGGCACCCACAGCCCTCCGCCACCCAGCCCTTCGCACGGCACCCACAGCCCGGCCATCCGCCACCCAGCCCTTCCCACGACACCCACAGCCCGGCCCTCCGCCACCCAGCCCTTCCCACGGCACCCACAGCCCTCCGCCACCCTGCCCTTCCCACGGCACCCACCGCCCTCCGCCACCCAGCCCTTCCCACGGCACCCACAGCCCGGCCCTCCGCACCCAGTCCTGCCCACGGCACCCACAGCCCTCCGCCACCCAGCCCTTCCCACGGCACCCACAGCCCGGCCCTCCGCCACCCAGCCCTTCCCATGGCACCCACAGCCCTCCCCACCCAGCCCTGCCCACGGCACCCACAGCCCAGCCCTCCGCCACCCAGCCCTTCCCACGGCACCCACAGCCCTCCGCCACCCAGCCCTTCCCACGACACCCACAGCCCTCCCCCCCAGCCCTTCCCACGGCACCCACAGCCCGGCCCTCCGCCACCCAGCCCTTCCCACGGCACCCACAGCCCTCCGCCACCCAGCCCTTCCCACGGCACCCACAGCCCTGCCCTCCCCCACCCAGCCCTGCCCACGGCACCCACAGCCCGGCCCTCCGCCACCCAGCCCTTCCCACGGCACCCACAGCCCGGCCCACCCAGCCCTTCCCACGGCACCCACAGCCCGGCCCTCCGCCACCCAGCCCTGCCCACGGCACCCACAGCCCTCCGCCACCCAGCCCTTCCCACGGCACCCACAGCCCTCCGCCACCCAGCCCTTCCCACGGCACCCACCGCCCTCCGCTCCGCCAGCCACCCGAATGGAGATTGGCGGAGGTGCGGATTCCTGAGCAGCGCCTCCCTTCCGACAGCCGCCACTCCTGACGGGGGAGAGCTGCGGCGCCTGGAGACCGTGTTCCAGACTTTGAGGAGGTCCTGGTACAAGACGGGCAGTGCCAACAGAGAGTTCCGAAGACCCTGCTGGTCCACAGACAGGAGCCGCACGTCGTAGTTCAGGCCGAGCCCCTGGGGGGAGAAATCCGTCGCCAGGGCCCCACCGTGGAGGAGGCTCAGCGTACAGGTAACGCTGCAGAGTCTGAGGGTGGAAAGTGGCAGTCTGGGTGCGGAGGCACACCAGCGCCTGACCGCCCTCCGCCATCGGGGAACTCCAGACCTCCGCAGCGACCCAGTGCAGTCGATTGTCCCGGAGGAACCGAAGCCGGGCTCTCTGGATGGTGGGACAAAGCCAGGGGGAGGGGTCAGTGACCAGCCGGGACCACAGCATGGAGGCGATCAGCTGGTTTATGACGAGAACTCGGCCCCTGTGGGACAGCACTCGGAGCCATCCTGTCCAGCGTCCCAGGCCAGCGGTGACCTTGGTCTCCAGCTCCTGCCCGTTCGCCGGCCAGGCTCCCTCTGCCGGGCAAAGATGGACTCCCAGGTCGAGGCTGTTGGTCCGACTCCAGCTGAAGGGCCCGAGCTCCTCCGGGAGGGGGTCCACCTGCCACGGACCGACCAGGAGTCCGGAACATTTGGCCCAGTTGATCCGTGGGGAGGACGCGGCGGAGTAGACAGCTTGGCTCTCTCGCATCCTCCGGGGGTCCCCGGGGTCAGTGACCATGAGGAACACGGCATCAGCGTCCGCCGAGAGGACCCCCCCCCCCCCGTCCGGCTCGCGCAGAACCAGCCCCGTGAACCCCCTCCGCAGGAGGCACAGGAAAGGCTCCACGCAGAGGGAATAATGTTGGCCGGACAGGGGGCAGCCCTGACGCACTCCTCTCCCAAAGCGAAGGGGCGCCGTCAGGGCCCCGTTAACCTTAACCAGACTCTCCGAGGCGGCGGACAGTAACCGGATCCGGGCGACAAAATACCACCCGAACCCGACAGCTCGCAGAGTCCCGAGCAAACCCCCGGGCCCCACCCTGTCGAACGCCTTCTCCTGGTCAAGAGACAGGGAGGCGCTCGACATACCAGTCCTCTGGGTAAAGTGAATAATGTCCCGGGCCAGGTGGATATTGTCGTAGATTGTGCGGTCCGGGACTGTGTAGGACTGGTCAGGGTGGATCATGTGGTCCAGCTCGGGGCCAAGGCGTAAACACAGCACCTTGGCGAAGATTTTATAGTCCGTGCTGAGGAGGGAGACCGGTCGCCAGGTCTTAAGTCGGCGGAGATCCCCCTTCTTGGGCAGCAGGGCAATGACGGCCCTGCGCCACGAAAGGGGCATCTCCCCGGTCGCGATACATTCCCCCAGGACCCCCGCGTAGTCGCTCCCCAGGACGTCCCAGCACGCCCTGAAGAACTCCACGGTCAGCCCGTCCAGCCCTGGGGATTTGCCCCGTGAGAGGCTGTCCAGGGCGCCGGTCAGCTCTTGGAGGTTGATGGCATTATCGAGCTTCCCGGCGCCCTCCGGGCCCACCTGCGGCAGGTCCTCCCACAGAACTCTGCAAGCGTCCTCGCTGGACGGACCCGGAGAGAAGAGGTCGGAGTAAAAATCCCTGATCAGGGTCCTGACCCCCTCCGGATCCGAGACGAGGGGCCGGTCGTCGGCCAGCAGCGTAGAAACCTGCCGACGGGCCCCGCGTCCTCTTTCCAGCGAGTAGAAGAAGCGGGAGCCGCGGTCCATGTCCGTTAGGAGACGGATCCGCGACCTCACGTACGCGCCGCGGGACCCGGCCAGTTGCAGGTCCCGCAGTGCGCCCCTCTTCTCTCTGTACACCAGCCCCAGGGCCGGGCCTCATCGGGCTGAGCGAGACGTGACTCCAGATCGAGGAGTTCCTCAGCCAGGTTGGCGATCGCGGAGTTCCGCCCCGCCGTAGACCCCTCCGTGTACCCCTGACAGAAGGCACGGTTCTGGGCCTTGCCCACATCCCACCGTAGCCTCAAGGAGGGGAAGCCACCCCGCTTCCTTCTCCAGCCGGCCCAGAAACGGCAGAACGAGTCCAGGAACCGCTTGTCCTCCAGCAGCAGGTTGTTAAAGTGCCAGTACGCGGACCGTGTCTGAGCGCGGGACGGGGCGAGACCCGCCCACACCAGGTGGTGATCCGAGCTCGGCACCTGCTCCATGGAGGCCGTCGGAACGCTGGGCAAGTACGTCCTGGAAATGTAAAGACGGTCGATGCTGGACGCTCTGAACGGGGGCCGCACAGAGGTGCACCCCCGCAATTCAGGATGGAGAGTCCGCCAGACATCCACCAAGTCAAAGGACCTAACCAGGTCCCTCCACCACCGCAGCCAGGCCGCGCTGGACTCCGATGCGGTCCTTGTCCTGGAGGGTGCAATTGAAATCCCCTCCGAGGACGATGCACTCGCCCGCCGGGATGGTGCTAAGAAGAGTGGACAGCTTTTGGAAGAAAGCCGCCTGCTGCGGTCCGGCCACGGGAGCGGATACATTTACAAAGTGAATCACCGCTGCCCCGAAACGGGCCTTTAGGTGCAGCAGACGGACTGGCACCGGCTCCTTGACCCCCCAAGATCTCCGGCTGAAAATGTGGAGCCAACAAGATAGCCACCCCGCCCGAACGTGGGGCCAGGTGACTCATGAAGACTCCTCCTTGCCCCTCCAGGGTCCACTGAGCTTCGTCACCCGGGTGGCCTGGGTTTCCTGCAGGAAGCACACCCCGCACTTTCCGTCCCGGAGGATAGAGAAGAACTGGAACCGGTGGTGCGCGTGGCTGCTGCCGTTGATGTTGAGGCTGGCCATGGTTACCTCCATGTCAGCAGCAATAGTTATCCATCACCTTCAGTGCTCAGAGTGGGGGTACCGCCCCCTCCACTCCCTCAGGAGTCCCACAAGGAACTGAGCAGCTTGGCGCTGCTCCTCCTGGTCTTGATCGAACTCCCGGGCCTCTCTGACATAGGCCCGGGCGGGGCCAAGAGCAGCCCCAGATTTCCCCAGCTGTCCAGGGCCAGCCGCACACAGTCCGGGTGACCATGGTGAGTTCCCAGAAATGTCCGGAGTTCCTCAGGGGGGACGAGGGGAGACTCGGTGCCGGGTGTGAGGGTGCCCTCTGCCTCTGCAGAGAGAGTCTAAATCCTCCTCCTCACCCATCACCGAGCAGCCTTCCTCCTCCGAACGGTCACCTCCCGAGCTCGAGTCCCCCGCCACATGGAGAGTGGGCGGCACGGGCCCACCGGCTAACCCTTGGCCCGAGTCGACCCCACCCCCAGGGTCGTCCTCAGGCACGTCCCTCGCAGGCTCCTCCCGCGACTCAGGGCCCGTGGACGGCGCCTCCACCCACGCCGGCGACTCCGGGACCTCGGAGAGACCCCCCGGAAACATGTCCGGCTTGAAAACAGGGCTCTCCGGCGTCGCCCGCTCGGGTGTAGAGGGCAGGGAGCCTCCCCCGTCCTCCCCCGTCCACGGCCCACAGTGGCACGATGAGCGGTCGCTGCTGCTGCCGGCCCCCGGCGATGGTGAAGAGGAGGCGTCCGGGGAGGAAACTTGCACCGGGCGGGACGGGCCCTCAGGGGCTTCGACTCCGCTCGACCCCGGGTCCTCCTGCTCGGGGGGCGACAGCAGCTCGAGAGGCTCGGGGGCCTCGGAGGCCCCCCCCGGCCTTGCTTCTCTTCATTGTGTGCCCCGGGCCAGGCGTCAGGGGGATGGGCACCAACACGGGAGACCCCCCCTCCTCGCCCGGGGAGGGGGCAGCAAACCCCCCCCTTGCCCGGGCAGGCGGCGCTTGCGGGGAGGGGGCGGCTCGGGATCGCCCTGCTGCACGGCCTCCATGGCGGGAGAGGCCCCGGCAGCATCCCCCTCCCCCTCCCGGCTCAGGCGGACAGAAGCCTGGCGGCGGAAGGAGTAGACATGGCGGAGGAAGGGGTCCCGCAGGCCGAGCGTCAGCGGCGCCGCTCCGGACCTGACCTCCCCCAGTAGGTTGGGATGGGGCAGGAGGAGCTCGGTGGGGAGGGAGGGCGGGACGTTTGATAGAACAACATGTTCTGCGGTGGCCTCCAGCGGCTCCACCGCCACGTGTGTCCCGCCCACCGTGAGCCCCCTTTCCAGGGCCCGCTGGGCCGCCTGCTCGGCCCGCAGGAAGAACCCGGCCTTGCCGTACATCCGCGAGGCGGCTACGATGGCCGAGGGGCCGACAGCCCCGCCCATCGCACGGGTGCCCGCCTCAATGGTCATGGTAGGGTGGGCATAGCACTTCACCCCCAGCTGCCGCGTGAGCAGGCGGGAGGGCGAGGGCACCGCGGGGGCAGCGGAGCGACGGGAGGCTGCCGCCCCCACATAAT
Source organism: Scyliorhinus torazame (assembly GCF_047496885.1). Lineage (NCBI taxonomy): Eukaryota > Metazoa > Chordata > Chondrichthyes > Carcharhiniformes > Scyliorhinidae > Scyliorhinus > Scyliorhinus torazame. The sequence goes on from NC_092711.1 coordinate 14,828,290, forward strand.
GTCTTGTCTGCCCTGCCCCCGGCAGTGGAGGATGCCCCCAAGGTGCTGGCCAGAGAGTGGGAGGGCAGGAGGCTGGGCCTGCAGCCCTGGATGGTCCCAGTCCCACCTCAGGCAGAGGGGTGGGAGGACAGGAGGCCGGGCCTGCAGCCCTGGATGCTCCCACTCCCACCTCAGGCAGAGGGGGGGTGGACAGGAGGCCGGGCCTGCAGCCCTGGATGGTCCCAGTCCCACCTCAGGCAGAGGGGTTGGAGGACAGGAGGCCGGGCCTGCAGCCTGGATGGTCCCACTCCCACCTCAGACAGAGGGGTGGGTGGACAGGGGGCCGGGACTGCAGCCATGGATGGTCCCAGTCCCACCTCAGGCAGAAGGGTGGGAGGACAGGAGGCCTGGCCTGCAGCCCTGGATGGTCCCGCTCCCACCTCAGGGAGAGGGGTGGGAGGACAGGAGGCTGGGCCTGCAGCCCTGGATGGTCCCACCTCAGGCAGAGGGGTGGGAGGACAGGAGCTCGGGCCTGCAGCCCTCGATGGTCCCAGTTCCACCTCAGGAAGAGGGGTGGGAGGACAGGAGGCCGGGCCTGCAGCCCTGGATGGTCCCAGTCCCACCTCAGGCAGAGGGGTGGGAGGACAGGAGGCCGGGCCTGCAGCCCTGGATGGTCCCACCTCAGGCAGAGGGGTGGGAGGACAGGAGGCTGGGCCTGCAGCCCTGGATGGTCCCACTCCCACCTCAGGTAGAGGGGTGGGGGGGGGGGGTGCAGGAGGCTGGGCCTGCAGCCCTGGATGGTCCCACTCCCACCTCAGGCAGAGGGGGGGAGGACAGGAGGCTGGGCCTGCAGCCCTGGATGGTCCCAGTCCCACCTCAGGCAGAGGGGTGGGAGGACAGGAGGCCGGGCCTGCAGCCCTGGATGCTCCCACTCCCACCTCAGGCAGAGGGGGGGTGGACAGGAGGCCGGGCCTGCAGCCCTGGATGGTCCCAGTCCCACCTCAGGCAGAGGGGTTGGAGGACAGGAGGCCGGGCCTGCAGCCTGGATTGTCCCACTCCCACCTCAGGCAGAGGGGTGATCAAACCGTGATCTTTATCAATGCTGAGAAGACAGAAACAGTGGAAGTTTAAACTGGACAGATATTTCACAGCTGGATTCACACAATACAGACAGCAATATATCGGAGATTGTGGAAGTGCCACAAATGTTGTCAAATGCAGTACGTGGGATCCCTCAGTGCTTCAATCTTGCTGAGAGACTGTCAGCCCACAGGGACAACATTTCTGTTTAATAGGACTGATGGACAAGTTAAAATAGTTCCGTTTCAAAGTTTAAAATATCCAGTCATTTTTCTGTGCAGCTTTCGGAATCTGTCAGTGGAATTTACTTCACACAGGCAAGTTTAACAAGTGTATGGGGAACTGATTAGAAGTTTTGATGGAGATATTCCTGCATTATGGAAATGTGTGAGATCTATTTAGGGCTGGGAAATGGATTGAGGATCAAAGGATGCAGTTGTTTTTTAACTACATTAGACTGAGAGCCGTGAAGATTCACAACTTCCATCTGCTGTGAGAAAGGATTGATTAACCAAGGCCTATTATTCAAATACTTTAGACAAGTGAATAAGCTACAGGAACATTGAATATACAGACAGAGACAAGCAGACACCTGTAATCGAAGCTTAAACTTCACGTTTGAATGTGAAGGGCTGAAATAAACAAGAGTCCACCCTGGGATTCGGTGCAATTTAAGTTCTGCTTTTCCAAAAAATAAAAATAACAATCTGCAATGAAAAATTCATTGGACAGGACAGGGATTTTGACACTGTATTTAATCCCAGACAGTATTTGCGTTGTGAGTGTTTGATGGACAGTGTAGATGAAGCTTTACTCTGAAACACTGGAATTCAGTCTCAGGGCTGATTTAATCACATGCTTCAGAATAATAATTGATATTGTACATCTCGTGTGTGTCTCAGTGTCAGCTGCGAAACATGTACAGCACAATCTCATCCTGTTTCTGTGTCTCTCTCTGAAATTAGCTGGTCCATTTCCTAAATTCCCACCTTTCAAAAGGGCTCCATTGCCTGTGAAACAGTTTGTGATACACAAAGTTTATGAAAAGTGCTTTAGAAATATCTGTCCCCAAGCTGCTGTGAGGATGTTCAGAGTCAGTGTGTGACTTGGGTCACACACAGGCCAGATACACCTCTCCAAGTTAAAGGTGGAGAATGGATCTCTCTCCATTTGAAAGATGTATTGACCCAGTCTGTCTGAGTTTGAGTATCTGTTTTCCTGTACACGTGTGTGTGTGTTGAGGGGGGGGGGGGGTTATGTGTGGCATTCTTTCCGCGGCACGGGAAGTTACACGGTAGCACAGTGGGTAGCACTGCGGCCTCACAGCTCCAGAGCCCCAGGTTCGAATCCCGGCTTGGGTCGCAGTCTGTGCGGAGTCTGCACGTTCTCCGCTTGTCGCGTGGGTTTCTCCCGGGTGCTCCAGTTTCCCCCCTGACGTCCCGAAGGACGTGCTGTTTGGTGAATTGGACATCATGTATTCTCCCTCAGTGTACCCGAACAGGCGCCAGAGTTTGGAGACTAGGGACTTTTCTCAGTAACTTCATTGCAGTGTGTCACTGTGTGTCTGTGTGTGTCTGTGTGTGTGTGTGTGTGTGCCTGTGTGTGTGCCTGTGTGTGTGCCTGTGTGTGTGTATGCCTGTGTGTGCGTGTGTGTGTGTGCCTGTGTGTGTGCCTGTGTGTGTGTATGCCTGTGTGTGTGTGTGTGTGTGTGTGTGTGTCTGTGTGTCTCAGTTTGACTTTGTTTAGTACTGATTGAAGGTAATGAGATAGAAAGTTTGATAGAAAGTTTGGCAGCAATGTAGGTGTAAACAATAATGACAGAGACAGTGTGAACCCTGAAGAGAGCGCCATACCTGGGCCCACTCTCCTATCCCGTCGCTGTCACCCCACCTAACCTGAACATCTTTAGATACTGTGGGCAATTTGGATTGATCACCGCCAACCCACCTAACCTGCACGTCTTTGGGCGGTGGGAGGAAACCGGAGCACCCGGAGGAAACCCACGCAGACACGGGGAGAACGTCCAGACTCCGCACAGACAGTGACCCAAGCCGGGAATCGAACCTGGGACCCTGTAGCTGTGAGGCAGCAGTGCTAACCACTGTTCAGTCCCGGCTCTGGGTCACTGTCCGTGTGGAGTTTGCACATTCTCCCCGTGTTAGCCTGGGTTTCATCCCCACAACCCAAAGATGTGCAGGGCAGGTGCATGGGCCGCGCTAAATTGCCCCTGAATTGGAAAAACTGAACTGGGCTCTCTGGATTTATTGAAAAAATATTTTTATTGCCATTTCCACAATTCTGTGCATTGCGGCTTGTTTACATTTCTCAGAGAGTGAAAAGGCTTTCTCTTACGTTTCTATCGTTACAAACTGTTCCCGTTCAGTTCGGGGTGTCTGCCCCCCCCCCCCCCCCCACCCCCAACCCCCCTTTCCCTAACCCTTCCCCTCTCTCCCCCGCAGACCCTCCGTGATGCCCTTCCTGGCCAACCTGGTGTGTGACCCCCCTGCTCCTTGTTTACCCCCTTACCCCCCCTTTCTTTTCTCCCTCCATCGGTTTCAGCCGTGTTCTTTCAGTGGATTGGGGGGGTTCTCCCTCTCCATCCCTCTCGGTGGGGGGGGGGGTTCCCCCCACTCCACAACTCTCGGTGGGGGGGATTCCCCCCTCCATCTCTCTCGGTGTGGGGGGATTCGCCCTCTCCATCTCTCTCGGTGTGGGGGGATTCCCCCCCTCCATCTCTCTCGGTGTGGGGGGATTCCCCCCCTCCATCTCTCTCGGTGGTGGGGGGGGGGGTTCCCCTCTCCATCTCTCTCGGTGGGGGGGGGGGCGGTTCCCCCACTCCATCTCTCTCGGTGGGGTGGGGGTTCCCCCCTCTCCATCCCTCTCGGTGGGGGGGGGGTCCCCCCTCTCCATCTCTCTCGGTGGGGGGTCCCCCCTCTCCATCACTCTCGGTGGGGAGGTGGCTGATCCCCCTCTCCATCTCTCTCATAGAACATTACAACGCAGTACAGGCCCTTCGGCCCTCGATGTTGCGCCGACCTGTGAACCACTCTGAAGCCCATCTACACTATACCCTTATCGTCCATATGTCTATCCAATGACCATTTGAATGCCCTTAGTGTTGGCGAGTCCACTACTGTTGCAGGCAGAGCATTCCACGCCCTTACTACTCTCTGAGTAAAGAACCTACCTCTGACATCTGTCTTATATCTATCTCCCCTCAATTTAAAGCTATGTCCCCTCGTGCTAGACATCACCATCCGAGGAAAAAGGCTCTCACTGTCCACCCTATCCAATCCTCTGATCATCTTGTATGCCTCAATTAAGTCACCTCTTAACTTTCTTCTCTCGAACGAAAACAGCCTCAAGTCCCTCAGCCTTTCCTCATAAGATCTTCCCTCCATAGCCAGGCAACATTCTGGTAAATCTCCTCTGCACCCTTTCCAATGCTTCCACATCCTTCCTATAATGCGGCGACCAGAATTGCACGCAATACTACAAATGCGGCCGCACCAGAGTTTTGTACAGCTGCAACATGACCTCATGGCTCCGAAATTCAGACACTCTACCAATAAAAGCTAACACACCGTACACCTTCTTAACAACCCTCTCAACCTGAGTGGCAACTTTCAGGGATCTATGTACATGGACACCGAGATCTCTTTGCTCATCCACACTGCCAAGAATCTTACCATTAGCCCAGTACTCTGTCTTCCTGTTATTCCTTCCTAAATGAATCACCTCACATTTTTCTGCATTAAACTCCATTTGCCACCTCTCAGCCCAGCGCTGCAGCTTATCTATGTCCCTCTGTAACTTGTAACATCCTTCCGCACTGTCCACAACTCCACCGACTTTAGTGTCATCTGCAAATTTACTCACCCATCCTTCTGCGCCCTCCTCCAGGTCATTTATAAAAATGACAAACAGCAGTGGCCCCAATACAGATCCTTGTGGTACACCACTAGTAACTGGACTCCAGTCTGAACACTTCCCATCAACCACCACCCTTTGTCTTCTTCCAGCTAGCCAATTTCTGATCCAAACTGCTAAATCTTCCTGAATCCCATGCTTCCGTATTTTCTGCAGTAGCCTACCGCGGGGAACCTTGTCAAATGCGTTACTGAAATCCATATACACCACATCTACTGCTTTACCCTCATCCACCTGTTTCTCACCTTCTCAAAGAACTCTATATGGTTTGTGAGGCACAACCTACCCTTCACAAAACCGTGTTGACTATGTCTAATCAAATTATTCCTTTCCAGATGATTATACACCCTATCTCTTAAAAACCTTTCCAAGATTTTGCCCACAACAGAAGTAAGGCTCACTGGTCTATATTTACCGGGGTTGCCTCTACTCCCCTTCTTGAACAAGGGGACAAGATTTGCCAGAGAATCCTAGGATAAATCCCATCCGGCCCAGGGGACTTGTCTATTTTCACCCTTTCCAGAATTGCTAACACCTCCTCCTTATGAACCTCAAGTCCTTCTAGTCGAGTAGCCTGAATCTCAGTATTCTCCTCGTCAACATTGTCTTTTTCCTGTGTGAATAGTGATGAAAAATATTCGTATCGCACCTCTCCTATCTCCACGGACTCTAAGCACAACTTCCCACTCCTGTCCTTGACTGGCCCTACTCTTACCCTCGTCATTCTTTTATTCCTGACATATCTGTAGAAAGCTTTAGGGTTATCCTTGATCCTACCTTCCAAAGACTTCTCATGTCCCCTTCTGGCTCTTCTTAGCTCCCTCTTTAGGTCCTTCCTAGCTAACTTGTAACTCTCGAGCGCCCTTACTGAACCTTCATGTCTCATCTTTACATAAGCCTCCTTCCTTCTTCCTCTAGACAAGTGTTTCAACTGCCTTAGTAAACCACGGTTCCCTTGCTCGACCACTTCCTCCCTGCCTGACAGGTACATACTTATCAAGGACACGCAGTAGCTGTTCTTTGAACAAGCTCCACATTTCCATTGTGCACATCCCCTGCAGTTTTCCTCTCCGTCTCGGTGGGGGTGGGGGGGGGGGGAAGGGTCCCCCCTCTCCATCTCTCTCGGTGGAGGGGGAGTTCCCCCCTCTCCATCTCTCTCGGTGGGTGGGGGGGGGTTCCCGCCTCTCCATCTCTCTCGGTGGGGGAGTCCCCCCTCTCCATCTCTCTCTTTGGGGGTGTCCCCCCTCTCCATCTCTCTCGGTGGGGGCAAAGTTCCCCCCTCTCCATCTCTCTCGGTGGAGGGGGGACCCCCTCTCCATCTCTCTCGGTGGGTGTGGGGGTTCACGCCTCTCCATCTCTCTCGGTGGGGGGGGGTCCCCCTCTCCATCTCTCTCGCTGGGGGAGTCCCCCCTCTCCATCTCTCTCGGTGGGGGGTCCCCCCTCTCCATCTCTCTCGGTGGTGGGGGTGTCGCCCTCTCCTTCTCTCTCAGCGGGGGGGGGGGTCCACCCTCTCCATCTCTCTCGGTGAAGGGGGAGTACTCCCCTCTCCATCTCTCTCGGTGGGGGCAGGGCTCCCCCCTCTCCATCTCTCTCGGTGGGGGGGGGGGACCCCCTCTCTATCTCTCTCGGCGGGGGAGAGGGGGTCCACTCCATCTCTCTCGGTGGAGGGGGATTTCCCCCCTCTCCATCTCTCCCGGTGGGGGGGGGGGGGTTCCACCCTCTCCATCTCTCTCTCGGTGGGGTGTTCCCCCTTCTCCATCTCGCTTTGTGGGGGGGTCTCCTTCTCCATATCTCTCGGTGGGGGGGGGGGGTTCCACCAACTCCATCTCTCTCTGTGGGGGGGGGGTACCCCTTCTCCATCTCGCTCTGTGGGGGGGGGTCCTCTTCTCCATCTCTCTCGGTGGGGAAGGGGGATCCCCTTCTCCATCTCTCTCGGTGGGGGGAGGCTGTTCTCCCCTCTCCATCTCTCTCGGTCTCTTCGTCTCTCCGTCTCTCTCTGGGACTCTGCCAAAACAAAATCCACAACCAGCAGTCGGCCATTAGTATGTCAGTTCACAATGGCCATTGTATGTCAGTTCACGGTGGCCATTTTATGTCGGTTCACGGGAGCCATTTTATGTCAGTTCACAATAGCCATTTTATGTCAGTTAACAATGGACAGTTCATGTCAGGTCGCAATGGCCATTTTGTGTCAGTTCACAATGGACAGTTAATGTCAGTTCACGGGGGCCATTTTGTGTCAGGTCGCAATGGCCATTGTATGTCAGTTCAGAATGGCCATTTTATGTCAGTTCACGGTAGCCATTGTATGTCAGTTCACATTGGCCATTTATGTCAGTTCACAATGGCCATTTTATGTCAGTACACATTGGCCATTTTATGTCAGTTCACGGGGGCCACTTTATGTCAGTTCACGGTGGCCATTGTATGTCAGTTCACATTGGCCATTTTATGTCAGTTCACTGTGGCCATTTTATGTCCGTTCACAATTGCCATTTTATGTCAGTTCACAATGGCCATTTTATGTCAGTTCACAATGGCCATTTTATGTCAATTCACGGTAGCCATTATATGTCAATTTGCAATGGCCATTTTATGTCAGTTCCACATGTCAGTAACACACCGCCAGCACTGTCAGTGCTCTCCCCACACGGCCAGCACTGTCAGTGCTCCCCACACAGCCAGCACTGTCAGTGCTCCCCCACACAGCCAGCACTGTCAGTGCTCCCCCACAGCCAGCACTGTCAGTGCCCCACCACACAGCCAGCACTGCCAGTGCTCCCTCCACACAGCCAGCACTGTCAGTGCTCCCACCACACAGCCAGCACTGTCAGTGCTCCCCCACACAGCCAGCACTGTCAGTGCTCCACCCACAGCCAGCACTGTCAGTGCTCCCCCACACAGCCAGCACTGTCAGAGCTCCCCCACACAGCCAGCACTGTCAGTGCTCCCACCACACATCCAGCACTGTCAGTGCTCCCACGACACAGCCAGCACTGTCAGTGCTCCCACCCCACAGCCAGCACTGTCAGTGCTCACCCCACACAGCCAGCACTGTCAGTGCACCCCCACACAGCCAGCAGTGTCAGTGCTCCCCGCACACAGCCAGAACTGTCAGTGCTCCCCCACAGCCAGCACTATCAGTGCTCCCCCCACACAGCCAGCACTGTCAGTGCTTCCACCACACAGCCAGCACTGTCAGTGCACACCCCACACAGCCAGCACTGTCAGTGCTCCCCCCACACAGCCAGCACTGTCAGTGCTCCCCCACACAGCCAGCACTGTCAGTGCTCCCCCACAGAGCCAGCACTGTCAGTGCTCCCCACACAGCCAGCACTGTCAGTGCTCCCCCACACAGCCAGCACTGTCAGTCCTCCTCCACAGAGCCAGCACTGTCAGTGTTCCCAACACACAGCCAGCACTGTCAGTGCTCCCCACACAGCCAGCACTGTCAGTGCTCCCACCACACAGCCAGCACTGTCAGTGCTCCCGCCACACAGCCAGCACTGTCAGCGCTCCCCCACATAGCCAGCACTGTCAGTGCTCCCACCACACAGCCAGCACTGTCAGTGCTCCCACCACACAGCCAGCACTGTCAGTGCTCCCCCACACAGCCAGCACTGTCAGTGCTCCTCCACACAGCCAGCACTGTCAGTGCTCCCACCACACAGCTAGCACTGTCAGTGCTCGTACCACACAGCCAGCACTGTCAGTGCTCCCACCACACAGCCAGCACTGTCAGTGCTCCCACCACACAGCCAGCACTGTCAGTGTTCCCCACGCCCCACACCCAGCTCCTTATTGTCAGTTCACAATGGCCATTTTATGTCAATTCACGGTAGCCATTATATGTCAATTTGCAATGGCCATTTTATGTCAGTTCCACATGTCAGTACCACACCGCCAGCACTGTCAGTGCTCCCCCACACGGCCAGCACTGTCAGTGCTCCCCACACAGCCAGCACTGTCAGTGCTAACCCACACAGCCAGCACTGTCAGTGCTCCCCCACAGCCAGCACTGTCAGTGCTCCACCGCACAGCCAGCACTGCCAGTGCTCCCTCCTCACAGCCAGCACTGTCAGTGCTCCCACCACACAGCCAGCACTGTCAGTGCTCCCCCCACACAGCCAGCACTGTCAGTGCACCCCCCACAGCCAGCACTGTCAGTGCTCCCCCACACAGCCAGCACTGTCAGAGCTCCCCCACACAGCCAGCACTGTCAGTGCTCCCACCACACATCCAGCACTGTCAGTGCTCCCACCACACAGCCAGCACTGTCAGTGCTCCCACCCCACAGCCAGCACTGTCAGTGCTCACCCCACACAGCCAGCACTGTCAGTGCACCCCCACACAGCCAGCACTGTCAGTGCTCCCCGCACACAGCCAGCACTGTCAGTGCTCCCCCACAGCCAGCACTATCAGTGCTCCCCCCACACAGCCAGCACTGTCAGTGCTTCCAACTCACAGCCAGCACTGTTAGTGCTCCCCCACACAGCCAGCACTGTCAGTGCTCCTCCACACAGCCAGCACTGTCAGTGCTCCCATCACACAGCCAGCACTGTTAGTGCTCCTACCACACAGCCAGCACTGTCAGTGCTCCCACCACACAGCCAGCACTCTCAGTGCTCCCACCACACAGCCAGCACTCTCAGTGTTCCCCACGCCCCACACCCAGCTCCTTATTGGTTGAGAGGCTGTCAGTCAGCGCCATGAGATACTGATAGGCTGAGAGACTGTCAGTCAGCGGTTGGAGCTCCTGATTGGCTGAGAGACTGCCAGTCTGCGGCTGGAGCTCCTGATTGGCTGAGAGACTGTCAGTCAGCGGCTGGAGATCCTGATTGGCTGAGGGGGTTTCAGTCAGTTTTATCTTCTCATTAATTTAATAATTGATGCAACCGGATATTTCACCGCGATCTTGATCTGCTCCCTGAACCTGGACTGAGTCACCACATCAATAAATGTGCTCCCACCGCACAGCCAGCACTGTCAGTGCTCCCCACACAGCCAGCACTGTCAGTGCTCCCCCCACACAGCCAGCACTGCCAGTGCTCCCACCACACAGCCAGCACTGCCCGTGCTCCAACCACACAGCCAGCACTGTCAGTGCTCCCACCACACAGCCAGCACTGTCAGTGCTCCCCCCACACAGCCAGCACTGTCAGTGCTCCCCCACACAGCCAGCCCTTCCAGTGATCCCCCCACACATCCAGCACTGTCAGTGCTCCCCCCACACAGCCAGCACTGTCAGTGCTCACCCCACACAGCCAGCACTGTCAGTGCTCCCAACACACAGCCAGCACTGCCAGTGCTCCCATCACACAGCAAGCACTGCCAGTGCTCCACCCACACAGCCAGCACTGTCAGTGCTCCGAACACACAGCCAGCACTGTCAGTGCTCCCACCACACAGCCAGCACTGTCAGTGCTCCCACCACACAGCCAGCACTGTCAGTGCTCCCACCCCACAGCCAGCACTGTCAGTGCTCACCCCACACAGCCAGCACTGTCAGTGCTCCCCCACACAGCCAGCACTGTCAGTGCTCCCCCACACAGCCAGCACTGTCAGTGCTCCCCGCACACAGCCAGCACTGTCAGTGCTCCCCCCACAGCCAACACTGTCAGTGCTCCCCCACACAGCCAGCACTGTCAGTGCTCCCACCACACAGCCAGCACTGTCAGTGCTCACCCCACACAGCAAGCACTGTCAGTGCTCCACCCACACAGCAATCACTGCCAGTGCCTCGTCACAACAGCCAGCAATGTCAGTGCTCCCCCACACAGCCAGCACTGCCAGTGCTCCCCCCACACAGCCAGCACTGTCAGTGTTTCCACCACACAGCCAGCACTGTCAGTGCTCCCCCACACAGCCAGCACTGTCAGTGCTCCCACCACACAGCCAGCACTGTCAGTGCTCCCCCCACACAGCCAGCACTGTCAGTGCTCCCAACTCACAGCCAGCACTGTCAGTGCTCCCCCACACAGCCAGCACTGCCAGTGCTCCCCCCACACAGCCAGCACTGTCAGTGTTTCCACCACACAGCCAGCACTGTCAGTGCTCCCCCACACAGCCAGCACTGTCAGTGCTCCCACCACACAGCCAGCACTGTCAGTGCTCCCCCCACACAGCCAGCACTGTCAGTGCTCCCAACTCACAGCCAGCACTGTCAGTGCTCCCCCACACAGCCAGCACTGTCAGTGCTCCCCCTACACAGCCATCACTGTCAGTGCTCCGCCCACACAGCGAGCACTGTCAGTGCTCCCCCACACAGCCAGCACTGTCAGTGCTAACCCACACAGCCAGCACTGTCAGTGCTCCCCCATACAGCCAGCACTGTCAGTGCTCCTACCACACAGCCAGCACTGTCAGTGCTCCCACCACACAGCCAGCACTGTCAGTGCTCCCCCACACAGCCAGCACTGTCAGTGCTCCCACCACACAGCCAGCACTGTCAGTGCTCCCCCACACAGCCAGCACTGTCAGTGCTCCCACCACACAGCCAGCACCGCCAGTGCTCCCACCACACAGCCAGCACTGTCAGCGCTCCCCCACACAGCCAGCACTGTCAGTGCTCCCCCACACAGCCAGCACTGTCAGTGCTCCCACCACACAGCCAGCACTGTCAGTGCTCCCCCACACAGCCAGCACTGTCAGTGCTCCCACCACACAGCCAGCACTGTCTGTGCTCCCACCACACAGCCAGCACTGTCAGTGCTCCCACCACACAGCCAGCACTGTCAGTGCTCCCCCACACAGCCAGCACTGTCAGTGCTCCCACCACACAGCCAGCACATGTCAGTGCTCCCCCACACTGCCAGAGCTGTCAGTGCTCACCCCACACAGCCAGCACTGTCAGTGCTCCCACCACACAGCCATCACTGTCAGTGTTCCCCACGCCCCAGACCCAGCTCCTGATTGGCTGAGAGGCTGTCAGTCAGCGCCAGGAGATACTGATTGGCTGAGAGACTGCCAGTCGGCGGCTGGAGCTCCTGATTGGCTGAGAGACTGTCAGTCAGCGGCTGGAGCTCCTGATTGGCTGAGAGACTGTCAGTCAGCGGTTGGAACTCCTGATTGGCTGAGAGGCTGTTACTCAGCGGCTGGAGCTGCTGATTGGCTGAGAAGGTTTCAGTCAGCGGCTGGAGCTCCTGATTGGCTGAGATGGTTTCACTCAGCGGTTGGAGCTCCTGATTTTCAGAGAGGCTGTTAGTCAGCGGCTGGAGCTCCTGATTGGCTGAGAGACTGTCAGTCAGCGGCTGGAGCTCCTGATTGGCTGAGAGACTGTCAGTCAGCGGCTTGAGCTCCTGATTGACTGAGAGGCTGTCAGTCAGCGGCTGGAGCTCCTGATTGGCTGAGAGGCTGTCAGTCAGCGGCTGGAGCTCCTGATTGGCTGAGAGGCTGTTAGTCAGCGGCTGGAGCTCCTGATTGGCTGAGAGGCTGTTAGTAGCGGCTGGAGCTCCTGATTGGCTGAGAGGCTGTCAGTCAGCGGTTGGGGCTCCTGATTGGCTGAGAGGCTGTCAGTCAGCGGCTGGAGCTCCTGATTGGCTGAGAGGCTGTCAGTCAGCGGCTGGAGCTCCTGATTGGCTGAGGGGTTTTCAGTCCGTTTTATTTTCTCATTAATTTAATAATTGATGTAACCGGATATTTCACCCCGACCTTGATCTGCTCCCTGAACCTGGACTGAGTCACCACATAAATAAATGTGTTTGTGCAGCAATTTAAATCCATCAGCATAAATCCGACTTGTTGTAAATTATATTGAGGACGGGTGAGGTAATGTAATCCTCTCACATCGATATAGAAAAATTTAATAACAGACACGGTCCAGAGGAGGATGAACGTTCCGGAGATGCTGAAGAGTAAAATCATTGACTTCCTTCTGCTCTCCATCTCTGGGTCGCTGCGATTGTCTCCCTGACTCTGGGCCCTCAGTGCCTTCCGGACCCGACTGCTGAGTAAAATGTGTCTGACTGTCAGAGCGTTGGTCAACAGGATTGAGAAGAACGGCACCAATGGGGTTACAACCTGATCAAACCAGAGATACCCAACCCATCCCGGGTCAGTGAAATAGCTGCTCTTTGTGACGCAGAACCACTGGACATTGTCGATTATCTCCCAAGGTTCCAATGTAAAGTACTGGGGGATGTTTTTCACACAGAGCAGGAGGCCGCTTGTGGACAGAACCACAGCCGCAGTTTTCCCGGTGCAATATTTACTTTTCAGTTTCTGGCAGCGAATGGCCACAAATCGATCAAAGGAGAAAGTGAGGGTGAACCAGACAGAACAGTCCGTGGCTGCAGTGAGCAGGACACCATTAACACTACACACAGGGGTGAGGTCCAGGAAACTCCAGGGGAAATAATAACCACTGATCATGTTCAGTATGGGTTTAGTGATAATAAACAGCAGATCCGCCGTTGCCATGGCCACCAGGTAGCGAGTGGTGCAGGTAGAGAGGCCACACTTCCCCCGACACAGAATCACAATTCCCAGTATATTAACTGTCACAGAGAGAAAGGAGAGACGCGGGAAATTACTGGGTAATGAATCTCCCTGTCTGAACCAGGACACAATTGCAGCATCAATATAATGGACAGTGGGTGGGTGGGGGTGCTGGGAGAGGAGTGGGCACAGAGATTAACATTGCAGAGAGGGGAGTAGGAAATGTAACTCCAGTGTTAAAGGTGGGGAATGGGGGGAAAGTGTGAATTGCAGCCCTGTCAGTTTGATGGCATTGGTAGGAAAATGTTTATAATTCAGAGACCTTTGGGAGAGGTTACATTTCTCATTTAGTCTGATTTACAGGATTCACTCAGGCCGGCCAGGTTTCCCAAACCGGATACAAACATACCAGAGATTGTCATCCCAGCTCAATTATTGGACCACACCCCGGATTGGACCGTTCCCTGGACTGGATTTCTGATGGGGTTGGACCCCACTCCTGGTTTATTTGAATACTCCACGATCAATGAAAAAAATAAAACAAACATAGAACATAGAACAATACAGCGCAGCACAGGCCCTTCGGCCCACGATGTTGCACCGAAACAAAAGCCATCTAACCTACACTATGCCATTATCATCCATATGTTTATCCAATAAACTTTTAAATGCCCTCAATGTTGGCGAGTTCACTACTGTAGCAGGTAGGGCATTCCACGGCCTCACTACTCTTTGCGTAAAGAATCTACCTCTGACCTCTGTCCTATATCTATTACCCCTCAGTTTAAATTTATGTCCCCTCGTGCCAGCCATTTCCATCCGCGGGAGAAGGCTCTCACTGTCCACCCTATCCAGCCCCCTAATCATTTTGTATGCCTCTATTAAGTCTCCTCTTAACCTTCTTCTCTCCAACGAAAACAACCTCGAGTCCATCAGCCTTTCCTCATAAGATTTTCCCTCCATACCAGGCAACATCCTGGTAAATCTCCTCTACACCCGCTCCAAACCCTCCACATCCTTCCTATAATGCGGTGACCAGAACTGTACGCAATACTCCAAATGCGGCCGTACCAGAGTTCTGTACAGCTGCAACATGACCTCCTGACTCCGGAACTCAATCCCTCTACCAATAAAGGCCAACACTTCATAGGCCTTCTTCACCACCCTATCAACCTGGGTGGCAACTTTCAGGGATCTATGTACATGGACACCTAGATCCCTCTGCTCATCCACACTTCCAAGAACTTTACCATTAGCCAAATATTCCGCATTCCTGTTATTCCTTCCAAAGTGAATCACCTCACACTTCTCTACATTAAACTCCATTTGCCACCTCTCAGCCCAGCTCTGCAGCTTATCTATATCCCTCTGTAACGTGCTACTTCCTTCCACACTATCGACAACACCACCGACTTTAGTATCGTCTGCAAATTTACTCACCCACCCTTCTGCGCCTTCCTCTAGGTCATTGATAAAAATGACAAACAGCAACGGCCCCAGAACAGATCCTTGTGGTACTCCACTTGTGACTGAACTCCATTCTGAACATTTCCAATCAACCACCACCCTCTGTCTTCTTTCAGCTAGCCAATTTCTGATCCACATCTCTAAATCACCCTCAATCCCCAGCCTCCGTATTTTCTGCAATAGCCTACCGTGGGGAACCTTATCAAACGCTTTGCTGAAATCCATATACACCACATCAACTGCTCTACCCTCGTCTACCTGTTCAGTCACCTTCTCAAAGAACTCGATAAGGTTTGTGAGGCATGACCTACCCTTCACAAAGCCATGCTGACTATCCCTGATCATATTATTCCTATCTAGATGATTATAAATCTTGTCTCTTATAATCCCCTCCAAGACTTTACCCACTACAGACGTGAGGCTCACCGGTCTATAGTTGCCGGGGTTGTCTCTTCTCCCCTTCCCACTTCATAACCATGGGAGGAATAGAAATACAGAATGCACAGTGCAAAAGGAGGCCATTCGGCCCATCGAGTCTGCACCGGCCCTTGGAAAGAGAAAACCAGTTCAGCCCACCCCATCCCCATAACCCAGTGACCCCATCAAAATTGTTTGGAAACTAAACACAATTTATCTTGGCCAATCCACCGAACCGGCTCATCTTCGGACTGTGGGAGTAAACCGGAGCACCCGGAGGAAACCCACGCAGATACGGGGAGGATGTGCAGACTCCGCACAGCAGTGACCCAAGCCGGGAATCGAACCTGGGACCCTGGAGCTGTGAATCAACTGTGCCAACCACTGTGCTACCGTGCAGCCCAGTCTGTCCAGAATAGAGTCTGTCCAGTCTCCAGAACATCCCGAGGGATCACCCCTCCCAGGTTTAGTCATTTGTAAAGCACCCGCTCCCAAGAATCCCCCATTGCCATGCCTGGAACATCCCAACATCACTGTTCGCAGGAATCCATCCTCTCCCTGTTTGGAAAGAATCCCTGCCAAGCTTTTCTCAGGAGTATTCCCGCTCCAGCATTGGACATTCCCCAGGGTTCACTTGGCCGGAATAGACTCTCTCCAGATTCGGACTCATTGCATTCGACAAAAAAGTAGGAACATTCCAAAACAAGAGCGTTAAGATGGAGGAGAAAGTTCCCAGAATAAAGTTGTTTAAATTAAAGTTACATCCTGCGGGACCTAACACCCTAATTGGACGATGAGATGTTGCTCCTCCAGCTTGCGTTGGGTTTCACTGCATTCTGGCAGCAGGCCAAGGACAGACATGTGGGCCGGAGAGCAAGGTGCTGAGTTAACATGGCCACAACAGGAAGGCTGGGGCCATGCTGTGGGCTGAGTGAAGGTGTTCCACAAAGCAGTCTCCCAGTCTGCGTTTAGTCTCCCCAATGCAGAGGAGACGGTATTGGCAGCAGCGAATACAGGAGAACAAATTGAAGGCAGAAGTGAAACGCTGCTTCCCCAGAAAGGAGAGTTTGCTGCTGAGAACCGGGAGACGGGAGGAGGTAAAGGGACAGTTGTTGCACCGTCTGGGATTGGAGGGGAAGGTGCTGGGGGAAGGGAAAGGGGTGTGGGGTGTGAGGGGGAAGTGGACAAGGGGGAAGGAGCGGTACCTGAGGAATGCAGACATTGAAGGGGGTGGTTGGAGAGAGGTGAAGATGTGTTTGGTGGTGACATCATGCTGGAGTTGGCAGAAATGGAGGAGGATTTTCCTTTCAACGGGAAGGCTGATGGTGTGGAAGGTGAGGACAGGAACCCTATCATGTTTCCGGGAGGGAGGGGGATGTGTGAGGACAGAGGTGTGAGAAATGAATTGAACACGATTGAGAGCCCTGTTAACAAAGGAAGGTGGTGTGGACGGCCCGGTTAAGGAAAAGACAGACATGCCAGGGGGGCTATTTTCGAAGACGCCAGCATCAGATCAGAGGCGATGGAGGCGGAGAAAGTGGGAGAATGAGATGCAGTCTTTACAGGAAGCAGGGTATGAGGATCTGTACACAACCCTCGTGTTGGGGAACGGAGGTGCAGAGGGATTGGACGTCCATTGTGAAGATTAGGCGGTTAGGGCCAGGGAAATGGACCTTGTTTATATGACATACGACACCAGAGGAATCAAGAACCATAACATCCCCACAGTGCAGAAGGAGGCCATTCGGCCCATTAAGTCTGTACCAAACCTCTGAAAGAGTACCTCAACCAAGCTCACTCCCCCGCCTATCTTATTAACCCCTTAATCTAACCTACGCATCTTTTTGGACACAGGAGTAATTTAGCATGGTCAATCCACCTAACCTGGACTGTGGGAGGTAACCGGAGACCCGGAGGAAACCCACACAGACAGGGAGAAAAAGTGCAGTCTCCACACAGACAGTCACCCAAGGTAGGAATTCATCCGGGGGCCCTGCTGCTGTGAGGCAGCAGTGCAAACCACTGTGTCACTGTGCCACCGCTGTCTTTGGGAAGGGGAAGAACAGGGTAAAGCGGATGGAATCAAGATGGGAAGAAATGATCTTGGAGGGGCTGGAACAGGCCGAAATAATGGGTGCACTGGGACTTTCCTGTTTGTGGATATTGGGACGGAGGTAGAAGCGGGAGGTTGATGCAGGATGTGTGGGATTGTGGGACTATGATGTCCAAGGCTGAGGACAGAAGTTATCCAGAGTCAACGAGGTCAGTGAAAGCCCTGGAAACAATATCATGATGTTTGGTGGTGTGCTGCTGGTCCAGGGGGAGGTACCAGGATGGGCCTGAGAGCGGACGGTCAGCCTCTGTGAGGAAGCGGTCAGGACACCAGACAATAATGGCACCACCCTTGTGAGCAGCTTAGATCACCAGGCCAGGGTTGGATATCAGAGAGAGGATTGGAGCAAGTTTAGAGTGAGTCAGGAAAGAGTTGGTGAGAGGCACAGAGAAATTGAGACGGTCAATGTCGCACTGACAGATCTCAATGAAAAGATCAAGAGCTGATAGGAGGCCAGAGGGCGGGGTCCAGGTAGAGGGAGATTACTGGAGGCGGATGGATTTCACAACAAATATTCATAAAATAGACAGAAACAGCAGAGACAATATTATCTATTCACTGATCACCATCAGAATAATTACCAAAGAATTGAAAAGCAGAAGTAGGTCTCTGTTATTCTTGAATTTAGAACAGAATATAATCACATCTTCCAGTCACAATGTCAACAGTTGGAAGCATTGAATTAGAAGTCTGAGTTAAAAGAAATCCAGTAACACAGAGTATACTAAATAGTCGGCACATATTCCAAAGTCAACATTATTCCTGACACATTTCATACAATTATTTCAATAACTACCAGAAATAATAGATCTGAGTAGTATGATGGATGTTAAACAATTTGATTTTTCTAAAGGCCGTCAGTAAGATCCGACATAACAGACTGATGGGTAATCTCAGAGCCAGTGGAGTTAGGGGACACAGCAGCAGGATGGACACATGCTGGCGACACACACAGAAAACAGGGAGAGGAGTTAAAGGGATTTAGGCTGATTGGTGGAAGGTGGGAAGTGGTGTTCCACAAGGATCAGCACTGGGATCACTCTCCTTCACCATTCCCATCAACAATATGGGATCGGGAAGCAGAATGATAATTACATAATTTACAGACAGAATCAAATTGAGAGTGATAGTGAATACAGAGGCAGAATACAACTAATTACAGGCACACGTCATCATTCATTATGAATTTGCAATGTGGGTATTTCAATGGGACATTCATGTCCCGACAGATCAGTGTCCGCTGCTGCATTTTGTTCAGAACAATAAGTCCCCCAATCAGTCCTTGGAAAACAAGTGTGTGAATGGACTGGAGGGGTTTCTGGCTTCAGGTTAATAGATTCACAAACCGTGTGAAGCAGAAAGACAGTTTAAAAACACCCATAAAAATTGATCAAACTTGTGAGTTCATTTCAGGATGAATAGGAATGAGAAAATATCACAAAACCTATTGGAATGCTGCACTGCTGTGGGTTTTCTGAAACATTAGAGTGTGGGTGATATCTGTTCCTGTTAGAGAAGGTCAATAGAAAACAGAGATAGAGACATTTCACTTCATACAATAAATATCAAACATCTTCAAAACACAGCCAAACTCTTCCTGTTTTCAACCTATTCCAAAGTTAAAACACACAGAGAGAACTCCACAGAATGGAGCGACCCCTCACCAATAAAATACATCATTTCAAAATAGAACCAACTAATTTCTGTCCAGTTACTGACCCACACACAATACAATTCCACACAGACAGATAGTCCCAGTAATAGATAGATAATTGGATCAGATATTCCACTCTGGTGAGAGACCCACAGTCAGTACAATTCTACACTGACAGACACTTCCAGTAATCCTTGTTCACCGCTGTCAGATATTCCACTCTGGATAGTGACCCACAGTCAGTACAATTCTACACTGACAGATACCCACACTCAGTGTGATTTTATTCTTTCTCCTCCTAAACCTCCCTTCAGAGAGATTGCCTTTACTGACATCCAATCTAACATTATACAAGATTCCACTCAATATAATAACTTCACCGGTCAGAGATCTAGTGAGTTACAAACAGAGGTTTATTGTGAGTTGATGAAAGGGATTCAAACCATTGACATGCTTAAAGACATTTGACAATGATATCGTTGACCAGGTGTCGATATAACAGTGAGCACGAGATCAGGACCAGGTATTTTCAGTCAGAGTTTAAAATCAGAGAGCCGCTCACACACAGATTTACACCAATTCAATGGTGACAGTCACTTACCAGGAACACCAACAATAGCCAGGATTGGGTAGAATACTTTCTCAGCAATATCAATTGGATAAAGCATTTTCAGTGTGAAGTGATGTGTCCCTTCCTGCGATTGGCAATCTCTCTGTCTAAAACTCTGAGGTTATATATTCTCCAAGCTTTTAATTAATACCCTGTGGAACCACCTCAGGGAAATTGAGGTTGTGACATCGTTTAACTTATTTTTCAAGATGTGAACAAACAGATTACGATATTGTGTTCAGTGAAAGCAAATATTATTTTTGTGAGTGAGTGACCTCTTTGCAAACACTGGACGGTGTTGATCACATTGTTCAACTAACATTAACAGAAAGGATGCTGTCCACTCAGACACCATCAGTCCCATCTCTACATCTCAGATTGTTTCAGTGATAACCCTCACTCCACTGAAACCATTCAGTGATTCAGTTCCAATTGTCAGTGTGTTTCTCTGGGTGTGTCCCCTGCACTCTGGGGTGTAGCTGTCTCTGTAACTGTGACCATTCAGTGATTCTGTTCCAATTGTCCGTGTGTTTCTCTGGATGGTCCCACTGCACTCTGGGATGTAGCTGCCTCTGTAACTGTGACCATTCAGTGATTCAGTTCCAATTGTCAGTGTGTTTCTCTGGGTGGTTCCACTGCACTCTGGGGTGTAGCTGCCTCTGTAACTGTGACCATTCAGTGATTCAGTTCCAATTGTCAGTGTGTTTCTCTGGGTGGGTCCACTGCACACTGGGGTGTAGCTGTCTCTGTAACTGTGACAATTCAGTGATTCAGTTCCAATTGTCAGTGTGTTTCTCTGGGTGGTTCCACTGCACTCTGGGGTGTAGCTGCCTCTGTAACTGTGACCATTCAGTGATTCAGTTCCAATTGTCAGTGTGTTTCTTTGGGTGGTTCCACTGCTCTCTGGGGTGTAGCTGCCTCTATAACTGTGACCATTCAGTGATTCAGTTCCAATTGTCAGTGTGTTTCTCTGGGTGGGTCCACTGCACACTGGGGTGTAGCTGTCTCGGTAACTGTGACCATTCAGTGATTCAGTTCCAATTGTCAGTGCGTTTCTCTGGGTGGTTCCACTGCACTCTGGGATGTAGCTGCCTCTGTAACTGTGACCATTCAGTGATTCAGTTCCAATTGTCAGTGTGTTTCTCTGGGTGGGTCCACTGCTCTCTGGGGTGTAGCTGTCTCTGTAACTGTGACCATTCAGTGATTCAGTTCCAATTGTCAGTGTGATTCTCTGGGTGGTTCCACTGCACTCTGGGGTGTAGCTGTCCCTGTAATTGTGACCATTCAGTGATTCAGTTCCAATTGTCAGTGTGTTTCTCTGGGTGGTTCCACTGCACTCTGGGGTGTAGCTGCCTCTGTAACTGTGACCATTCAGTGATTCAGTTCCAATTGTCAGTGTGTTTCTCTGGGTGGTCCCACTGCACTCTGGGGTGTAGCTGCATCTGTAACTGTGACCATTCAGTGATTCAGTTCCAATTGTCAGTGTGTTTCTCTGGGTGGTTCCACTGCACTCTGGGGTGTAGCTGTCTCTGTAACTGTGACCATTCAGTGATTCAGTTCCAATTGTCAGTGTGTTTCTCTGGGTGGTCCCACTGCACTCTGGGGTGTAGCTGCATCTGTAACTGTGACCATTCAGTGATTCAGTTCCAATTGTCAGTGTGTTTCTCTGGGTGGTTCCACTGCACTCTGGGATGTAGCTGTCTCTGTAACTGTGACCATTCAGTGATTCAGTTCCAATTGTCAGTGTGTTTCTCTGGGTGGGTCCACTGCACTCTGGGCTGTAGCTGCCCCTGTAACTGTGACCATTCAGTGATTCAGTTCCAATTGTCAGTGTGTTTCTCTGGGTGGTTCCACTGTACTCTGGGGTGTAGCTGTCTCTGTAACTGTGACCATTCAGTGATTCAGTTCCAATTGTCAGTGTGTTTCTCTGGGTGGGTCCACTGCACTCTGGGGTGTAGCTGTCTCTGTAACTGTGACCATTCAGTGATTCAGTTCCAATTGTCAGTGTGTTTCTCTGGGTGGTTCCACTGCACTCTGGGGTGTAGCTGCCTCTGTAACTGTGACCATTCAGTGATTCAGTTCCAATTGTCAGTGTGTTTCTCTGGGTGGTTCCACTGCACTCTGGGGTGTAGCTGCCTCTGTAACTGTGACCATTCAGTGATTCTGTTCCAATTGTCAGTGTGTTTCTCTGGGTGGGTCCACTGCACTCTGGGATGTAGCTGTCTCTGGAACTGTGACCATTCAGTGATTCATTTCCAATTGTCCGTGTGTTTCTCTGGGTGTGTCCCCTGCACTCTGGGGTGTAGCTTTCTCTGGAACTGTGACCATTCAGTGATTCTGTTCCAATTGTCCGTGTGTTTCTCTGGGTGGTTACACTGCACTCTGGGGTGTAGCTGCCTCTGTAACTGTGACCATTCAGTGATTCTGTTCCAATTGTCAGTGTGTTTCTCTGGGTGGTTCCATTGCACTCTGGGGTGTAGTTGTCTCTGTGACGGTGACCATTCAGTGATTCAGTTCCAATTGTCAGTGTGTTTCTCTGGGTGGTTCCACTGCACCCTGGGCGCAGCTGTCTCTGTAACTGTGACCATTCAGTGATTCAGTTCCAATTGTCAGTGTGTTTCTCTGGGTGGTTCCACTGCGCTCTGGGGTGTAGCTGCCTCTGTAACTGTGACCATTCAGTGATTCAGTTCCAATTGTCAGTGTGTTTCTCTGGGTGGTTCCACTGCACTCTGGGGTGTAGCTGCCTCTGTAACTGTGACCATTCAGAGAGTCAGTTCCAATTGTCAGTGTGTTTCTCTGGGTGGTTCCACAGCACTCTGGGGTGTAGCTGCCTCTGTAACTGTGACCATTCAGTGATTCAGTTCCAATTGTCAGTGTGTTTCTCTGGGTGGGTCCACTGCACTCTGGGGTGTAGCTGTCTCTGTAACTGTGACCATTCCTTTATTTTATTTCAGTAGTTTCCGTTTGAGCATAAGTAGAACATTTCAATGTCTCCAAAATCTGGAACTATTTAAAGTGCAAAGTATGTGATCCCATATCTAAATCTGATTCAGCCCCTCAAACTAAGAAACTATTTAGAATCATTGGGACCTCAGAAAACTCAGAGGCTGCGGCAGCAACAAACTCATCACCTCAGAGAGCAGCATTAATACATAGTCAGCAGTGAAAACTAGTACCCGTCTCTAACTGACACCGGCCTCCATCTGATACACACACTTCAACTGGGAGAGAGGCAGGGTGAGATGTGGAGGAAGAGAGAACTGGTGTGTTAGATGTGCTGATAGAAGACAGGGTGAGAGAGAAAGAGGGTGTGAGGAGAGATATTGGGAGAGAAAGAGGGTGGAGAAATAAAGGATAAAACGGGAGAAAGAGGTGGATTGTCTGAGAGAAAGGGAAGCAGAGAGTGGCGAGGATGAGTGGCTGAGGGAGGCAGATTGGGTGAGAAGGATGGTGTATTAAATACTCACATAATCTTAGACATAAGTACAGGAGAGAGCGACTGAGTGACTGAGGGAGCGGGAGAGGGAACGATAGTGAGGGAAAGTGTGAGAGAGGGAAAGAGAGTGAGAGAAAGTGTGATAGAGGGAAAGAGTGTGAGAGAAAGTGTGAGAGAGGGAAAGAGTGTGAGAGAAAGTGTGATAGAGGGAAAGAGTATGAGCGAAAGTGTGAGAGAGGGAAAGAGTGTGAGAGAAAGTGTGAGAGAGGGAAAGAGAGTCAGAGAAAGTGTGATAGAGGGAAACAGTGTGAGAGAAAGTGTGAGAGAGGGAAAGAGTGTGAGAGAAAGTGTGATAGAGGGAAAGAGTGTGAGAGAAAGTGTGAGAGAGGGAAAGAGTGTGAGAGAAAGTGTGAGAGAGGGAAAGTGTGAGAGACGGAAAGTGTGAGAGAGGGAAAGGGTATGAGTGAAAGTGTGAGAGAGGGAAAGAGTTTAAGACAAAGTGTGAGAGAGTGAAATAGAGTCAGAGACATTGTGAGAGAGGGAAAGAGAGTGAGAAAAAGTGTGAGAGAGGGAAAGCGTGAGAGAGGGAAAGAATGTGAGAGAACGTGTGAGAGAGAGAAAGAGTGTGAGATAAATTGTGAGAGAGGGAAAGAGAGTGAGAGAAATTGTGAGAGAGGGAATGAGAGTGAGAAAAAGTGTGAGAGGGGGAAAGTGTGAGAGAGGGAACGATTGTGAGAGAAATTGTGAGAGAGAGAAAGAGAGTGAGAGAAATTGTGAGAGAGGGAAAGAGAGTGAGAAAAACTGTGAGAGAGGGAAAGAGAATGAGAGAAAGTGTGAGAGAGGGATAGAGAGTGAGAGACAGTGTGAGAGAGGGAAAGAGTGATAGAGAAATTGTGAGAGAGGGATAGAGAGTGAGAGAAAGTGTGAGAGAGGGACAAAGTGTGAGAGAGAGAAAGAGTGTGAGAGAAAGTGTCATTGAGGGAGTTTTGTGAGAGGGAGGGAGGCATGGAGGGAGAGAGATATAGGGATGGAGAGAGAGAGGGACAGAGTGTGAAAGTGTCTAACGGATATGTGAGAGAGGGAGGGAGGGAGGCATGATGCAGAGAGAGAGAGGGGGAGAGTGAGAGAGAGGGACAGAATGTGAGAGAGGGGTAAGTGTGAGACAAGGGAAATCTGCTAGAGAGAGGGCGAGAGTGGGAGTGAGTATCAATGAAGAAGAAAGTATGTGAGAGGCAGGAATTTGAGAGAGGGAGTGTGAGAGATGGAGGGATTGTGAGAGATGGAGGGTGAGAGAGGGAGAGAGTGTGAGGAAGGGAGAGTGAGTGAGACAGGTAGAATGTGTTAGACAGGGAGAGAGTGTGAGAGAGGGAGAGAGTCTGAGAGGGAGACAAAGTGGGAGACAGTGGGAGATAGGGAGGGTGACTGAGGTAGAGAATGTGTCAGAGGGAGAGAAAGTGAGGGGGAGAGTGTGAGAGAGGGTGAGAGTGATCGAGAGGGAGGGAGTACAAAAGAGAGAATGCGAAAGGGGAGAGGGGGAGAGAGTGTGAGAGAGGGAGAAAGTATGAGAGAGGGAGGGCGAGAGAGGGAGGGTGAGAGAGTGAGAGAGTGTGAGAGAGTGAGGCACTGCGAGAGAGGGAGGGAGTGTGAGAGGGGGACAGAATGTGATAGAGGGAGAGAGTGTCAGAGAGGGAGACAGTGTGAGAGAGGGAGAGAGTGTCAGAGAGGGAGACAGTGTGGGAGAGGGAGAGAGTGTGAGAGTGGGTGACAGTGTGGGAGAGGGAGAGAGTGTGAGAGAGGGAGAGAGTGAGACACTGTGAGAGAGGAAGGGAGTGTGTGAGAGAGAGAGAGAGAGTGAGAGAGGGAGACTGTGTGGGAGAGGGAGAGAGTGTCAGAGGGAGACAGTATGAGAGAGGGAGACAGTCTGGGGGAGGGAGACAGTGTGGGAGAGGGAGAGAGTGTGAGAGAGGGCGACAGTGTGAGAGAGGGAGACAGTGTGGGAGAGGGAGAGAGTGTGAGAGAGGGAGACAGTCTGGGAGAGAGAGAGATTGTGAGAGAGGGAGACAGTGTGAGAGTGGGAGGCAGTGTGGGAGAGGGAGAGAGTGTGAGAGTGGGAGGCAGTGTGGGAGAGGGAGGGAGTGTGAGAGAGGGAGACAGTGTGAGAGTGGGAGAGAGTGTGAGAGTGGGTGACAGTGTGGGAGAGGGAGGGAGTGTGAGAGAGGGAGACAGTGTGAGAGTGGGAGAGAGTGTGAGAGTGGGTGACAGTGTGGGAGAGGGAGAGAGTGTGAGAGTGGGAGGCAGTGTGGGAGAGGGAGAGAGTGTGAGAGTGGGAGACAGTGTGGGAGAGGGAGAGAGTGTGAGAGTGGGTGACAGTGTGGGAGAGGGAGAGAGTGTGAGAGAGGGAGACAGTGTGAGAGTGGGTGACAGTGTGGGAGAGGGAGAGAGTGTGAGAGAGGGAGACAGTGTGAGAGAGCGAGACAGTATGAGAGTGGGAGACAGTGCGAGAGTGGGTGACAGTGTGGGAGAGGAAGGGAGTGTGTGTGAGAGAGAGAGAGTGAGAGAGGGAGACAGTGTGGGAGAGGGAGAGGGAGAGAGTGGGAAGCAGTGTGGGAGAGGGAGAGAGTGAGACACTGTGAGAGAGGAAGGGAGTGTGTGTGAGAGAGAGAGAGTGAGAGAGGGAGACAGTGTGGGAGAGGGAGAGGGAGAGAGTGGGAAGCAGTGTGGGAGAGGGAGAGAGTGTGAGAGTGGGAGGCAGTGTGGGAGAGGGAGAAAGTGTGAGAGTGGGAGGCAGTGTGGGAGAGGGAGACAGTGTGAGAGTGGGTGACAGTGTGGGAGAGGGAGAGAGTGTGAGAGTGGGAGGCAGTGTGGGAGAGGGAGAGAGTGTGAGAGAGGGAGAGAGTGTGAGAGTGGGTGGCAGTGTGGGAGAGGGAGAGAGTGTGAGAGTGGGAGAGATTGTGAGAGAGGGAGAGAGAGTGAGAGTGGGTGACAGTGTGGGAGAGGGAGAGAGTGTGAGAGAGGGAGCGAGTGAGACACTGTGAGAGAGGAACGGAGTGTGTGAGAGAGAGAGAGAGAGTGAGAGAGGGAGACAGTGTGGGAGAGGGAGAGAGTGTGAGAGTGGGAGGCAGCGTGGGAGAGGGAGAGAGTGGGAGAGAGGGAGAGAGTGTGAGAGTGGGTGACAGTGTGGGAGAGGGAGAGAGTGTGAGAGTGGGTGACAGTGTGGGAGAGGGAGAGAGTGTGAGAGAAGGAGAGAGTGAGACACTGTGAGAGAGGAAGGGAGTGTGTGAGAGAGAGAGAGAGTGAGAGAGGGAGACAGTGTGGGAGAGGGAGAGAGTGTGAGAGAGGGAGGGATTGTTGAGAGGGAGAGAGTGTGAGAGAGGGAGAGAGTGTGAGCGAGGGAGGGAGTGTGAGAGAGGGAGAGACTGTGAGAGTGGGTGACAGTGTGGGAGAGGGAGAGAGTGTGAGAGAGGGAGAGAGTGTGAGAGTGGGAGGCAGTGTGGGAGAGGGAGAGAGTGTGAGAGTGTGAGGGATTGTTGAGGGGGAGAGAGTGTTAGAGAGGGAGAGAGTGTGAGAGTGGGAGACAGTGTGGGAGAGGGAGAGAGTGTGAGAGAGGGAGGGATTGTTGAGAGGGAGAGAGTGTGAGCGAGGGAGAGAGTGTGAGAGTGGGTGACAGTGTGGGAGAGGAGAGAGTGTGAGAGAGGGAGACAGTGTGAGAGAGGGAGACAGTGTGAGAGAAGGCGACAGTGTG
Organism: Scyliorhinus torazame; assembly: GCF_047496885.1. Lineage (NCBI taxonomy): Eukaryota > Metazoa > Chordata > Chondrichthyes > Carcharhiniformes > Scyliorhinidae > Scyliorhinus > Scyliorhinus torazame. Next base: position 14,855,154 of record NC_092711.1, read on the forward strand.
AGAGAGGGAGATAGTGTGGGAGAGGGAGAGAGTGCGAGAGTGTGTGACAGTGTGGGAGAGGGAGAGAGTGTGAGAGTGGGAGGGATTGTTGAGAGGGAGAGAGTGTGAGCGAGGGAGAGAGTGTGAGAGAGGGATAGTGTGAGAGAGTGAGGGTGAGGGAGGGAGAGAGTGCAAGGGAGAGCTGGAGTGTGAGGGAGTGCTCTTGGAGATTATAAAGAACAAAGAACAAAGAAATGTACAGCACAGGAACAGGCCCTTCGGCCCTCCAAGCCCGTGCCGACCATGTTGCCCGACTAAACTACAATCTTCTACACTTGCAGGGTACGTATCCCTCTATTCCCATCCTATTCACGTATTTGTCAAGATGCCCCTTAAATGTCACTATCGTAAAGATATGTGGAACTGGGTATCAGGGGGAAACACAATCCGGATTAATACATTTGCTGAGGAAACAAACTTGTTCCTAAATTATAAAATCAGATCAGAAGTAAATGTCCTCCATGCAGTATTGCACCATTTAAGTTGTGAATAACTGACAGAGTGTGATAGGTCAGTTATTGTGCAGAGCTGGAATAGAACTTGTCCTTCCCCAGTCAGAGGCCAGAAAGCAAACACGTGGCACAGCCACTTTTAAAAATATTTGTAAAGCAACCTGAAAAAAGATAGACCTCCCTCTAATGATTAAATGTGCATCTGCTTTTATTGGGAGCAACACAGATGTTTTCAATATTAAAGCGCAGGCAGCGCCCAGGGTCAGACAGATTGGAACTTACAATGAAGTTGATGCTGTGAAGTAAGCAGTGAGCTCAAGCGGGCGCTGGGTTCACACATGGACACGGTGAATAGAAAGGATTATAGTGAGAATACTCGCGGTGCTGGGGAACTTGGAGGGAACCTGCAGGTGTTGGTCCCATCGTCTCACAGCCAGGCCACATCCAAAGCCTTTAAAATGCGTGAAGTCCCGAAGGAGGACATTCATTCCTGGGGCTGGTTTAGCACACTGGGATAAATCGCTGGCTTTTAAAGCAGACCAAGGCAGGCCAGCAGCACGGTTCAATTCCCGTACCAGCCTCCCCGAACAGGCGCCGGAATGTGGCGACTAGGGGCTTTTCACAGTAACTTCATTTGACGCCTACTTGTGACAATAAGCGATTTTCATTTCATTTCATTCCGTTTCATTTCATTCCGTTTGACCTCAGCAGCTCTGTAGATGAGCAGATGATTCAATCCCACCGCACTGCCCTTTCCCTGGAGACGTACATTTGATCACCCAGCGCCAGAGATCACGCAACGCCAGAGATCACCCAACGCCAGTGATCACCCAACGCCAGAGATCACCCAACCCCAGAGATCACCCAACCCCAGATATCACCCTACACCAGATAACACACAACCCCAGAGATCACCCAACCTCAGAAATCACCCAACCACAGAGATCACCCAAACCCAGATATCTCCCAACCCCAGATATCACCCAACCACAGATATCACCCAACCCCAGAAATCACCCTAACCCGGATATCACCCTACCCCGGATATCACCCTACCCCGGATATCAGCCAACACCAGAGATCACCCAACACCAGAGATCATCCAACCACTGATCTCACCCAGCCCCAGGTATCATCCAATCCACGTTATCACCCAACGCCAGATATCATCCGAACTCAGAGGTCACCCAACCCCAGAGATCACCCAATCCCAGAGATCACCCAACGCCAGAGATCACCCAACCCCAGAGATCACCCAACCCCAGAGATCAACCAACCCCAGAGGTCACCCAACCCCACAGATCACCCAACCCCAGAGATCACCCAACCCAAGGTATCAACCAACGCCAGATATCACCCAACCTCAGAGATCACCCAACCCCAGAGATCACCCAATCCCAGACATCACCTAACCCTAGAGATCACCCAACTCCAGAGATCACCCAACCCCAGAGATCACCCATCGCCAGAGATCACCCAACCCCAGAGATCAGCCAACTCCAGAGAACACCCTACACTAGAGATCACCCATCCCCAGAGATCACCTAACACCAGAGTCACCCAACCCCAGAGATCACCCAATCCCAGAGATCACCCAACCCAAGATATCACCCAACGCCAGATATCACCCAACCTCAGAGATCACCCAACCCCAGAGATCACCCAACCTCAGAGATCACCCAACCCCAGAGATCACCCAATCCCAGAGATCACCTAACCCCAGAGATCACCCAACCACAGAGATCACACAACCCCAGAGATCACCGAACGCCAGATATCACCCAACGCCAGAGATCACCCAATGCTAGTGATCACCCAGCGCCAGAGATCACGCAACGCCAGAGATCACCCAACGCCAGTGATCACCCAACGCCAGAGATCCCCCAACCCCAGAGATCACCCAACCCCAGATATCACCCTACACCAGATAACACACAACCCCAGAGATCACCCAACCTCAGAAATCACCCAACCACAGAGATCACCCAACCCCAGATATCTCCCAACCCCAGATATCACCCAACCACAGATATCACCCAACCCCAGAAATCACCCTAACCCGGATATCACCCTACCCCGGATATCACCCTACCCCGGATATCAGCCAACACCAGAGATCACCCAACACCAGAGATCATCCAACCACTGATCTCACCCAGCCCCAGGTATCATCCAATCCACGTTATCACCCAACGCCAGATATCATCCGAACTCAGAGGTCACCCAACCCCAGAGATCACCCAATCCCAGAGATCACCCAACGCCAGAGATCACCCAACCCCAGAGATCACCCAACCCCAGAGATCAACCAACCCCAGAGATCACCCAACCCCACAGATCACCCAACCCCAGAGATCACCCAACCCAAGGTATCAACCAACGCCAGATATCACCCAACCTCAGAGATCACCCAACCCCAGAGATCACCCAATCCCAGACATCACCTAACCCTAGAGATCACCCAACTCCAGAGATCACCCAACCCCAGAGATCACCCATCGCCAGAGATCACCCAACCCCAGAGATCAGCCAACTCCAGAGAACACCCTACACTAGAGATCACCCATCCCCAGAGATCACCTAACACCAGAGTCACCCAACCCCAGAGATCACCCTATCCCAGAGATCACCCAACCCAAGATATCACCCAACGCCAGATATCACCCAACCTCAGAGATCACCCAACCCCAGAGATCACCCAACCTCAGAGATCACCCAACCCCAGAGATCACCCAATCCCAGAGATCACCTAACCCCAGAGATCACCCAACCACAGAGATCACACAACCCCAGAGATCACCGAACGCCAGATATCACCCAACGCCAGAGATCACCCAATGCTAGTGATCACCCAACCCCAGAGATCACCCAACCCCAGAGATCACCCAACCCCAGATATTACTGTACCCCAGATATTACCCAACCGCAGAGATCACCCAACCCCAGAGATCACCCAACCCCAGATATCACCCAACCCCAGAGATCACCCAACCCCAGATATCACCCATCCCCAGAGGTCACCGATCCCCAGATATCACCCAACCCCAGAGATCACCCAACCCCAGAGATCACCCAACCCCAGATATCACCCAACCCCAGAGAGGGGTGAGTGGGCTGCGAGATTTGGAGACAACTTCAGTCACTTCAACAAGTCCCTTTTCAAATGTCCTTTCGTTGTTATTATCCTGAGGGCCAACACATTTTATACTGCTTGGATTCCGTATACAAGTGAAGAGCAAATTCGTCTTCAGTCCAAGAGTTAAAGTAACTAACTTTTAATCATTACACCCAATAATCACAGCGAATATGGAAGAACTCGCTGTTAAAATGGCTCAGATATTTTAATCAATGATTGCCAGTTTCCCAACATTAAATGTCTTTAAACTGGCGAAATTCTGACGGATCTGGTGCTTTTTACTTGAATTATTTAATTATTTTCTGTGAAGATTAATCACCTGTTAACGTAGTTCATCCCAATAATCAGAGTGAACTTTAATAATGGATTGTTTGGTCCAATAAACAATGATCTCATTCATTCATTGCGAGGTTGAATTAAATCAGTGAACAGCTCATTATGTTAAATCCAACAAGCATTACACAACTAATTATTATTTGTGCAACACTGATAGAAAATACCAAATTAGTTTTCAGTCCATTAAACACAGCAAATAACTAAAAACATTTCATTGCATCTTTCACTGTGATTGTCAAAGGATTGTTTATTGCAATAATCACAGGCGGTTTCTAATTACTGTTCAGACCACAATCAAATGAAGATTGTTAATCAGTGGAATAGAATCTGTAATTCCTGACCACGCAACAATAATAGCATCAATTAAAAATGCATTTGTTCAGCTCACAATCCCAATCAATGGGATTCTCCCTCGGCAGCATCCTCCAATCCCACCGGCAGCGCACCCATGTCGGCGGGTTTCTCGATGGCGTGGGGTGGTCACAATGGGAAACCTCATTGACCGGCTGCGGGAACGGAGAATCCCGTTGTGGCGGTGGGTGCACAGCGCCGGATAACTGGGCTGGCGGGACGGAAAACCGGGTACAGGACATTAAACCGATGGTCATTTTCCAAGAGAATTATGATGCCAAGATACAGATTAATCCACTGATCACTAACGGTATGAATAAATCTTTTAACTTCCCACAATAATATGTATTGGGGAATATTCCCCATGTCTATGATACCAGCAATCATATCTCAGGATTTAATTCCATTAATCATAGTTGTGCCATGACTGAATAGTGTGAGAATTCTCTCTGTCTGTTTCTACCAAAGAAAACTGAGCAAATCGGGCAGCACGGTAGCACAGTGGTTACCACTATGATGTCACAGTGCCAGGGTCCCAGGTTCGATTCCAGGCTTGGGTCACTGTCTGTGCAGAGTCTGCACGTTCTCCCCGTGTCTGCGTGGGTTTCCTCCGGGTGCTCTGATTGTCTCCAACAGTCCAAAGGTGGCAGGTTAGGTGGATTGGCCACGCTAAATTTCTCTTCGCTTAGATGGGGTTACTGGGTTATGGGGATAGGGTGGAGGTGTGGGCTTGGGTAGGGTGCTCTTTCCAAGAGCCGGTGCAGACTCGATGGGCCGAATGGCCTCCTTCGGCACTGTGAATTCTATGATCTCTGAAATCCAATGATGGAAGGCAGGATGACATATATTACACCATCATGTTTGCACAACATTGATAGAAAGCATCACGTTCGTTTTCAGTCCATTGAACACAGTAAATAACGAAAAACATTTAATTGCAACTTTGAAAGTGATTATTGAAGGATTGATTATTCCAGTAATCAGAGGTGTAAATAAATATTGTTCAGACAATAATCATAATAAGATTGTTCTTTCAAATAGAGTCATTAATTCCTGACCTTCCTATAATAACACAATAAACTAAACATGCACATTTCTGCTCACAATTAACTAAACTGTGATTATCTTTCTATAGAATCATCATGCCAGGAAATTGATTATTTTCCGTCCAATGATTACTGAATATATCTAGAAACCTTTATACTTTTCACAATAATATGCATTTGAAAATGTCGATGAGTATCAGAAATTATCTTTCAGGTTTTAATTCCATTAGTTACTCGAAATATCGCTGCTATGTGGTGGAATTCCATGTGACATCTCTGTCTGTTTCTACTGAAGACGTCCCAGCAATTTAAATAATGGAATCCGGGAAGTAATGGGCTGAGAAACAATTATATATTGTGTCACATATTTATTTAAATTATTGAGGCTACCTGACTGCCACAACTGGATAACTACAAACTCCCGCTGGTGTTGTTGGGGAGACTGGTCCTTTTGGTTCCCTTCTGTTCCTCTAGTGTATCTCCTCGGGAAAATACTGACTGTTTCACAATAAGAGAGTGATCAACCATTGTTTCCATTCATTATTCATCAATTAGAGTCTGTTCCCCAGGTTTAATGGACTGATCGATGCCGAGGTCTAATGTGATGGTTAAGATTGGAGCTGTCGGATTGGAGGAGAATCAAACCCTGCCATGGCCTTGGTGATTTATTTCTCAGTATTACACAGCAGATCCACAGCTCTCCGTGATACCGACACTCTCCCAATTCTTGAGGAGTGCAAATTTAAAGGATGGCATGATAGCACAGTGGTTAGCACAGTGGCTTCACAGCTCCGGGGTCCCAGGTTCGATTCCCGGCTTGTGTCACTGCCTGTGTGGAGTCTGCACGTTCCCCCCGTGTCTGTGTGGGTTTCCTCCGGGTGCTCCAGTTTCCTCCCACAGGTCCCGAAAGGCGTGTTGTGAGGTGAGTTGGACAGTCTAAAATCTCCCTCTGTTCACCCGAACAGGCGCCGGAGTGTGGCGACTCGGGGATTTTCACAGTAACTTCATTGTAGTGTTAATGTGGGACTACTTGTAACAATAAATATTTGTATTATTAATAAAGATTATTATTCTATTAATAGTTGAACACATGATGCCTTCTCTTCCGCTGTCTGGCACAGAAGGTATGGGATTATCTCCTCCAGTCTCTCAGTCCCATTACCTCGTGTTCGTTGTTCAAGACAAACACTTGTAACATAGACTCTTGATTGCGATTTTGGTCTCCGGACTCAGCAATACCTGATACAAATAGTTAGAACAAAGAACAAAGCACAAATAAAAGTACAACGTAGATATTGGCCCTTCGGCCCTCAAGCCTGTGCTGAACTTGCTGCCCATCTGACCTATAATCTTCTGCACTTCCTGTGGTCCGTCTCCCTGTATTCCCATTCTACTCATGTATTACTCATGTAACTCAGGTTCTATACAACTGCAGCAACTAATTCATTACATGGGCAGAGGAGTAATTAAACCTGAGAGCAGGGATTAGAACGTAACATTTAATTTACAGTAAAAATCCAGCGCCAGGACCATATAGTTAATTGTAACTTAATCTGATAATAAAATGATTATATTGAATGAATTAACTAGTGCATAAATGTCACTCAGGGGGTGCAGTGCTCTAACTGTGAGATGTGGGAGAACCGTGACGCTTCCAGTGTTCCGGTCAACTACGCCTGCAGCAGGTGCAGCCAATGGCAGCTCCTCACAGACCGCGTGGTTCAGCTGGAGCAGCAATTGGATGCACTGCGGAGCATGCAGGTGGCGGACAGCATAATTGACAGAAGTTCTGGAGATGTGGTCACACCTAAGGTGCAGACAAATATTTGCTGCCTGCTGAAAAGGGCAGGCAGTCAGCGCTGGAATCACCTGTAGCCGCCCCATCTCTAATAGGTATACTGTGTTGGATACATTTGGGAGAATGGACTATCAGGGGAAAACAACAGCAGCCAGAACAATGGCACCACAACTGGCTCTGTTACTCAGCAGGGAGGGCAAAGTGCAGGAACGCGATAGTTGTAGACTAGCGAGGTTATGCTGCAATTGTATAAGGTGTTCGTGAGGCCACACCTGGAGTATTGTGTTCAGTTTTGGTCTCCTTACTTGAGAAAGGACGTACTGGCACTGGAGGCTGTGCAGAAGAGATTCACTAGGTTAATCCCAGAGCTGAAGGGTTTGGATTACGAGGAGAGGTTGAGTAGACTGGGACTGTACTCGTTGGAATTTAGAAGGATGAGGGGGGATCTTATAGAAACATATAAGATTATGAAGGAAATAGATAGGATAGATTCGGGCAGGTTGTTTCCACTGGTGGGTGAAAGCAGAACTAGGGGGCATAGCCTCAAAATAAGGGGAAGTAGATTTAGGACTGAGTTTAGGAGGGACTTCTTCACCCAAAGGGTTGTGAATCTATGGAATTCCTTGCCCAGTGAAGCAGTAGAGGCTCATTCATTAAATGTTTTTAAGATAAAGACAGATAGTTTTTTGAAGAACAAAGGGATTAAGGGTTATGGTGTTCGGGCCGGAAAGTGGAGCTGAGTCCACAAAAGATCAGCCATGATCTCATTGAATGGTGGAGCAGGCTCGAGGGGCCAGGTGGCCTACTCCTGCTCCTAGTTCTTTTGTTCGTATGTTCTTATTATAGTAAGGGGCACAGATTGGCGCTTCTGCGGACAGGAAAGAGTCTCCAGGTTGGTAAGTTGCCTCCCTGGTGCCAGGGTCAAGGTTGTCTCTGAACGAACACAGAACGTCCTGAGGGGGAGGGAGGACAGCCAGAGGTTTTAGTTCACAGAGGTACGAACGACATCGGCAGGAAGAGTGATGATGTCCTGCAGAAGGAGTTCAGGAAGTTAGACAGTAAGGTAAAAAGTAGGACCTCTCGGGTTGTAGTCTCAGGATTACTCCCTGTGCCCCGTGACAGCGAGGCAAGAAACAAGAGGACAGTACAGCTAAACACGTGGCTAAACTGGTGGTGTAGGAGGGAGGATTCCTGATTTCTGGGCCATTGGGCTATCTTCCGGGATAGGTGGGACCTGGACAAGAAGGGCGGGCAGCTTCTAAACTGGAGGGACATCACTATCCTCGCTGGGAGGTTTGTTAGTGTCACTCGGGAGAATTGAAACTAATATGAAAGGGGATGGGAACCAGAGCGGTAGCTCAGCAGGTGTAATAATTGAAGGGGAAATGGTGAACACAAATACCTGAACAACATCACCCTCAGGCAGAGCAAAAAAGGTGCCGAGGGTGAGAAGGGAGGTGCTCAATGCAGCATTGAGGGTGGTGGACCTAAATGTGCGCAGTGTACGGAACAAGGTGAATTTGCATGTTGCGCACATTGAAATTGGCTGGTACGATGTTGTTGGAATCACAGAGACGTGGCTGCAAGGTGATCAGGGCTGGGATCAAAATGTGCAAGTGTTCTATCGAAAGGACAGGCAGATGGGTAAAGGGGACGGGGCTCCATTGTGAGGAAGGAATGAAGTTAAATCGATAGCAAGGAACGATATAGGATCAGAAGGCAGAGATTCCCTATGGACAGAGTTGAGGAATCGAATCGATAAAAAGACTCTGATCGGACTTATTGCAGAACTCGGAGCAGTAATCAAGATGTGGAGCAAAAAATAAATCAGGAGATAGAAAAGGCATGTAAAAAAGGAAATATTACAATAATCATGGGGGACTTCAACATGCAGATGGACTGGGAAAATCAGGTTGATCGTGGATCCCAAGAAAAGGAATTTGTGGAATGAGATGTTTTTTTGGAGCAGTCTGTGACAGAGCCGACTGGGGAACAGGCAATTCTGGATTTGGTGATGTGTAATGAGGATTACTTGATTAGTGAACATAAGGTGAAGGAACCCGAAGGGAGCAGTGACCACAATATGATAGAATTTACCCTGCAGTTTGAGAGGGAGAAGCTGGAGTCAGATGTAACAGTATTACAATTAAATAGGGGTAACTACAAAGGCATGGGAGGAGCTGGCCAGAGTTGATTGGAAAAGGAGACTAGCAGGGAAGACAGTGGAACAGCAATGGCAGCAGTTTTGGGGGGTTATTCGGGAGGAACAACAGAATTTCATCCCAAGGAGGAGGAAACATGCCAAGGGGAGCACAAGGAATCTATGGCTCACGAGGGAAGTCAAGGACAGCAGTACAGCAAAACAAAAAACATACAATGTGGCGCGGAATAGTGGGATGCCAGAAAATTGGGAGCCTTTAACAGCGAGCAGAGGAAAACTGAAAAAGCAATAAAGGAGGAGCAGATGAAATTTGAGGGCAAGCTAGCTAGTAATGTAAAAGAAGATAGGGAGATGTTCTTTTCAATATTTAAAAGGTGAGAGACAAAAAAGACATTGGACCACTGGAAAATGTGACTGGCGAAGTAATAATAGGTAACAAAGAAATGGCAGACGAGCTGTATAGTTACTTTGCATCAGTCTTCACGGTGGAAGTCACCAGTGGGATGCCAGAGCTCCAGGAGAGCCAGGGGGCAGAGGGGAGGGCCGTGGCCGTCACTAAGGAGAAGGTTCTGCCCACAATGAAAGGTCTGAAGGTGGATGGATGACCTGGACGGATGGACTACATCCCAGGGTTCTAAAAGAGATAGCTGAGGAGTTTGTGGAGGCAGTGGCGGGAATCTTACAGGAATCACTGAAGGCAGAAAGGGTCCCAGAGGACTGGAAAGTGGCTAATGTAGCACCGCTGTTTAAGAAGGGAGGGAGGCAGAAGACGGGAAATTATCGGCCGGTTAGCCTGACTTCGGTCATTGGTAAGATTTTAGATCCATTATTAAAGATGAGATTGCGGAGTACTTGGAAGTGCAGGATAAAATAGGACTGAGTCAGCTCGGCTTCGTCAAGGGGAGGTCATGCCTGACAAATCTGTTAGAGTTCTTTGAGGAAATAACAAGGAAGTTAGACAAGGGAGAACCAGTGGATGCGATTTATGTAGATTTCCAGAAGGCCTTTGACACAGTGCCGCATTCCAGTCTGTTCAATTGGTTAAGAGCCCATGGTGTTCAGGGCAAGATCCTGGGATGGAAAATAATTGGCTGACTGGCAGAAGGCAGAGAGTGGGGATAAAGGGGTCTTTTTCAGGATGGCAGCCGGTGTCTAGTGGTGTGCCTCAGGGGTCTGTGCTGGGACCACAACTTTCCACAATATACATTAATGATCTGGAAGAAGGAACTGAAGGCACTGTCGCTGAGTTTGCAGATGACACAAAGATCTGTAGAGGGACAGGTAGTATTGAGGAAGCGGTGGGGGTTGGGGGGGGGGGGGGTGCAGACGGACTCAGAGGCTGGGGGATTGTGCAAACAAGTGGAAGATGGAATACAATGTGGAAAAGTGTGAGGTAATGCGCTTTGGAAGGAGGAATGGAGGAATTGACTATTCTCTAAAAGTGGAAATGCTTCGGAAATGAGAAGCACAAAGGGACTTGGGAGGCCTTGTTCACGATTCTCTTATGGTTAACGGGCAGGTTCAGTCGGCAGTTCGGAAGGCAATTGCAATGTTAGCATTCACGTCGAGAGGGCGCGAGTACAAGAGCAGGGATGTATTTCTGAGGCTGTTTCAGTCTCTGGTCAGGCCCCATTTGGAGTATTGTGAGCAGTTCTGGGCCCCGTATCTGAAGAAGGACATGCTTCCCTTGGAAAGGGTCCAGAGGAGGTTCACTGGAACGATCCAGGAATGAAGAGCTTGTCGTATGAGGAATGGTTGAGGACTCTGGGGTCTGTACTCGTTGGAGTTAAGAAGGATGAGGGGTATCTTATTGAAACTTCCAGGAGACTGTGAGGCCTGGACAGAGTGGATGTGGAGAGGGTGTTTCCACTTGTATGAAAAACTAGAACCAGAGGACACAATCTCAGACTAAAGGCACGATCCTTTAAAACAGAGATGTGGAGGAATTTATTCAGCCAGAGGGTGGTGAATCTGTGGAACTCTGCCACAGAAGGCTGTGGAGGCCAAATCACTGAGTGTCTTTAAGACAGAGACAGATAGGTTCTTGGTTAATGAGGAGATCAGGGGTTATGGGGAGAAGGTGAGAAGGTAGGAGAATGAGGATGAGAAACATATCAGCCATGATTGACTGGCGGAGCAGGCTCGCTGGGCCGAGTGACCAAGTTCAGCTCCTGTGTCTTATGGTCTTACGGCCGTAAATGTCCAACTCGGTTTGAAATATGGCTTTGGGTGTCTGCCTCCATTATTCTTACAGAAAATGAGGTAATGATAGGATGTGAGGAAGAAGCGGGAAACGACATTGAGGCAGAAGCTAAGCAGTGATTAAATTGAATGGTGGAGGAGGTGTGAGTGACCGTGTGGTCTCCCCATGTTGCCATTTGTTATCAGTTCCGGCTCTGCATTACTCGCTGATGGATGTAGCTGCATGATCATATACTTCAGTTACATCTTTCCCACAGATATTTATATTGTTCATGGAAACAGTTCATTTACATCCAGATTATCCAAAACTAATATCATCTTAAATGTGTGGAACGAATCTCACATCATCGTCTTTTATTCCCAATAACCCAGCCCCAGCCAATCCAATCATCCCGAAGGGAAAACTGCTTCTAAACGATTCACACAGCGAGTGGTTCTGATCTGGTCTGCACGGCCTGGGACACTGGTGCCGGCAGATACAACAGTGGTTTCACAGGGAATGGTAGGAGCGACAGAAATCAAATGTACGTCTCCAGGGAAAGGGCGGTGCAGTGGGATTGAATCATCTGCTCATCTACAGAGCCGCTGAGTTCAAACGGAATGAAATGAAATGGAATGAAATGAAATGAAAATCGCTTATTGTCACAAGTAGGCTTCAAATGAAGTTACTGTGAAAAGCCCCTAGTCGCCACATTCCGGCGCCTGTTCGGGGAGGCTGGTACGGGAATTGAACCGTGCTGCTGGCCTGCCTTGGTCTGCTTTAAAAGCCAGCGATTTATCCCAGTGTGCTAAACCAGCCCCAGGAATGACTGTCCTCCTTCGGGACTTCACGCATTTTAAAGGCTTTGGATGTGGTCTGGCTGTGAGATGATGGGACCAACACCTGCAGGTTCCCTCCAAGTTCCCCAGCACCGCGAGTATTCTCACTGTAATCCTTTCTATTCAGCGTGTCCATGTGCGAACCCAGCGCCCGCTTTAGCTCACTGCTTACTTCACAGCATCAACTTCATTGTAAGTTCCAATCTGTCTGACCCTGGGCGCTGCCTGTGCTTTAATATTGAAAACATCTGTGTTGCTCCCAATAAAAGCAGACGCACATTTAATAATTAGAGGGAGGTCTATCTTTTTTCAGGTTGCTTTACAATTATTTTTAAAAGCGGCTGTGCCACGTGTTTGCTTTCTGGCCTCTGACTGGGGAAAGACAAGTTCTATTCCAGCTCTGCACAATAACTGACCTATCACACTCTGTCAGTTATTCACAACTTAAATGGTGCAATACTGCATGGAGGACATTTACTTCTGATCAGATTTTTATAATTTAGGAACACGTTTGTTTCCTCAGCAAATGTATGAATCCGGATTGTGTTTCCCCACCCAGTTCCACATATCTTTACGATAGTGACATTTAAGGGGCATCTTGACAAAGACATGAAGAGGTTGGGAATAGAGGGATACGGACCCCGGAAGTGTAGAAGATTGTAGTTTAGTCGGGCAGCATGGTCGGCACGGGCTTGGAGGGCCGAAGGGCCTGTTCCTGTGCTGTACATTTCTTTGTTCTTTGTTCTCTGTATCTCCAAGAGCACTCCCTCACACTCTATCTCTCACTTGCACTCCCTCCCTCCCTCACACCCACTCTCTCACACTATCCCTCTCTCACACTCTCTACCTCGCTCACACTATCTCCCTCTCAACAATCCCTCCCACTCTCACACTCTCTCCCTCTCCCACACTGACACCCACTCTCACACTCTCTCCCTCTCCCACACTGTCTGCCTCTCTCACACTGTCGCCCTCTCTCACACTCTCTCCCTCTCTCACACTGTCTCCCTCTCTCACACTCTCTCCTCTCCCACACTGTCACCCACTCTCACACTCTCTCCCTCGCTCACACTCTCTCCCTCTCAACAATCCCTCCCTCTCTCACACTCTCTCCCTCTCCCACACTGTCTCCCACTCTCACACTCTCTCCCTCTCTAACACTCTCTCCCTCTCAACAATCCCTCCCACTCTCACACTCTCTCCCTCTCCCACACTGTCACCCACTCTCAGTCTCTCCCTCTCCCACACTCCCTCCCTCGCTCACACTCTCTCCCTCTCTCACACTCTCTCCCTCTCAACAATCCCTCCCTCTCTCACACTCTCTCCCTCTCCCACACTGTCTCCCTCTCTCACTCTCTCTCTCTCTCTCTCTCACACACTCCCTTCCTCTCTCACAGTGTCTCACTCTCTCCCTCTCTCACACTCTCTCCCTCTCCCACACTGTCACCCACTCTCACACTGTCTTCCTCTCCCACACTGCCTCCCACTCTCACACTCTCTCCCTCTCCCACGCTGCCTCCCACTCTCACACTGTCTCCCTCTCTCACAATCTCTCTCTCTCCCAGACTGTCTCCCTCTCTCACACTCTCTCCCTCTCTCACACTGTCTCCCTCTCTGACACTCTCTCCCTCTCCCACACAGTCTCCCTCTCTCACACTCTGTCCCTCTCTCACACTCTCTCCCTCTCCCACACAGTCACCCACTCTCACACTCTCTCCCTCTCCCACACTGTCACCCACTCTCACACTCTCTCCCTCTCTCACACTCTCTCCCTCTCCCACACTGCCTCCCACTCTCACACTCTCTCCATTTCCCACACTGTCACCCTCTGTCACACTCTCGCCCTCTCCCACACTGTCACCCACTCTCACACTATCTCCCTCTCCCACACTGTCACCCACTCTCACACTGTCTCCCTCTCTGACACTCTCTCCCTCTCCCACACTGTCTCCCTCTCTCACACTCTGTCCCCCTCTCACACTCTCTCCCTCCCCCACACTACCTCCCACTCTCACAGTCTCTCCCTCTCTCACACTCTCTCCCTCTCCCACACTGTCTCCCTCTCTCACACTCTCTCCCTCGCTCACACTCTCTCCCTCTCAACAATCCCTCACACTCTCTCCCTCTCCCATACTGCCTCCCACTCTCACACTCTCTCCCTCTCTCACACTCTCTCCCTCTCCCACACTGTCTCCCTCTCTCACACTCTCTCCCTCTCTCACACTCTCTCCCTCTCTCACACTCTCTCCCTCTCTCCCACTCTCTCCCTCTTCCACACTGTCTCCCTCTCTCACACTCTCTCCCTCTCTCACACTCTCTCCCTCTCTCACACTCTCTTCCTCTCTTACACTCTCTCCCTCTCCCACACTGTCTCCCTCTCTGACACTCTCTCCCTCTCTCACACTGTCTCCCTCTCTGACACTCTCTCCCTCTATCACATTCTGTCCCCCTCTCACACTCCCTCCCTCTCTCACAGTGCCTCACTCTCTCACACTCTCTCACTCTCTCACCCTCCCTCTCTCACCCTCCCTCTCTCATACTTTCTCCCTCTCTCACACTCTCTCCCCCTCTCCCCTTTCGCATTCTCTTTTTTGTACTCCCTCCCTCTCGAGCACTCTCACCCTCTCTCACACTCTCCCCCTCACTTTCTCTCCCTCTGACACATTCTCTACCTCAGTCACCCTCCCTATCTCCCACTGTCTCCCTCTCAGACTCTCTGCCTCTCTCACACTCTCTCCCTGTCTAACACAACCTACCTGTCTCGCTCACTCTCCCTTCCTCACACTCTCTCCCTCTCTCACCCGCCATCTCTCACAATCCCTCCATCTCTCACACTCCCTCTCTCAAATTCCTGCCTCTCACATACTTTCTTCTTCATTGATACTCACTCCCACTCTCCCACTCTCTCTAGCAGATTTCCCTTGTCTCACACTTACCCCTCTCTCACATTCTGTCCCCCTCTCTCACTCTCCCCCCCTCTCTCTCTCTGCATCATGCCTCCCTCTCTCCCTCTCTCACATCTCCGTTAGAGACTTTCACACTCTGTCCCTCTCTCTCTCCATCCCTATATCTCTCTCCCTCCATGCCTCCCTCCCCTTCACAAAACTCCCTCAATGACACTTTCTCTCACACTCTTTCTCGCTCTCACACTTTGTCCCTCTCTTAATTTCTCTCACTCTCTATCCCTCTCTCACAATTTCTCTTACACTCTTTCCCTCTCTCACAATTTCTCTCACACTCTTTCCCTCTCTCACAATTTCTCTCACTCTCTTTCCCTCTCTCACAATTTCTCTCACTCTCTTTCTCTCTCTCACAATTTCTCTCACAATCTTTCCCTCTCTCACTCTTTCCCTCTCTCACACATTTTCTCACTCATTCCCTCTCTCACAATTTCTCTCACTCTCTTTCCCTCTCTCACAATTTCTCTCACACTCTTTCTCTCTCTCACACGTTCTCTCCCATTCTTCCCCTCTCTCACACTTTCCCTCTCTCACACTTTTTCTCACTCTCTTTCCCTCTCTCACAATTTCTCTGGCTCACTTTCACTCGCTCACACTTTGTCTTAAACTCTTTCCCTCTCTCACACTTTCTCTCATACTCTTTCCCTCTCTCACATTTTCCGTCTCTCACACTTTCTCGCACACTTTCCCTCTCTCACACTTTCTCTGACTCTCTTTCCCTCTCTCACACTCTTTCCCTCTCTCACACTTTCGCTCATACTCTTTCCCTCTATCACACTTTCTCTCACACTCTTTCCATCTCTCACACTTTCTCTCACACTCTTTCCCTCTATCACACTTTCTCTCACTCTCTTTCCCTCTCTCACACTTTCGCTCACAATCTTTCCCTCTCCCGCTCCCTCAGTCGCTCTCTCCTGTACTTATGTCTAAGATTATGTGAGTATTTAATACACCATCCTTCTCACCCAATCTGCCTCCCTCAGCCACTCACCCTCTCCACTCTCTGCTTCCCTTTCTCTCAGACAATCCACCTCCTTCTCCCGTTTTATCCTTTATTTCTCCACCCTCTTTCTCTCCCAATATCTCTCCTCCCACCCTCTTTCTCTCTCACGCTGTCTTCTATCAGCACATCTCACAGACCAGTTCTCTCTTCCTCCACATCTCACCCCGCCTCTCTCCCAGTTGAAGTGTGTGTATCAGATGGAGGCCGGTGTCAGTTAGAGACGGGGTACTAGTTTTCACTGCTGACTATGTATTAATGCTGCTCTCTGAGGTGATGAGTTTGTTGCTGCTGCAGCCTCTGAGTTTTCTGAGGTTCCAATGATGCTAAATATTTTCTTAGTTTGAGGGGCTGAATCAGATTCAGATATGGGATCTCATACTTTGCACTTTAAATAGTTCCAGATTTTGGAGACATTGAAATGTTCTACTTATTCTCAAACAGAAACAACGGAAATAAAATAAAGGAATGGTCACAGTTACAGAGGCAGCTACATCCCAGAGTGCAGTGGAACCACCCAGAGAAACACACTGACAATTGGAACTGAATCACTGAATGGTCACAGTTCCAGAGACAGCTACACCCCAGAGTGCAGGGGACACACCCAGAGAAACACACTGACAATTGGAACTGAATCACTGAATGGTTACAGTGGAGTGAGGGTTATCACTGAAACAATCTGAGATGTAGAGATGGGACTGATGGTGTCTGAGTGGACAGCATCCTTTCTGTTAATGTTAGTTGAACAATGTGATCAACACCGTCCAGTGTTTGCAAAGAGGTCACTCACTCAGAAAAATAATATTTTCTTTCACTGAACACAATATCGTAATCTGTTTGTTCACACCTTGAAAAATAAGTTAAACGATGTCACAACCTCAATTTCCCTGAGGCGGCTCCACAGGGTATTAATTAAAATCTTGGAGAATATTTAACCTCAGAGTTTTAGACAGAGAGATTGCCAATCGCAGGAAGGGACACATCACTTCACACTGAAAATGCTTTATCCAATTCAGACTGCTGAGAAAATATTCTACCCAATCCTGGCTATTGTTGGTGTTCCTGGTAAGTGACCATCACAATTGAAGTTGTGTAAATCTGTGTGTGAGCGGCTCTCTGATTTTAAACTGGGACTGAAAATATCTGATCCTGATCTCGTGCTCACTGTTATATCGACACCTGGTCAACGATATCATTGTCAAATGTCTTTAAGCCTGTCAATGGTTTGAATCCCTTTCATCAACTCACAATAAACCTCTGCTTGTAACTCACTGGATCTCTGACCGGTGACGTTATTATTTTGAGTGGAATCTTGTATAATGTTAGATTGGATCTCAGTAAAGGCAATCTCTCTGAAGGGAGGTTTAGGAGGAGAAAGAATTAAATCACACTGAGTGTGGGTATGTGTCAGTGTAGAATTGTACTGACTGTGGGTCACTATCAGAGTGGAATATCTGACGGCGGTGAACAAGGATTACTGGAAGTGTCTGTCAGTGTAGAATTGTACTGACTGTGGGTCACTATCCAGAGTGGAATATCTGACAGCGGTGAACAAGGATTACTGGAAGTATCTGTCAGTGTGGAATTGTACTGAGTGTGGATCACTAACCAGAGTGGAATATCTGACAGCGGTGAACAAGGATTACTGGAAATGTCTGTCAGTGTGGAATTGTACTGAGTGTGGATCACTAACCAGAGTGGAATATCTGACAGCGGTGAACAAGGATTACTGGAAGTATCTGTCAGTGTAGAATTGTACTGACTGTGGGTCCCACACCAGTGTGGAATATCTGACAGCAGTGAAGAAGGATTACTGGAAATGTCTGTCAGTGTAGAATTGTACTGACTGTGGGTCTCTCACCAGAGTGGAATATCTGATCCAATTATCTATCTATTACTGGGACTATCTGTCCGTGTGGAATTGTATTGTGTGTGGGTCAGTAACTGGACTGAAATTAGTTGGTTCTGTTTTGAAATGAGGTATTTTATTGGTGAGGGGTCGCTCCATTCTGTGGAGTTCTCTCTGTGTGTTTTAACTTTGGAATAGGTTGAAAACAGGAAGAGTTTGGCTGTGTTTTGAAGATGTTTGATATTTATTGTATGAAGTGAAATGTCTCTATCTCTGTTTTCTATTGATCTACTCTAACAGGAACAGATATCACCCACACTCTAATGTTTCAGAAAACCCACAGCAGTGCAGTATTCCACTAGGTTTTGTGATATTTTCTCATTCCTATTCATCCTGAAATGAACTCACAAGTTTGATCAATTTTTATGGGTGTTTTTAAACTGTCTTTCTGCTTCACACGATTTGTGAATCTATTCACCTGAAGCCAGAAACCCCTCCAGTCCATTCACACACTTGTTTTCCAAGGAGTGATTGGGGGACCTATTGTTCTGAACAAAATGCAGCAGCGGACACTGATCTGTCGGGACATTAATGTCCCATCGAAATACCCACTTTGAAAATTCATAATTAATGATGGTGTGTGCCTCTAATTAGTTGTATTCTGCCTCCGTATTCACTATCACTCTCAATTTGATTTTGTCTGTAAATTATGTAATTATCATTCTGCTTCCCGATCCCATATTGTTGATGGGAATGGTGAAGGAGAGTGATCCCAGTGCTGATCCTTGTGGAACACCACTTCCCACCTTCCATCAATCAGCCTAAATCCCTTTAACTCCTCTCGCTGTTTTCTGTGTGTGTCGCCAGCATGTGTCCATCCTGCTGCTGTGTCCCCTAACTCCACTGGCTCTGAGATTACCCATCAGTCTGTTATGTCGGATCTTACTGACGGCCTTTAGAAAATCAAATTGTTTAACATCCATCATACTACTCAGATCTATTATTTCTGGTAGTTATTGAAATAATTGGATGAAATGTGTCAGGAAGAATGCTGACTTTGGAATATGTGCCGACTATTTAGTATACTCTGTGTTACTGGATTTCTTTTAACTCAGACTTCTAATTCAATGCTTCCAACTGTTGACATTGTGACTGGAAGATGTGATTATATTCTGTTCTAAATTCAAGAATAACAGAGACCGACTTCTGCTTTTCAATTCTTTGGTAATTATTCTGATGGTGATCAGTGAATAGATAATATTGTCTCTGCTGTTTCTGTCTATTTTATGAATATTTGTTGTGAAATCCATCCGCCTCCAGTGATCTCCCTCTACCTGGACCCACCCTCTGGCCTCCTATCAGCTCTTGATCTTTTCATTGAGATCTGTCAGTCCGACATCGACCGTCTCAATTTCTCTGTGCCTCTCACCAACTCTATCCTGACTCACTCTAAACTTGCTCCATTCCTCTCTCTGATATCCAAGCCTGGCCTGGTGATCTAAGCTGCTCACAAGGGTGGTGCCATTATTGTCTGGTGTCCTGACCTCTTCCTCACAGAGGCTGACCGTCAGCTCTCAGGCCCATCCTGGTACCTCCCCCTGGACCAGCAGCACACCACCAAACATCATGATATTGTTTCCAGGGCTTTCACTGACCTCGTTGACTCTGGATATCTTCTGTCCACAGTCTCAGACATCAGAGTCCCACAATCCCACACATCCTGCATCAACCTCCCGCTTCTACCTCCTTCCCAAAATCCACAAACAGGGAAGTCCCAGTGCACCCATTATTTCGGCCTGTTCCAGCCCCACCAAGATCATTTCTTCCGATCTTGATTCCATCCACTTTTCCCTGTTCTGCCCTTCCCAAAGGCAGTGGTGTCACAGTAACACAGTGGTTTGCACTGCTGCCTCACAGCACCAGGGTCTCCGGATCACTTCCCACCTTGGGTGACTGTCTGTGTGGAGACTGCACTTTCTCTCCCTGTCTGTGTGGGTTTCCTCCGGGTCTCCGGTTACCTCCCATAGCCCAAAGATGTGCAGGCTAGGTGGATTGGCCATGCTAAATTACTCCGTAGTGTCCAAAAAGATGTGTAGGTTAGATTCAGGGGTTAATGAGATAGGCGGGGGAGTGAGCTTGGTTGAGGTACTCTTTCAGAGGTTTGGTACAGACTTAATGGGCCGAATGGCCTCCTTCTGCACTGTGGGGATTTTACGTTTCCTGATTCCTCTGGTGTCGTAAACAAGGTCCATTTCCCTGGCCCTAACCGCCTAATCTTCACAATGGACGTCCAATCCCTCTGCACCTCCGTTCCCCAACACGAGGGCTGTGTACAGATCCTCATACCCTGCTTCCTGTAAAGACTGCATCTCATTCTCCCACTTTCTCCGCCTCCATCGCCTCTGTTCTGATGCTGGCGTCTTCGAAAATAGTCCCCCTGGCATGTCTGTCTTTTCCTTAACCGGGCCGTCCCCACCACCTTCCTTTGTTAACAGGGCTCTCGATCGTGTTCAATTCACTTCTCACACCTCTGTCCTCACACAGCCCCCTCCTTCCCGGAAACATAGAATCATAGAATCATAGAAGTTTACAGCATGGAAACAGGCCCTTCGGCCCAACCAGTCCACGCCGCCCAGTTTTTTACCATTAAGCTAGTCCCAGTTGCCCGCACTTGGCCCATAACCCTCTATACCCATCTTACCCATGTAACCATCTAAATGCTTTTGAAAGACACAATTGTACCCGCTTCTACTACTACCTCTGGCAGCCCATTCCAGACACTCACTACCCTCTGAGTGAAGAAATTGCCCCTCTGGGCCCTTCTGAATCTCTCCCCTCTCACCTTAAACCTATGCCCTCTAGTTTTAGACTCCCCTACCTTTGGGAAAAGATGTTGACTATCTACCTTATCTATGCCCCTCATTATTTTATAGACCTCTATAAGATCACCCCTAAGCCTCCTACGCTCCAGGGAAAAAAGTCCCAGTCTATCCAGCCTCTCCTTATAACTCAAACCATCAAGTCCCGGCAACATCCTAGTAAATCTTTTCTGCACTCTTTCTAGTTTAATAATATCCTTTCTATAATAGGGTGGCCAGAACTGCACACAGTATTCCAAGTGTGGCCGTACCAGTGTCTTGTACAACTTCAACAAGACGTCCCAACTCCTATATTCAATGTTCTGACCAATGAAACCAAGCATGCCGAATGCCTTCTTCACCACCCTGTCCACCTGCGACTCCACCTTCAAGGAGCTATGAACCTGTACTCCTAGATCTCTTTGTTCTATAACTCTCCCCAACGCCATACCATTAACTGAGTAGGTCCTGGCCTGATTCGATCTGCCAAAATGCATCACCTCACATTTATCTAAATTAAACTCCATCTGCCATTCGTCGGCCCACTGGCCTAATTGATCAAGATCCCGTTGCAATCCTAGATAACCTTCTTCACTATCCACTGTGCCACCAATCTTGGTGTCATCTGCAAACTTACTAACCATGCCTCCTAAATTCTCATCCAAATCATTAATATAAATCACAAATAACAGTGGACCCAGCACCGATCCCTGAGGCACACCACTGGTCACAGGCCTCCAGTTTGAAAAACAACCCTCTACAACCACCCTCTGCCTTCTGTCGTCCAGCCAATTTTGAATCCAATTGGCAACCTCACCCTTGATCCCGTGAGCTTTAACCTTCTGCAACAACCTACCATGCGGTACCTTGTCAAAGGCTTTGCTAAAGTCCATGTAGACAACGTCTACTGCACTACCCTCATCTACCTTCTTGGTCACTCCCTCAAAAAACTCAATCAAATTTGTGAGACATGATTTTCCACGCACAAAGCCATGCTGACTGCCCCGAATCAGTCCTTGCCTCTCTAAATGCTTGTAGATCCTGTCTCTCAGAATACCTTCTAGCAACTTACCTACTACAGACGTTAGGCTCACCGGTCTGTAGTTCCCAGGCTTTTCCCTGCTGCCCTTCTTAAACAAGGGCACAACATTCGCCACTCTCCAATCTTCAGGCACCTCACCTGTGGCTGCCGATGATTCAAATATCTCGGTTAGGGGACCCGCAATTTCCTCCCTAGCCTCCCACAACATCCTGGGATACATTTCATCAGGTCCCGGGGATTTATCTACCTTGATGCGCTTTAAGACTTCCAGCACCTCCTCCTCTGTAATATGCACACTTCTCAAGACATCACTATTTATTTCCCTTAGTTTCCCAACATCCATGCCTTTCTCCACCGTGAATACCGATGAGAAATATTCATTCAGGATCTCACCCAACTCTTGTGGCTCTGCACATAAATGCCCTTGTTGATCCTTAAGAGGCCCTACTCTGTCCCTAGTTACTCTTTTCCCCTTTATGTATCTGTAGAATCTCTTTGGATTCTCCCTTGCATTATTTGCCAAAGCAATTTCATGTCCCCTTTTTGCCCTCCTGATTTCCCTCTTAACTCTATTTCGATAATCTCTATACTCTTCAAGGGATCTACTTGATCCCAGTTGCTTATGTACGTCATATGCCTCCTTCTTCTTTTTGACCAGAGTCTCAATATCTCGAGTCATCCAGGGTTCCCTACTTCTACCAGCCCTGCCCTTCACTCTAAAGGGAATGTGCTTACCCTGCACCCTGGTTAACACATTTTTAAAAGCCTCCCATTTACCAGCCGTCCCTTTGTCTGCCAATAGTCTCCCCCAATCTACCTCTGCAAGTTCCTGTCTGATACCATCAAAATTGGCCTTGCCCCAATTAAGAATTTTAACTCTTGGGCCAGACCTATCATTCTCCATAGCTATCTTAAAACTAATGGAATTATGGTCACTTGTCCCAAAGTGATCCCTCACTAGCACTTCTATCACTTGCCCTTCCTTATTTCCCAAGACGAGGTCAAGTTTTGCCCCCTCTCTAGTCGGTCCATCCACATACTGAATGAGAAATTCCTCCTGAATACACTCAACAAATTTCCCTCCTTCCAAGCCCCTAATGCTATGACTGTCCCAGTCAATGTTGGGAAAGTTAAAGTCCCCTACTACTACCACCCTATTACTCTTGCAGCTATCTGTAATCTCCTTACATATTTGCTCCTCAATTTCCCGCTGACTATTTGGGGGCCTGTAGTACAGTCCTACCAAGGTGATCTCTCCCTTCTTATTTTTCAGTTCCACCCATATAGACTCAGTGGGCGAACCCTCGGATATATCCCCTCTAAGTACTGCCGTGATGTTCTCCCTAATCAAAAACGCCACTCCTCCTCCTCTCTTACCTCCTGTTCTATCCTTTCTATAGCATCTGTAGCCCGGAACATTGAGCTGCCAGTCCTGCCCCTCCCTTAGCCATGTTTCAGTCATAGCTATAATATCCCAGTCCCATGTGCCCGTCCATGCCCTGAGTTCATCCGCTTTGCCCGTCAGGCCCCTTGCATTGAAATAAATGCAGTTTAATGTAGACCTTCCTTGCTCTCTGCCCTGCTTTCTCTGGTCATGCTTTACACACTCTCCCTTCCTGCCTTTTGTTTCTGTCCCCACTGACTTCCTACATCGGTTCCCATCCCCCTGGCACATTAGTTTAAACCCTCCCCAACTGCACTAGCAAACACCCCCCCGAGAACATTGGTTCCAGTCCCACCCAGATGCAGACCGTCCGATTTGTACAGGTCCCACCTCCCCCAGAATCGGTCCCAATGTCCCAGGAATTTGAAACCCTCCCTCTTGCACCATCTCTCAAGCCACGTATTCATCCTAGCTATCCTGTCATTCCTACTCTGACTATCACGTGGCACTGGTAGCAATCCTGAGATTACTACCTTTGAGGTCCTACTTTTTAGTTTAACTCCTAACTCCCTAAATTCAGCTTGTAGGACCTCATCCCGTTTTTTACCTATATCGTTGGTGCCTATATGCACCACGACAGCTGGCTGTTCACCCTCCCCCTCCAGAATGCCCTGCAGCCGCTCCGAGACATCCTTGACCCTTGCACCAGGGAGGCAACATACCAACCTGGATTCTCGTTTGCGTCCGCAGAAACGCCTGTCTATTCCCCTTACGATTGAATCCCCTATCACGATAGCTCTGCCACTCTTTTTCCCGCCCTTCTGTGCAGCAGAGCCAGCCACGGTGCCATGAACCTGGCTGCTGCCACCTTCCCCTGGTGAGCCATCTCCCCCAACAGTTTCCAAAACGGTAAATCTGTTTTGGAGGGAGATGACCGCAGGGGATCCCTGCACTGCCTTCCTACTCTTCCTCTGTCTGTTGGTCACCCTTTCCCTATCTGCCTCAGTAATTTTAATCTGCGGTGTGACCAACTCACTGAATGTGCTTTCCACAACTTCCTCAGCATCGCGGATGCTCCAAAGTGAGTCCATCCGCAGCTCCAGAGCCGTCAAGCGGTCTAACAGGAGCTGCAGTTGGACACACGTCTTGCAGATGAAGGAGTCAGGGACACCAGAAGGGTCCCTGACTTGCCACATCTCACAAGAGGAGCATGACACGGGTCTGAGCTCTCCTGCCATGACTTAAACCTGAAGTTAAATTTGAACTACACTACACAGCTAGGAGAAAGTCAAAGAGAGAGAAATCACTTACCAGTTACAAGCCAAACACTTACCTGCTGGCTGTGATGTAATTGCTCCAGAGACTCCCTCACAGGTCTGCTTCTCTGCACCTCCTTCAGGTGAGCACCAAATTCCCTTAACTAGTTAATTACTTTACTTAATTAACTTGATTTTTTTTTTTTTTTTTTTGTCACTCCCCTCTTACCCGAACTCAGCCTTACCCAAACTCAGATACACTCTGTTTGCCTTCAGCACTCCGTTTCTATAGGCACTTCAGCCACATGATAGGGTTCCCCTCCTCACTTTCCACACCATCAGCCTTCTCATTGAAAGGAAAATCCTCGATTTCTGCCAACTCCAGCATGATGTCACCACCAAACACATCTTCACCTCTCTCCTACCACCCCTCTCAATGTCTGCATTCCTCGGGTACCGCTCCCTTCCCCTTCTCCACTTCCCCTCACACCCCACACCCCTTTCCCTTCCCCCAGCACCTTCCCCTGCAATCCCAGACGGTGCAACAACTGTCCCTTTACCTCCTCCCGTGTCCCGGTTCTCAGCAGCAAACTCTCCTTTCTGGGGAAGCAGCGTTTCACTTCTGTGCCTTCAGTTTGTTCTCCTGTATTCGCTGCTGCCAATACCGACTCCTCGACATTGGGGAGACTAAACGCAGACTGGGAGACTGCTTTGTGTAACACCTTCACTCAGCCCACAGCATGGCCCCAGCCTTCCTGTTGTGGCCATGTTAACTCAGCACCTTGCTCTCAGGCCCACATGTCTGTCCTTGGCCTGCTGCCAGAATGCAGTGAAGCCCAACGCAAGCTGGAGGAGCAACATCTCATCGTCCAATTCGGATGTTAGGTCCCGCAGGATGTAACTTTAATTTCAACAACTTTATTCTGGGAACTTTCTCCTCCATCTTAACGCTCTTGTTTTGTAATGTTCCTACATTTTTGACGAATGCAATGAGTCCGAATCTGGAGAGAGTCGATTCCGGCCAAGTGAACCCTGGGGAATGTCCAATGCCGGAGCGGGAATATTCCTGAGAAAAGCTTGGCAGGGATTCTTTCCAAACAGGGAGAGGATGGATTCCTGGGAACAGTGATGTTGAGATGTTCCAGACATGGCAATGGGGGATTCCTGGGAGCGGGTGCTGTACGAATGACTAAACCTGGGAGGGGTGATCCCTCGGGATGTTCTGGAGACTGGACAGACTCTATTCTGGACAGGCCGGGCTGCACGGTAGCACAGTGGTTGGCACAGTTGATTCACAGCTCCAGGGTCCCAGGTTCGATTCCCGGCTTGGGTCACTGTCTGTGCGGAGTCTGCACTTTCTCACCCGTGTCTGCGTGGGTTTCCTCCGGGTGCTCCGGTTTCCTCCCACAGTCCAAAGATGTGCGGGTTAGGTGGATCGGCCAAGATAAATTGTGTTTAGTTTCCAGACAATTTTGATGGGGTCACTGGGTTATGGGGATGGGGTGGGCTGAACTAGTTTTCTCTTTCCA
The DNA here is from genome assembly GCF_047496885.1 of Scyliorhinus torazame. Taxonomy (NCBI): domain Eukaryota; kingdom Metazoa; phylum Chordata; class Chondrichthyes; order Carcharhiniformes; family Scyliorhinidae; genus Scyliorhinus; species Scyliorhinus torazame. The sequence goes on from NC_092711.1 coordinate 14,881,372, forward strand.
AGGGCCGTTGCAGACTCGATGGGCCGAATGGCCTCATTTTGCACTGTACATTCTATATTTCTATTCCTCCCATGGTTATGAAGTGGGAAGGTCCCGCGTTTGTTTTATTTTTCCCATTGATCGTGGAGTATTCAAATAAACCAGGAGTGGGGTCCAACCCCATCAGAAATCCAGTCCAGGGAACGGTCCAATCTGGGGTGTGGTCCAATAATTGAGCTGGGATGACAATCTCGGGTATGTTTGTATCCGGTTTGGGAAACCTGGCCGGCCTGAGTGAATCCTGTAAATCAGACTAAATGAGAAATGTAACCTCTCCCAAAGGTCTCTGAATTATAAACATTTTCCTACCACTGCCATCAAACTGACAGGGCTGCAATTCACACTTTCCCCCCATTCCCCACATTTAACACTGGAGTTACATTTCCTACTCCCCTCTCTGCAATGTTAATCTCTGTGCCCACTCCTCTCCCAGCACCCCCACCCACCCACTGTCCATTATATTGGTGCTGCAATTGTGTCCTGGTTCAGACAGGGAGATTCATTACCCAGTAATTTCCCGCGTCTCTCCTTTCTCTCTCTGACAGTTAATATACTGGGAATTGTGATTCTGTGTCGGGGGAAGTGTGGTCTCTCTACCTGCACCACTCGCTACCTGGTGGCCATGGCAACGGCGGATCTGCTGTTTATTATCACTCGTCCCATACTGAACATGATCAGTTATTATTATTTCCCCTGGAGTTTCCTGGACCTCACCCCTGTGTGTCGTGTTAACTCTGTCCTGCAGGCTGCAGCCACGGACTGCTCTGTCTGGTTCACCCTCACTTTCTCCTTTGATCGATTTGTGGCCATTCGCTGCCAGAAACTGAAAAGTAAATATTGCACCGGGAAAACTGCGGCTGTGGTTCTGTCCACAAGCGGCCTCCTGCTCTGTGTGAAAAACATCTCCTGGTACTTTACATTGGAACCTGGGAGGATAATCGACAATGTCCAGTGGGTCTGCGTCATAAAGAGCAGCGTTTTCACTGACCCGGGATGGGGTGGATATTCCTGGTTTGATCAGGTTGTAAACCCATTGATGCCGTTCTTCTCAATCCTGTTGACCAACGCTCTGACAGTCAGACACATTTTACTCAGCAGTCGGGTCCGGAAGGCACTGAGGGCCCAGAGTCAGGGAGACAATCGCAGCGACCCAGAGATGGAGAGCAGAAGGAAGTCAATGATTTTACTCTTCAGCATCTCCGGAACGTTCATCCTCCTCTGGACCGTGTCTGTGATTAAATTTTTCTATTTGGATGTGAGAGGATTATATTACCTCACCGAGCCTCAATATAATTTACAACAAGTCGGATGGATGCTGCGGGATTTAAATTGCTGCACAAACACATTTATTTATGTGGTGACTCAGTCCAGGTTCAGGGAGCAGATCAAGGTCGCGGTGAAATATCCGGTCACATCAATTATTAAATTAATGAGAAAATAAAACTGACTGAAAGCCTCTCAGCCAATCAGGTGCTCCAGCCGCTGACTGACAGCCTCTCAACCAATCAGGAGGTCCAGCCGCTGACTGACAGCCTCTCAACCAATCAGGAGCTCCAGCCGCTGACTGACAGCCTCTCAGCCAATCAGGAGCTCCAGCCGCTGACTGACAGCCTCTCAGCAAATCAGGAGCTCCAGCCGCTGACTGACAGCCTCTCAGCCAATCAGGAGCTCCAGCCGCTGACTGACAGTCTCTCAGCCAATCAGGAGCTCCAGCCGTTGACTGACAGTCTCTCAGCCAATCAGGAGCCCCAACCGCTGACTGACAGCCTCTCAGCCAATCAGGAGCTCCAGCCGCTGACTGACAGCCTCTCAGCGAATCAGGAGCCCCAACCGCTGACTGACAGCCTCTCAGCCAATCAGGAGCTCCAGCCGCTGACTGACAGTCTCTCAGCCAATCAGGAGCTCCAGCCGCTGACTGACAGCCTCTCTGCCAATCAGGAGCTCCAGCCGCTACGAACAGCCACTCAGCCAATCAGGAGCTCCAGCCGCTGACTGAAACAATCTCAGCCAATCAGGAGCTCTAGCCGCTGACTGACAGTCTCTCAGCCAATCAGGAGCTCCAGCCGCTGACTGACAGTCTCTCAGCCAATCAGGAGCTCCAGCCGCCGACTGGCAGTCTCTCAGCCAATCAGGAGCTCCAACCGCTGACTGACAGTCACTCAGCCAATCAGTATCTCCTGGCGCTGACTGACAGCCTCTCAGCCAATCAGGAGCTGGGTCTGGGGCGTGGGGAACACTGACAGTGCTGGCTGTGTGGTGGGAGCACTGACAGTGCTGGCTGTGTGGGGGGAGCACTGACAGTTCTGGCTGTGTGGTGGGAGCACTGACAGTGCTGGCTGTGTGGGAGGAGCACTGAGAGCGCTGGCTGTGTTGTGGGAGCACTGACAGTGCTGGCTGTGCGGGGGGAGCACTGGCAGTGCTGGCTGTGTGGGGGAGCACTGACAGTGCTGGCTGCGTGGGGGAGCAGTGACAGTGCTGGCTGTGTGGGGGAGCACTGACAGTGCTGGCTGTGTGGGGGGAAGCACTGACAGTGCTGGCTGTGTGGGGGAGCACTGGCAGTGCTGGCTATGTGGGGGAGCACTGACAGTGCTGGCTGCGTGGGGGAGCACTGACAGTGCTGGCTGTGTGGGGGAGCACTGACAGTGCTGGCTGTGTGGGGGGAGCACTGACAGTGCTGGCTGTGTGGTGGGAGCACTGACAGTGCGGCTGTGTGGGGGAGCACTGACAGTGCTGGCTGTGTAGGGGAGCACTGACAGTGCTGGCTGTGTGGTGGGAGCACTGACAGTGCTGGCTGTGTGGTGGGAGCACTGACCGTGCTGGCTGTGTGGAGGGAGCACTTACAGTGCGGGCTGTGTGGGGGGAGCACTGACAGTGCTGGCTGTGTTGTGGGAGCACTGACAGTGCTGGCTGTGTGGGGGGAGCACTGACAGTGCTGGCTGTGTGGGGGAGCACTGACAGTGCTGGCTGTGTGGGGGAGCACTGACAGTGCTGGCTGTGTGGGGGAGCACTGACAGTGCTGGCTGTGTGGGGGGAGCACTGACAGTGCTGGCTGTGTTGTGGGAGCACTGACAGTGCTGGCTGTGCGGGGGGAGCACTGACAGTGCTGGTTGTGTGGGGGAGCACTGACAGTGCTGGCTGTGTGGTGGGAGCACTGACAGTTCTGGCTGTGTGGTGAGAGCACTGACAGTTCTGTCTGTGTGGGGGAGCACTGGCAGTGCTGGCTGTGTGGTGAGAGCACTGACAGTGCTGGCTTTGTGGTGGGAACACTGACAGTCCTGGCTGTGTTGTGGGAGCACTGACAGTGCTGGCTGTGTGGGGGGAGCACTGACAGTGCTGGCTGTGTGGGGAGCACTGACAGTGCTGGGTGTGTGGTGGAAGCATTGACAGTGCTGGCTGTGTTGTGGGAGCACTGACAGTGCTCACTGTGTGGGGGGAGCAGTGACAGTGCTGGCTGTGTGGTGGGAGCACTGACAGTGCTGGCTGTGTGGGGAGCACTGACAGTGCTGGCTGTGTGGTGGGAGCACTGACAGTGCTGGCTGTGTTGTGGGAACACCGACAGTGCTGGCTGTGTGGGCGGAGCACTGACAGTGCTGGCTGTGTTGTGGGAGCACCGACAGTGCTGGCTGTGTGTGGGGAGCACTGACAGTGCTGGCTGTGTGGTGGGAGCACTGACAGTGCTGGCTGTGGGGAACACTGACAGTGCTGGCTGTGTGGTGGGAGCACTGACAGTGCTGGCTGTGTGGGGGAGCACTGACAGTGCTGGCTGTGTGGTGGGAGCACTGACAGTGCTGGCTGTGTGGGGGGAGCATTGACAGTGCTGGCTGTGTTGTGGGAGCACTGACAGTGCTGGCTGTGTGGGGGGAGCACTGACAGTGCTGTCTGTGTGGTGGGAGCACAGACAGTGCGGGCTGTGTGGGGGGAGCACTGACAGTGCTGGCTGAGTGGGGGTGCACTGACAGTGCTGGCTGTGTGGTGGGAGCACTGACAGTGCGGGCTGTGTGGGGGAGCACTGACAGTGCTGGCTGTGTGGGGGTGCACTGACAGTGCTGGCTGTGTGGTGGGAGCACTGACAGTGCTGGCTGTGTGGTGGGAGCACTGACAGTGCTGGCTGTGTGGTGGGAGCACTGACAGTGCTGGCTGTGTGGTGGGAGCACTGATAGTGAGGGCTGTGTGGGGGAGCACTGACAGTGCTGGCTGTGTGGGGGAGCACTGACAGTGCTGGCTGTGTGGTGGGAGCACTGACAGTGCTGGCTGTGTGGTGGGAGCACTGACAGTGCTGGCTGTGTGGGGGGAGCACTCACAGTGCTGGCTGGGTGGGGAGCACTGACAGTGCTGGCTGTGGGGGAGCACTGACAGTGCTGGCTGTGTGGTGGGAGCACTGACAGTGCTGGCTGTGTGGGGGAGCACTGACAGTGCTGGCTGTGTGGGGGAGCACTGGCAGGGCTGGCTGTGTGGGGGGAACACTGACAGTGCTGGCTGTGTGGTGGGAGCACTGGCAGTGCTGGCTGTGTGGGGGAGCGCTGACAGTGCTGGCTGTGCGGGGGGAGCACTGCCAGTGCTGGCTGTGTGGGGGAGCACTGACAGTGCTGGCTGTGTGGAGGGAGCACTGACAGTGCTGGCTGTGTGGTGGGAGCACTGACAGTGGTGGATGTGTGGGGTGGGGGCACTGACAGTGCTGGCTGTGTGGTGGGAGCACTGACAGTTCTGGCTGTGTGGGGGAGCACTGGCAGTGCTGGCTGCGTGGTGAGAGCACTGACAGTGAAGGCTTTGTGGTGGGAGCACTGGCAGTGCTGGCTGTGTTGTGGGAGCACTGACAGTGCTGGCTGTGTGGGGGAGCACTGACAGTGCTGGCTGTGTGGGGGAGCACTGACAGAGATGGCTGTGTGGTGGGAGCATTGACAGTGTTGGCTGTGTTGTGGGAGCACTGGCAGTGCTGGCTGTGTGGGGGGAGCACTGACAGTGCTGGCTGTGTGGGGGAGCGCTGACAGTGCTGGCTGTGTGGTGGGAGCACTGACAGTGCTGGCTGTGTTGTGGGAGCACCGACAGTGCTGGCTGTGTGGGGGGAGCACTGACAGTGCTGGCTGTGTTGTGGGAGCACCGACAGTGCTGGCTGTGTGGGGGGAGCACTGACAGTGCTGGCTGTGTGGTTGAAGCACTGACAGTGCTGGCTGTGTGGGGGAGCACTGACAGTGCTGGCTGTGGGGAACACTGACAGTGCTGGCTGAGTGGTGGGAGCACTGACAGTGCTGGCTGTGTGGGGGAGCACTGACAGTGCTGGCTGTGTGGTGGGAGCACTGACAGTGCTGGCTGTGTGGGGGGAGCATTGACAGTGCTGGCTGTGTTGTGGGAGCACTGACAGTGCTGGCTGTGTGGGGGGAGCACTGACAGTGCTGTCTGTGTGGTGGGAGCACAGACAGTGCGGGCTGTGTGGGGGGAGCACTGACAGTGCTGGCTGTGTGGGGGTGCACTGACAGTGCTGGCTGTGTGGTGGGAGCACTGACAGTGCGGGCTGTGTGGGGGAGCACTGACAGTGCTGGCTGTGTGGGGGTGCACTGACAGTGCTGGCTGTGTGGTGGGAGCACTGACAGTGCTGGCTGTGTGGTGGGAGCACTGACAGTGCTGGCTGTGTGGTGGGAGCACTGACAGTGCTGGCTGTGTGGTGGGAGCACTGATAGTGAGGGCTGTGTGGGGGAGCACTGACAGTGCTGGCTGTGTGGGGGAGCACTGACAGTGCTGGCTGTGTGGTGGGAGCACTGACAGTGCTGGCTGTGTGGTGGGAGCACTGACAGTGCTGGCTGTGTGGGGGGAGCACTCACAGTGCTGGCTGGGTGGGGAGCACTGACAGTGCTGGCTGTGGGGGAGCACTGACAGTGCTGGCTGTGTGGTGGGAGCACTGACAGTGCTGGCTGTGTGGGGGAGCACTGACAGTGCTGGCTGTGTGGGGGTGCACTGGCAGGGCTGGCTGTGTGGGGGGAACACTGACAGTGCTGGCTGTGTGGTGGGAGCACTGGCAGTGCTGGCTGTGTGGGGGAGCGCTGACAGTGCTGGCTGTGCGGGGGGAGCACTGCCAGTGCTGGCTGTGTGGGGGAGCACTGACAGTGCTGGCTGTGTGGAGGGAGCACTGACAGTGCTGGCTGTGTGGTGGGAGCACTGACAGTGGTGGATGTGTGGGGTGGGGGCACTGACAGTGCTGGCTGTGTGGTGGGAGCACTGACAGTTCTGGCTGTGTGGGGGAGCACTGGCAGTGCTGGCTGCGTGGTGAGAGCACTGACAGTGAAGGCTTTGTGGTGGGAGCACTGGCAGTGCTGGCTGTGTTGTGGGAGCACTGACAGTGCTGGCTGTGTGGGGGAGCACTGACAGTGCTGGCTGTGTGGGGGAGCACTGACAGAGATGGCTGTGTGGTGGGAGCATTGACAGTGTTGGCTGTGTTGTGGGAGCACTGGCAGTGCTGGCTGTGTGGGGGGAGCACTGACAGTGCTGGCTGTGTGGGGGAGCGCTGACAGTGCTGGCTGTGTGGTGGGAGCACTGACAGTGCTGGCTGTGTTGTGGGAGCACCGACAGTGCTGGCTGTGCGGGGGGAGCACTGACAGTGCTGGCTGTGTTGTGGGAGCACCGACAGTGCTGGCTGTGTGGGGGGAGCACTGACAGTGCTGGCTGTGTGGTTGAAGCACTGACAGTGCTGGCTGTGTGGGGGAGCACTGACAGTGCTGGCTGTGGGGAACACTGACAGTGCTGGCTGAGTGGTGGGAGCACTGACAGTGCTGGCTGTGTGGGGGAGCACTGACAGTGCTGGCTGTGTGGGGGGAGCACTGACAGTGCTGGCTGTGTTGTGGGAGCACTGACAGTGCTGGCTGTGCGGGGGGAGCACTGACAGTGCTGGTTGTGTGGGGGGAGCACTGACAGTGCTGGCTGTGTGGTGGGAGCACTGACAGTTCTGGCTGTGTGGTGAGAGCACTGACAGTTCTGGCTGTGTGGGGGAGCACTGGCAGTGCTGGCTGTGTGGTGAGAGCACTGACAGTGCTGGCTTTGTGGTGGGAACACTGACAGTCCTGGCTGTGTTGTGGGAGCACTGACAGTGCTGGCTGTGTGGGGGAGCACTGACAGTGCTGGCTGTGTGGGGAGCACTGACAGTGCTGGGTGTGTGGTGGAAGCATTGACAGTGCTGGCTGTGTTGTGGGAGCACTGACAGTGCTCACTGTGTGGGGGGAGCAGTGACAGTGCTGGCTGTGTGGTGGGAGCACTGACAGTGCTGGCTGTGTGGGGAGCACTGACAGTGCTGGCTGTGTGGTGGGAGCACTGACAGTGCTGGCTGTGTTGTGGGAACACCGACAGTGCTGGCTGTGTGGGCGGAGCACTGACAGTGCTGGCTGTGTTGTGGGAGCACCGACAGTGCTGGCTGTGTGTGGGGAGCACTGACAGTGCTGGCTGTGTGGTGGGAGCACTGACAGTGCTGGCTGTGGGGAACACTGACAGTGCTGGCTGTGTGGTGGGAGCACTGACAGTGCTGGCTTTGTGGGGGAGCACTGACAGTGCTGGCTGTGTGGTGGGAGCACTGACAGTGCTGGCTGTGTGGGGGGAGCATTGACAGTGCTGGCTGTGTTGTGGGAGCACTGACAGTGCTGGCTGTGTGGGGGGAGCACTGACAGTGCTGTCTGTGTGGTGGGAGCACAGACAGTGCGGGCTGTGTGGGGGGAGCACTGACAGTGCTGGCTGTGTGGGGGTGCACTGACAGTGCTGGCTGTGTGGTGGGAGCACTGACAGTGCGGGCTGTGTGGGGGAGCACTGACAGTGCTGGCTGTGTGGGGGTGCACTGACAGTGCTGGCTGTGTGGTGGGAGCACTGACAGTGCTGGCTGTGTGGTGGGAGCACTGACAGTGCTGGCTGTGTGGTGGGAGCACTGACAGTGCTGGCTGTGTGGTGGGAGCACTGATAGTGAGGGCTGTGTGGGGGAGCACTGACAGTGCTGGCTGTGTGGGGGAGCACTGACAGTGCTGGCTGTGTGGTGGGAGCACTGACAGTGCTGGCTGTGTGGTGGGAGCACTGACAGTGCTGGCTGTGTGGGGGGAGCACTCACAGTGCTGGCTGGGTGGGGAGCACTGACAGTGCTGGCTGTGGGGGAGCACTGACAGTGCTGGCTGTGTGGTGGGAGCACTGACAGTGCTGGCTGTGTGGGGGAGCACTGACAGTGCTGGCTGTGTGGGGGAGCACTGGCAGGGCTGGCTGTGTGGGGGGAACACTGACAGTGCTGGCTGTGTGGTGGGAGCACTGGCAGTGCTGGCTGTGTGGGGGAGCGCTGACAGTGCTGGCTGTGCGGGGGGAGCACTGCCAGTGCTGGCTGTGTGGGGGAGCACTGACAGTGCTGGCTGTGTGGAGGGAGCACTGACAGTGCTGGCTGTGTGGTGGGAGCACTGACAGTGCTGGATGTGTGGGGTGGGGGCACTGACAGTGCTGGCTGTGTGGTGGGAGCACTGACAGTTCTGGCTGTGTGGGGGAGCACTGGCAGTGCTGGCTGCGTGGTGAGAGCACTGACAGTGGAGGCTTTGTGGTGGGAGCACTGGCAGTGCTGGCTGTGTTGTGGGAGCACTGACAGTGCTGGCTGTGTGGGGGAGCACTGACAGTGCTGGCTGTGTGGGGGAGCACTGACAGAGATGGCTGTGTGGTGGGAGCATTGACAGTGTTGGCTGTGTTGTGGGAGCACTGGCAGTGCTGGCTGTGTGGGGGGAGCACTGACAGTGCTGGCTGTGTGGGGGAGCGCTGACAGTGCTGGCTGTGTGGTGGGAGCACTGACAGTGCTGGCTGTGTTGTGGGAGCACCGACAGTGCTGGCTGTGTGGGGGGAGCACTGACAGTGCTGGCTGTGTTGTGGGAGCACCGACAGTGCTGGCTGTGTGGGGGGAGCACTGACAGTGCTGGCTGTGTGGTTGAAGCACTGACAGTGCTGGCTGTGTGGGGGAGCACTGACAGTGCTGGCTGTGGGGAACACTGACAGTGCTGGCTGAGTGGTGGGAGCACTGACAGTGCTGGCTGTGTGGGGGAGCACTGACAGTGCTGGCTGTGTGGTGGGAGCACTGACAGTGCTGGCTGTGTGGGGGGAGCACTGACAGTGCTGGCTGTGTGCTGGGAGCATTGACAGTGCTGGCTGTGTTGTGGGAGCACTGACAGTGCTGGCTGTGTGGGGGGAGCACTGACAGTGCTGGCTGTGTGGGGGAGCACTGACAGTGCTGGCTGTTTGGTGGGAGCACTGACAGTGCTGGCTGTGTTGTGGGAGCACCGACAGTGCTGGCTGTGTGGGGGGAGCACTGACAGTGCTGGCTGTTTTGTGGGAGCACCGACAGTGCTGGCTGTGTGGGGGGAGCACTGACAGTGCTGGCTGTGTGGTGGGAGCACTGACAGTGCTGGCTGTGGGGAGCTCTGACAGTGCTGGGTGTGTGGTGGGAGCACTGACAGGGCTGGCTGTGTGGGGGGAGCACTGACAGTGCTGGCTGTGTGGTGGGAGCACTGGCAGTGCTGGCTGTGTGGGGGAGCGCTGACAGTGCTGGCTGTGCGGGGGGAGCACTGCCAGTGCTGGCTGTGTGGGGGGATCACTGACAGTGCTGGCTGTGTGGTGGGAGCACTGACAGTGCTGGCTGTGTGGGGGAGCACTGACAGTGCTGGCTGTGTTGTGGGAGCAGTGACAGTGCTGGCTGTGTGGTGGGAGCACTGACAGTGCTGGCTGTGTAGGGGAGCACTGACAGTGCTGGCTGTGTGGTGGGAGCACTGATAGTGAGGGCTGTGTGGGGGAGCACTGACAGTGCTGGCTGTGTGGGGGAGCACTGACAGTGCTGGCTGTGTGGTGGGAGCACTGACAGTGCTGGCTGTGTGGTGGGAGCACTGACAGTGCTGGCTGTGTGGGGGGAGCACTCACAGTGCTGGCTGGGTGGGGAGCACTGACAGTGCTGGCTGTGGGGGAGCACTGACAGTGCTGGCTGTGTGGTGGGAGCACTGACAGTGCTGGCTGTGTGGGGGAGCACTGACAGTGCTGGCTGTGTGGGGGAGCACTGGCAGGGCTGGCTGTGTGGGGGGAACACTGACAGTGCTGGCTGTGTGGTGGGAGCACTGGCAGTGCTGGCTGTGTGGGGGAGCGCTGACAGTGCTGGCTGTGCGGGGGGAGCACTGCCAGTGCTGGCTGTGTGGGGGAGCACTGACAGTGCTGGCTGTGTGGAGGGAGCACTGACAGTGCTGGCTGTGTGGTGGGAGCACTGACAGTGCTGGATGTGTGGGGTGGGGGCACTGACAGTGCTGGCTGTGTGGTGGGAGCACTGACAGTTCTGGCTGTGTGGGGGAGCACTGGCAGTGCTGGCTGCGTGGTGAGAGCACTGACAGTGAAGGCTTTGTGGTGGGAGCACTGGCAGTGCTGGCTGTGTTGTGGGAGCACTGACAGTGCTGGCTGTGTGGGGGAGCACTGACAGTGCTGGCTGTGTGGGGGAGCACTGACAGAGATGGCTGTGTGGTGGGAGCATTGACAGTGTTGGCTGTGTTGTGGGAGCACTGGCAGTGCTGGCTGTGTGGGGGGAGCACTGACAGTGCTGGCTGTGTGGGGGAGCGCTGACAGTGCTGGCTGTGTGGTGGGAGCACTGACAGTGCTGGCTGTGTTGTGGGAGCACCGACAGTGCTGGCTGTGTGGGGGGAGCACTGACAGTGCTGGCTGTGTTGTGGGAGCACCGACAGTGCTGGCTGTGTGGGGGGAGCACTGACAGTGCTGGCTGTGTGGTTGAAGCACTGACAGTGCTGGCTGTGTGGGGGAGCACTGACAGTGCTGGCTGTGGGGAACACTGACAGTGCTGGCTGAGTGGTGGGAGCACTGACAGTGCTGGCTGTGTGGGGGAGCACTGACAGTGCTGGCTGTGTGGTGGGAGCACTGACAGTGCTGGCTGTGTGGGGGGAGCACTGACAGTGCTGGCTGTGTTCTGGGAGCATTGACAGTGCTGGCTGTGTTGTGGGAGCACTGACAGTGCTGGCTGTGTGGGGGGAGCACTGACAGTGCTGGCTGTGTGGGGGAGCACTGACAGTGCTGGCTGTTTGGTGGGAGCACTGACAGTGCTGGCTGTGTTGTGGGAGCACCGACAGTGCTGGCTGTGTGGGGGGAGCACTGACAGTGCTGGCTGTTTTGTGGGAGCACCGACAGTGCTGGCTGTGTGGGGGGAGCACTGACAGTGCTGGCTGTGTGGTGGGAGCACTGACAGTGCTGGCTGTGGGGAGCTCTGACAGTGCTGGGTGTGTGGTGGGAGCACTGACAGGGCTGGCTGTGTGGGGGGAGCACTGACAGTGCTGGCTGTGTGGTGGGAGCACTGGCAGTGCTGGCTGTGTGGGGGAGCGCTGACAGTGCTGGCTGTGCGGGGGGAGCACTGCCAGTGCTGGCTGTGTGGGGGGATCACTGACAGTGCTGGCTGTGTGGTGGGAGCACTGACAGTGCTGGCTGTGTGGGGGAGCACTGACAGTGCTGGCTGTGTTGTGGGAGCAGTGACAGTGCTGGCTGTGTGGTGGGAGCACTGACAGTGCTGGCTGTGTAGGGGAGCACTGACAGTGCTGGCTGTGTGGTGGGAGCACTGACAGTGCTGGCTGTGTGGTGGGAGCACTGACCGTGCTGGCTGTGTGGAGGGAGCACTGACAGTGCTGGCTGTGTGTGGGGAGCACTGACAGTGCTGGCTGTGTGGGGGGAGCACTGACAGTGCTGGCTGTGTGTGGGGAGCACTGAAGTGCTGGCTCTGTGGGGGGAGCACTGACAGTGCTGGATGTGTGGGGTGGGGGCAGTGACAGTGCTGGCTGTGTGGTGGGAGCACTGACAGTTCTGGCTGTGTGGGGGAGCACTGGCAGTGCTGGCTGTGTGGTGAGAGCACTGACAGTGAAGGCTTTGTGGTGGGAGCACTGGCAGTGCTGGCTGTGTTGTGGGAGCACTGACAGTGCTGGCTGTGTGGGGTGAGCACTGACAGTGCTGGCTGTGTGGGGGAGCACTGACAGTGCTGGCTGTGTGGTGGGAGCATTGACAGTGCTGGCTGTGTTGTGGGAGCACTGACAGTGCTGGCTGTGTGGGGGAGCACTGACAGTGCTGGCTGTGTGTCTGGGAGCACTGACAGTGCTGGCTGTGTGGTGGGAGCACTGACAGTGCTGGCTGTGTTGTGGGAGCACCGGCAGTGCTGGCTGTGTGGGGAGCACTGACAGTGCTGGCTGTGTGTGGGGAGCACTGACAGTGCTGGCTGTGTGGTGGAAGCACTGACAGTGCTGGCTGTGTGGGGGAGCACTGACAGTGCTGGCTGTGGGGAGCACTGACAGTGCTGGCTGTGTGGTGGGAGCACTGACAGTGCTGGCTGTGTGTGGGAGCACTGACAGCGCTGGCTGTTTGGTGGGAGCACTGACAGTGCTGGCTGTGTTGTGGGAGCACCGACAGTGCTGGCTGTGTGGGGGGAGCACTGACAGTGCTGGCTGTTTTGTGGGAGCACCGACAGTGCTGGCTGTGTGGGGGGGGAGCACTGACAGTGCTGGCTGTGTGGTGGGAGCACTGACAGTGCTGGCTGTGGGGAGCACTGACAGTGCTGGCTGTGTGATGGGAGCACTGACAGTGCTGGCTGTGTGGGGAGCACTGACAGTGCTGGCTGTGTGGTGGGAGCACTGACAGTGCTGGCTGTGTGGGGGGAGCACTGACAGTGCTGGCTGTGTGGTGGGATCACTGACAGTGCTGGCTGTAGGGAGCACTGACAGTTTTGGCTGTGTGGGGACCACTGACAGAGCTGGCTGTGCGGGGGAGCACTGACAGTGCTGGCTATGTGGGGAGCACTGACAATGCTGGCTGTGTGGGGGGAGCTCTGACAGTGCTGGCTGTGTGGGAAGCACTGACAGTGTTGTCTGTGTGGGGGAGCACTGAGAGTGCTGTCTGCGTGGGGGGAGCACTGACAGTGCTGGCTGTGTGGTGGGAGCACTGACAGTGCTGGCTGTGTGAGGGGAGCACTGACATTGCTGTCTGTGTGTGAAGCACTGACAATGCTGGCTGTGTTGTGGAAGCACTGACAGTGCTGGCTTTGTGGTGGGAGCACTGACAGTGCTGGATGTGTGTGGGGAGCACTGACAGTGCTGGCTGTGTGGTGGGAGAACTGACAGTGCTGGCTGTGTGGTGAGAGAACTGACAGTGCTGGCTGTGTGCGGGGAAGCACTGACAGTGATGGCTGTGTGGGGAAGCACTGACAGTGCTGTCTGTGTGGTGGGAGCACTGACAGTGCTGGCTCTGTGGGGAGCACTGACAGTGCTGGCTGAGTGGGGGTATCACTGACAGTGCTGTCTGTGTGGGGGGAGCACTGACAGTGCTGGCTGTGTGGTGGGAGCACTGACAGTGCTGGTTGCAGGTGTGGGAGCACTGACAGTGCTGGCTGTGTTTGGGGAGCACTGACAGTGCTGGCTGTGTGGGGAGCACTGACAGTGATGGCTGTGTGGGGGGAGCCCTGACAGTGCTTGCTGTGTGGGGGAAGCACTGACAGTGCTTTCTGCGTGGGGGAGCACTGACAGTGCTGGCTGTGTGGTGGGAGCACTGACAGTGCTGGCTCTGTGGGGGAGCACTGACAGTGCTGGCTGTGTGGGGGAGCATTGACAGTGCTGGCTGTGTGGGGGAGCACAGACAGTGCTGGCTGTGTGGGGAGCACTGACAGTGCTGGCTGTGTGGGGGGAGCACTGACAGTGCTGGCTGTGAGGGTGGAGCACTGACAGTGCTGGCTGTATGGTGAGAGCACTGACAGTGCTGTCTGTGTGGGGGATCCCTGACAGTGCTGGCTGTGTGGTGGGAGCACTGACAGTGCTGGCTGTGTGGGGAGCACTGACAATGCTGGCTGTGTGGGGGGAGCTCTGACAGTGCTGGCTGTGTGGGAAGCACTGACAGTTTTGTCTGTGTGGGGGAGCACTGACAGTGCTGTCTGCGTGGGGGGAGCACTGACAGTGCTGGCTGTGTGGTGGGAGCACTGACAGTGCTGGCTGTGTGAGGGGAGCACTGACATTGCTGTCTGTGTGTGAAGCACTGACAATGCTGGCTGTGTTGTGGGAGCACTGACAGTGCTGGCTGTGTGGTGGGAGCACTGACAGTGCTGGATGTGTGGTGGGAGCACGGACAGTGCTGGCTGTGTTTGGACACTGACAATGCTGGCTGTGTGGGGGGGAACTCTGACAGTGCTGGCTGTGTGGGAAGCACTGACAGTGTTGGCTGTGTGGGGAGCACTGACAGTGTTGGCTGTGTTGTGGGAGCACTGACAGTGCTGGTAGTGTGGGGGGAGCACTGACAGTGCTGGCTGGGTGGGGAGCACTGACAGTGCTGGCTGTGTGGGGGGAGCACTGGCAGTGCTGGCTGTGTGGGGAGCACTGACAATGCTGGCTGTGTGGTGGGAGCACTGACAGTGCTGGCTGTGTGGGGGGAGCACTGACAGTGCTGGCTGTGTGGTATGAGCACTGGCAGTGCTGGCTGTGTGGTGGGAGCACTGACATTTCTGGCTGTGTGGTGGGAGCACTGACAATGCTGGCTGGGTGGTGGGAGCACTGACAGTGCTGTCTGTGTGGGCGTGCACTGACAGTGCTGGCTATGTGGTGTGAGCACAGGCTGTGCTGGCTGTGTGGTGGGAGCACTGACAGTGCTGGCTGTGTGGGGGAGCAGTGACCCTGCTGGCTGTGGTGTTGGAGCACTGACAGTGCTGGCTGTGTGGGGGGAGCACTGACAGTGCTGGCTGTGTGGGGGAGCACTGACAGTGCTGGCTGTGTGGGAGGAGCACAGACAGTGCTGGCTCTGTGGGGAGCACTGACAGTGTGGGCTGTATGGTGTGAGCACTGACAGTGCTGGCTATGTGGGGGGAGCAATGACAATGCTGTCTGTGTGGGGGAGCACTGCCAGTGCTGGCTGTTTTTGGGGAGCACTGACAGTGCTGGCTGTGTGGGGGAGCACTGACAGTGATGGCTGTGTGGGGGAGCACTGACAGTGCTGGCTGTGTGGTGGGAGCACTGACAGTGCTGGTTGTAGGCGTGGGAGCACTTAAAGTGCTGGATGTGTTTGGGGAGCACTGACAGTGCTGGGTGTGTGGTGGGAGCACTGACAGTGCTGGCTGTGTGGGGAACACTGACAATGCTGGCTGTGTGGGGGGGAGCTCTGACAGTGCTGGCTGTGTGGGGGATCCCTGACAGTGCTGGCTGTGTGGTGGGAGCACTGACAGTGCTGGCTGTGTGGGGAGCACTGACAATGCTGGCTGTGTGGGGGGGAGCTCTGACAGTGCTGGCTGTGTGGGAAGCACTGACAGTGTTGGCTGTGTGGGGAGCACTGACAGTGTTGGCTGTGTTGTGGGAGCACTGACAGTGCTGGCTGTGTGGGGGGAGCACTGACAGTGCTGGCTGGGTGGGGAGCACTGACAGTGCTGTCTGTGTGGTGGGAGCACTGACAGTGCTGGCTCTGTGGGGAGCACTGACAGTGCTGGCTGAGTGGGGGTATCACTGACAGTGCTGTCTGTGTGGGGGGAGCACTGACAGTGCTGGCTGTGTGGTGGGAGCACTGACAGTGCTGGTTGCAGGTGTGGGAGCACTGACAGTGCTGGCTGTGTTTGGGGAGCACTGACAGTGCTGGCTGTGTGGGGGGCACTGACAGTGATGGCTGTGTGGGGGGAGCACTGACAGTGCTGGCTGTGTGGGGGAAGCACTGACAGTGCTGTCTGCGTGGGGGAGCACTGACAGTGCTGGCTGTGTGGTGGGAGCACTGACAGTGCTGGCTCTGTGGGGGAGCACTGACAGTGCTGGCTGTGTGGGGGAGCATTGACAGTGCTGGCTGTGTGGGGGAGCACAGACAGTGCTGGCTGTGTGGGGAGCACTGACAGTGCTGGCTGTGTGGGGGGAGCACTGACAGTGCTGGCTGTGAGGGTGGAGCACTGACAGTGCTGGCTGTATGGTGAGAGCACTGACAGTGCTGTCTGTGTGGGGGATCCCTGACAGTGCTGGCTGTGTGGTGGGAGCACTGACAGTGCTGGCTGTGTGGGGAGCACTGACAATGCTGGCTGTGTGGGGGGAGCTCTGACAGTGCTGGCTGTGTGGGAAGCACTGACAGTTTTGTCTGTGTGGGGGAGCACTGACAGTGCTGTCTGCGTGGGGGGGAGCACAGACAGTGCTGGCTGTGTGGTGGGAGCACTGACAGTGCTGGCTGTGTGAGGGGAGCACTGACATTGCTGTCTGTGTGTGAAGCACTGACAATGCTGGCTGTGTTGTGGGAGCACTGACAGTGCTGGCTGTGTGGTGGGAGCACTGACAGTGCTGGATGTGTGGTGGGAGCACTGACAGTGCTGGCTGTGTTTGGAGCACTGACAATGCTGGCTGTGTGGGGGGGAACTCTGACAGTGTTGGCTGTGTTGTGGGAGCACTGACAGTGCTGGTAGTGTGGGGAAGCACTGGCAGTGCTGGCTGGGTGGGGAGCACTGACAGTGCTGGCTGTGTGGGGGGAGCACTGGCAGTGCTGGCTGTGTGGGGAGCACTGACAATGCTGGCTGTGTGGTGGGAGCACTGACAGTGCTGGCTGTGTGGGGGAGCACTGACAGTGCTGGCTGTGTGGTATGAGCACTGGCAGTGCTGGCTGTGTGGTGGGAGCACTGACATTTCTGGCTGTGTGGTGGGAGCACTGACAATGCTGGCTGGGTGGTGGGAGCACTGACAGTGCTGTCTGTGTGGGCGTGCACTGACAGTGCTGGCTATGTGGTGTGAGCACTGGCTGTGCTGGCTGTGTGGTGGGAGCACTGACAGTGCTGGCTGTGTGGGGGAGCAGTGACCGTGCTGGCTGTGGTGTTGGAGCACTGACAGTGCTGGCTGTGTGGGGGGAGCACTGACAGTGCTGGCTGTGTGGGGGAGCACTGACAGTGCTGGCTGTGTGGGAGGAGCACAGACAGTGCTGCCTCTGTGGGGAGCACTGACAGTGTGGGCTGTATGGTGTGAGCACTGACAGTGCTGGCTGTGTGGGGGGAGCAATGACAATGCTGTCTGTGTGGGGGAGCACTGCCAGTGCTGGCTGTGTTTGGGGAGCACTGACAGTGCTGGCTGTGTGGGGGAGCACTGACAGTGATGGCTGTGTGGGGGGAGCACTGACAGTGCTGGCTGTGTGGTGGGAGCACTGGCAGTGCTGGTTGTAGGCGTGGGAGCACTTACAGTGCTGGATGTGTTTGGGGAGCACTGACAGTGCTGGGTGTGTGGTGGGAGCACTGACAGTGCTGGCTGTGTGGGGAACACTGACAATGCTGGCTGTGTGGGGGGGAGCTCTGACAGTGCTGGCTGTGTGGGGGAGCCCTGACAGTGCTGGCTGTGTGGTGGGAGCACTGACAGTGCTGGCTGTGTGGGGAGCACTGACAATGCTGGCTGTGTGGGGGGGAGCTCTGACAGTGCTGGCTGTGTGGGAAGCACTGACAGTGTTGGCTGTGTGGGGAGCACTGACAGTGTTGGCTGTGTTGTGGGAGCACTGACAGTGCTGGCTGTGTGGGGGGAGCACTGACAGTGCTGGCTGGGTGGGGAGCACTGACAGTGCTGGCTGTGTGGGGGGAGCACTGGCAGTGCTGGCTGTGTGGGGAGCACTGACAATGCTGGCTGTGTGGTGGGAGCACTGACAGTGCTGGCTGTGTGGGGGGAGCACTGACAGTGCTGGCTGTGTGGTGTGAGCACTGGCAGTGCTGTCTGTGTGGTGGGAGCACTGACATTTCTGGCTGTGTGGTGGGAGCACTGACAATGCTGGCTGGGTGGTGGGAGCACTGACAGTGCTGTCTGTGTGGGCGTGCACTGACAGTGCTGGCTGTGTGGTGTGAGCACTGGCTGTGCTGGCTGTGTGGTGGGAGCACTGACAGTGCTGGCTGTGGTGTTGGAGCACTGACAGTGCTGGCTGTGTGGGGGGAGCACTGACAGTGCTGGCTGTGTGGGGAGCACTGACAGTGCTGGCTGTGAGGGAGGAGCACAGACAGTGCTGGCTCTGTGGGGGGGCACTGACAGTGTGGGCTGTATGGTGTGAGCACTGACAGTGCTGGCTGTGTGGGGGGAGCAATGACAGTGCTGTCTGTGTGGGGGAGCACTGCCAGTGCTGGCTGTGTTTGGGGAGCACTGACAGTGCTGGTTGTGTGGGGGAGCACTGACAGTGATGGCTGTGTGGTGGGAGCACTGGCAGTGCTGGCTGTGTGGGGGGAGCACTGACAGTGTTGGCTCTGTGGGGTAGCACTGACAGTGCTGGCTCTGTGGTGGGAGCACTGACAGTGCTGGCTGTGTGGTGGGAGCACTGGCAGTGCTGGCTGTGTGGGGGAGCACTGACAGTGCTGGCTGTGTGGGGAGGGAGCACTGACAGTGCTGGCTGTGTGGGGGAGCATTGACAGTGCTGGATGTGTGGGGGAGCACTGACAGTGCTGGCTGCGTGGGGAGCACTGACAGTGCTGGCTGTGTGGGGGGAGCACTGACAGTGCTGGCTGTGAGGGTGGAGCACTGACAGCGCTGGCTGTATGGTGAGAGCACTGACAGTGCTGTCTGTGTGGGGGGATCACTGACAGTGCTGGCTGTGTGGTGGGAGCACTGACAGTGCTGGCTGTGTGGGGAGCACTGACAATGCTGGCTGTGTGGTGGGAGCACTGACAGTGATGGCTGTGTGGTGGGAGCACTGACAGTGCTGTCTGTGTGGTGGGAGAACTGACAGTGCTGGCTGTGTGGTGAGAGAACTGACAGTGCTGGCTGTGTGGGGGGAAGCACTGACAGTGATGGCTGTGTGGGGGAGCACTGACAGTGCTGTCTGTGTGGTGGTAGCACTGACAGTGCTGGCTCTGTGGGGAGCACTGACAGTGCTGGCTGAGTGGGGGTATCACTGACAGTGCTGTCTGTGTGGGGGGAGCACAGACAGTGCTGGCTGTGTGGTGGGAGCACTGACAGTGCTGGTTGTAGGTGTGGGAGCACTGACAGTGCTGGCTGTGTTTGGGGAGCACTGACAGTGCTGGCTGTGTGGTGGGAGCACTGACAGTGCTGGCTGTGTGGGGAGCACTGACAATGCTGGCTGTGTGGGGGGGAGCTCTGACAGTGCTGGCTGTGTGGGAAGCACTGACAGTGTTGGCTGTGTTGTGGGAGCACTGACAGTGCTGGCTGTGTGGGGGGAGCACTGACAGTGCTGGCTGGGTGGGGAGCACTGATAGTGCTGGCTGTGTGGGGGGAGCACTGGCAGTGCTGGCTGTGTGGGGAGCACTGACAATGCTGGCTGTGTGGTGGGAGCACTGACAGTGCTGGCTGTGTGGGGAGCACTGACAGTGCTGGCTGTGTGGGGGAGCACTGACAGTGCTGGCTGGGTGGGGAGCACTGATAGTGCTGGCTGTGTGGGGGGAGCACTGGCAGGGCTGGCTGTGTGGGGAGCACTGACAATGCTGGCTGTGTGGTGGGAGCACTGACAGTGCTGGCTGTGTGGGGGGAGCACTGACAGTGCTGGCTGTGTGGTGTGAGCACTGGCAGTGCTGGCTGTGTGGTGGGAACACTGACATTGCTGGCTGTGTGGTGGGAGCACTGACAATGCTGGCTGGGTGGTGGGAGCACTGACAGTGCTGTCTATGTGGGCGTGCACTGACAGTGCTGGCTGTGTGGTGTGAGCACTGGCTGTGCTGGCTGTGTGGTGGGATCACTGACAGTGCTGGCTGTGTGGGGGTGCAGTGACCGTGCTGGCTGTGGTGTGGGAGCACTGACAGTGCTGGCTGTGTGAGGGAGCACTGACAGTGCTGGCTGTGTGGGGGAGCACTGACAGTGCTGGCTTTGTGGGAGGAGCACAGACAGTGCTGGCTCTGTGGGGAGCACTGACAGTGTGGGCTGTATGGTGTGAGCACTGACAGTGCTGGCTGTGTGGGGGGAGCAATGACAGTGCTGTCTGTTGAGGTGAGCACTTACAGAGCTGTCTGTGTGGGGGAGCACTGACAGTGCTGGCTGTGCGGTGGGAGCACTGACAGTGCTAGCTGTGTGTGTGGGAGCCCTGACAGTGCTGGCTGTGTGGGGGAAGCACTGACACTGCTGGCTGTATGGGGGGGAGCACTGACAGTGCTGACTGTGTGGGGGACCACTGGCAGTGCTGTCTGTGTTGTGAGAGCACTGACAGTGCTGGCTCTGTGGGGGAGTACTGACAGTTTTGGCTGTGTGGGGGGAGCACAGACAGTGCTGGCTGTGTGGGGGAGCACAGACAGTGCTGTCTGTGTGGGGGAGCACTGACAGTGCTGTCTGCGTGGGGGGAGCACTGACAGTGCTGGCTGTGTGGTGAGAGCACTGACAGTGCTGGCTGTGTGGGGGGAAGCACTGACAGTGATAGCTGTATGGGGGGAGGACTGACAGTGCTGGCTGTGTGGTGGGAGCCCTGACAGTGCTGGCTGTGTGGGGGGAGCACAGACAGTGCTGGCTGTGAGGGGGAGCACAGACAGTGCTGTCTGTGTGGGGGAGCACTGACAGTGCTGTCTGCGTGGGGGGAGCACTGACAGTGCTGGCTGTGTGGTGAGAGCACTGACAGTGCTGGCTGTGTGGGGGGAAGCACTGACAGTAATGGCTGTGTGGGGGAGCACTGACAGTGCTGGCTTTGTGGGGGAGCACTGACAGTGCTGACTGTGTGGGGGAGCACTGACAGTGCTGGCTGTGTGGGGGGAGCACTGACAGTGCTGGCTGTGTGGTGGGAGCACTGACAGTGCTGGCTGTGTGGCGGGAGCACTGACAGTGCTGGCTGTGTGGTGGGAGCACTTACAGTGCTGGCTGTGTGGGGGGAACACGGACATTGCTGTCTGTGTGTGAAGCACTGACAATGCTGGCTGTGTTGTGGGAGCACTGAATGTGCTGGCTGTGTGGGGGGAGCACTGACTGTGCTGGCTGTGTGGGGGGAGCACTGACTGTGCTGGCTGTGTGGGGGAGCACTGCCAGTACTGGCTGTGTGGGGGAGCACTGACAGTGCTGGCTGTGCGGTGGGAGCACTGACAGTGATGGCTGTGTGGTGGGAGCACTGACAGTGCTGTCTGTGTGGTGGGAGAACTGACAGTGCTGGCTGTGTGGT